>NW_028229554.1:0-315970 GCF_053477565.2 Lygodium microphyllum | reverse complement strand
GATCCTTTTTAGGTTGGTCTGTAGATAAGCAAACCGGTGGGCGGCTATATAATAGATTCCTGAAGCACCCGTCCATCTTTGTTCCATGTACAAAGGTGATGGATTATAGATCTGCTCCAGGATGTTCATCATTCCAATTCTTTGTCTATAAAGTGGAGAATGCATTGAAGTCATAAACATGACTCGAAATACCAAAAACTTGTTCCACGCTTCATAATTCTACAAGACAGCATTGAAGGTAAGAAAATGTTTGGACAGTAACAATTTCTTTACTTCATTTTATTGAGATCTCATAAAAATAATTCCGTTGTTGGTCCGCTCTGATACCAACTGTAGCGTGTCCTCTTAGTATCATCCAGGACACGTCTTAGCAGTCCATTGGAAAGGATGTCTAGAAAGCTCCGCCCGGCACTCCCATGGAATGTTATGGGATTTGCGATCTAGGTCTTCCCGTGTCTGCCATGTAGCAGAAGTATCCTAGCCGTTTCCACTTAGAATCGACCGAATTTAGGGTTTTCCTGATTGGTCATTAACTAATAGCAACTAGCGTCGGACTCGAGCGAACTACTTTACGCACAAATGCCAGGTCCGAAGCAGATTCACGCTCCACTTGGTTCAAGGAGAATGGGAAACAAGGGGGATGAAAAGCTCAACCTCTCTGCCATAAGGCATGGTCCCATTCCGTTCCCCTAAAACAGCGTAAATCAGGTAAGACATAACTTTAGGTCGTCGCTTTCGCTCTTCGTTTTGACGATCATCCCGCTGTTCTTCGAGATTTTTGAGAAAAGTTTCCGGCTAACCGGGACCACCCAACCGTAGGACGGACCCATGGCCCATCCTCCCCACTTTCCTCGGTTTTTTTTAGTTATGTAATTATCTAATACATTAATTTGACACGTAACAATCAGCTTCTTTAATTAATCCGTTAAACAATGGTTCCTTCACGTAATCTTATCACGTGACATAGAAAAACAATATCAAACAAGTTCTTTATTAACATAACATCATTTTTATCTTTGAAATACAAGGAGTTCCGCCCGTAGGCTTGTCCATAATCTGCCCGAAGGCTATCCAGTAATCCACAGTGATCACTATTCCAAGCTTCTGCCGGTAGACTAGTATGCAGGCCTCGAGATCCAATCTCGAGTCACGTTAGCCTGTTGTGCAGGACTCGGAAGGCAAGGGATTTACGGCGAGAGCCCCCCTGGCACCCAAGCATCCTCCTGCTCCAAGTAGAGCTCAACGGATAGACCTCTCGTGGCGGGTTCGGTCCACGTTCCCGGCGCGGTCAACAACCCCCTTGATTAGGGTCAGGCAGATAGTCGGGGGTAACTGAAACTGCCTCTCCCTTCAGGCCTTCAACCTGAAGTATAGGTATTCGTTTAATTTGTAATTCATAAATCAAACAGTGCTCTAAATTCTCTAGCAAGCACAAACACTTTCATTAACCGATCTTGTTGTTGGCAAACTGCTAAGGATTTATTCTTTCCTTTTGAGTGTATCAGCACTCGTTCCAAGGTGTCTTGCAACTTGGCGAGATCCTTTATATTCCGGGTTAGGATGTACCTTATTAATCCAACTAATTGTTCAACCCTAAAGTTCGTTAGATACTTTAGTTTCCGGTTTATAACTTTTCTTATTTAGAAGGATATCCAAGAATACGTCCTTTTTCACGATAACTTGCGTAAGGATCTGCCATCCTTGTTGAGGGTATTTACCCTTTCTTCTTGTGAATCAATCACAAGGCTAAGTGACTTCGTACTTGCTACGCAAGTCCTGCGATGACATAATCCGTTTTAGATTCTTTAAGCTGACGTATGTCGGACCTAGGGTCTCTTTTTAAGAACCTCACGGACAACCTTAGTTCTTTTACCTTTACGAAATTAATTGACCCTACAATCAGGGAAGGTAGTCAAGTGCTTAAGGTATAAATGTTTCTTTGGTCTTTAAATCATTCCTAAGGCATATTTTGCAGCATGGTATTTCTAAATTTAAATTGATTTGGTTATCTTTTGGAAGGAAATATTGATCACCTCGGCACGATTTGTTATCCTTGTGACAATTGATTTTTCAGTCCTAAACTTTATTGCTTTGTGGTAGGTAAATTCAATTTAATCTTCCTTTTTCCTTGCAAACGAAACTTATGCCAATTAACAATCTTTTCCTTGCCAAGATATGCAATTAGCAATGATAACTTCCTGGTAATTTGAGCAATGTAAAAAAAACCTTTCATGAATTTCATCATGATTCGTTGCAAAAAGAATAGGGTTAATGGTGCAAGATGCAGGATTTATACCTTCAGGATTTAACTGAAATATACTACTATAGTAAGTAGATAATCTTGTTCGTGATTCGATATAAATGCATGATGCTATTCGAAGGAAACTATGTTCTATACATTATCATTTGTTCAATTAAACAGAACTCCTTCATTGTAAATAACTCGGAAAAATATATCCTATCCTTAACAATTTATCTTTACATGATTTGACTTAAAACCCGATATAAAACCAAGAAGGAAAAACCTGGTTTTGGGGTGAGATATCCACATGTATACTGGGAGATGACCCTCCTGCAGCTACTCCTTGAACTTTCTTAGGCGGCATCGCAGTTCGAACGTAAAGGCAACTTTTACTCTTTCTTTCAGATTTCCACCGTCTCTCTCTCTCGGCAAGAAGTTGTTCAAAAAGTTGACCACGAGAAGGGATAATAAGACTTCTAAAATCTTAGCTTCTTCGAAGAGGGAAAGGTTTATAAAGCTTAAGAGAAAAACGGTCTATAGGATATAATCATGGTGGAAAAAGTTATGTGTGAATGTGGCTTCACAACATCTATGAAAGCCCTTGGGAGATCTTTGGCACTGGAGTGAAAGGACTTAGGGGTTTTTTAAACCCAAAGGAAAATTTGAAAGATAATATAATGGTTTACAGTATGGGGGAAAAGGCGTATAAGTAGAAAGGGGACACTGGGTTTTAAAAAAAAGCTTAGGGGTGTATGAAGTAAAGAAATATGAGGGGTAAAACACAGGGTTTCAAAGAAAGATGGGACTTATGGATCTCGGCACGGGGATTAAGGGTTTTTGGAGGTCAAGGGAATTTGGGCTAAGGTGGCTTTCGAGGGATGCTAGGGGGCAAAGGGTTTCTAAAGGTTAGAATTGGGAGGGAATGAAAGGGTATAGGAAGGGGAACTTGAGGGTTTTAAAAACCCGGGGGAGGGGGAATGAAAAAGCATAGGAAGGGGGGCTTGAGGTGGTCCCCCTTAGAAGCTTCTTGAAGCTTCTCTAAAATCTCTGAAGCCACGTGGCGAGATAACGTCGAATGTTTGATGGAGTCGGCGCTGCGGGTTGTCGATTGGATGCATGGCAATTTCTCCTCAACGGTGGTGGCGATATGGCGGACCCCCCCTCTTCTCACAGCAGACGTTGACGGCAGTAGCAAGAGCATTAATTTCCCCGCCTCCTCTCTCCTCCCCTGGTACCTGCGGCCCTTCCTCTTTATATAGGGGAGGGCAGGGAATCCTCCCCCCCTTGCCTGTCAGCTTGCATGGCGAGGGGCCTGAGCAAGCTCCAGCTTGCTGGCCCCCCATCTATTCCCCCTCGATGCTCCAACGATGCACCGCCATGAAGGCGTAATATTTTTGTTTGTATATATTTAATATATTACAATACATGTTTAATATCAAAGTCATATTCACATAGCAAGTGCAATCATATCACTTGTTGATTATTTAATAAAGACTGAATGAAAATATATTTCAGACCTTGATTATCAATTCTTTACTCAAATTTTATACCAAGTAACAAATGTCTCCAATGTTTTGAAGCATAAATTACTGTAGCAAGTTTCAAGTCATGTATAAAATAGTTCATCGCATGTCTCCTTAATTTCTAAGATTCATAAGCTAGTACTCTTCTCTCTTATGTCAACACACATCCTAACTGCTTCCAACTGGCATCAGAAGACAATACCAAAGGTTTTCCCATCTCAAGAATCTTTAATGTGCAATTTTCAGCCAATTTTCCTTGAAGCCACTACTCTCCCCGCTTGTGTTAACACACATCCTAACCAGTGCTCCCCATTGGCATCAGAAGATAATACAAAAGGTTTCCCCATCTCAATAATTTTTAATGTGCAAATTTCACCCAGTTTTCCTTTCAATGTTTCAAAGGCTTTCTAACATGCATGTGACCAAACAAAAGGTTTAGTTTTCTTAGTGGGTTCAGATAAAGGACTAGCCATCCTAGAAAAATCTTGCATATGAGTTCTCTCATATTGAGCTAATGCTAAGAATTTTCTCACATCTCTCACACATTTTTAAAGGTTCATATCTCTAAAATGATGAAGAATTGGAGTGAGCATGTGAGAGCACAAAATGTTCTCCTTGATCTTTTCTTAAACTACCTGAGAGGAACTTTGACCAAATTGTACTTTATTTGATCAAAATCAGCTTCGAAAATAGGTCTTATGCCTAAAAGTTAGAAAAATTGTGAGAAAAACTTGACTATCACAGAAATTTGTTCAAAACACTTAAAGTGGCCTAAAAGCTATTTCCAAAAAATATCTACACACATGTCTAAAAAAATTTCATTATGACTTTATTACAGCATATCACATACACATTCTAATAAGAGAGCATTTAAATCCTGATTGACAATATTTTCTATTATGCTATCTTCCACTAGTCACTTAGGGACTCTGGTTGGGATGGTAGTGGCTTTATAATAGGTAAAGAGGATGGAACACATATGTTGTGACTCAAAGATATTCATCTATAATGGCCTTTAAGAACACTCCTTCACTATTTATGATGGTGTCATCCTACCTTTGTACAACCTGTGGTGTTTATGTGTATTATTGTATTTGCTTGATTTTGCTTTTATGCCAAGAATTTCTTATAGCAATTGTGGACTACAATCAAATTTTACTATCCTCTTCACAAATCTATCACCTTATTTTATAGCATACAAGAACCTATTCGATTTAGTGTGTGGATGATTGTTTCTAATGAGATTTGCGCATGTCATAAATTAAACATTAGTATCTATTTCTCGGCCATAGTCAACTAGGCTATACTTGGCTATCAACTCCCTCATAGTTTGATATGTGTTGATTAATATTGCTAGATTGGTCAGAAGCTAGAACTATATTAGTCCTACCCCCCATGTGCTTACTTGTACATTAAAATCCGATTGGCTTGCAATGATTTATCTATTACTTCTTTGTTCTACTCAGAAGTCACTTGTTACTATTTTCAAGCTATTCTTCATTTGTTTCTATCCTTACATTTCATTCTTATAGAAATTTTCTCTTGCTTGTAATACCAAAAAAATACTTGCAACATTCTTTAAGGTATCAACTCATCTATGTGCTTCCATTTCGACACTATCCTTGTTCCCATCCTAGATTGCCTAATTTTTGAATTTCCATCCATACTCAACTTCTTGATGCTACTAACAACTAGCTTATAAGCATTTTTCAAGGTAGCATGTTGTTTTTTTAAAGCTAGCTATTATATTATTACAATTCTATGCTTTGTCAAGTATTGGCACACTAGTTGGTACCAACTCATCCATGCATACTTTGAGGTACCAACTCATCCATGTGTAGTTGTGTGTTTTTTTTCTCCTTTGACATTTCTACTCTTCTTTCCTCTCTTGTGATGTTTCTTTTCTATTTTTTGTCATACTGGAGTCAACCTTTTGTAGTAACTCTCTTGCAATAGGATCATCTTTTACATTATCAAGTCACAAAAAAAAGTAACAAACCTATAGTAATTTCTAAAAATTTCACCAAAACAATGTTTGGTCATTGAATAAGCAGCTCTACATATGAGCTAGTTGAGACATCTTTACATTATGGCCAAAAAACAGTATTTACTATATGATACACTATATAGAGATATACATAAAACTTCAAAAGCTAGCATTTGGCTTGCATGTAAAATGGCAAAAGTCATAATTGCAAAATAATTTCTTTTTTTCATTACAAATAATGATTGATGTATGTGAAATATTGAAGATAAAATAAAGGTGTATATTACAAAATAGAATAACTATGATGTAAGATAGTATATCACTTGCACTAACACACCCCTCATTGGGTTAATTTTTGTTCATCCGACTATCCTCATCACAACCATTAGACTTTCTTGATCTTGACTACTCCTCTTTCTCTTCATTCCCTTGTATCTATACAAATAGAGTAAATATTGTGATAGCATTAGGAACATGCAGTTGTAGCGAATCAAATCTTAGATACTTACAAACATGTCTTTCTTTGATGTTCATCCTCTTACTACAAAGTGTGATGAGTCATGCTGTTTGATCTGAGCTCACCACATACACCAATGTGTTGTAAACAACCCTTAGTACCACACACTTGTTTACTTTGTTGTATATAGTCTCAGGCCTTTGGTTGGGTGTGGCTTATAAGGGAATTTATACACCTTAGAAATCTACACATCCTTGTTTCTAGATATTCCTATATGGCATAGTAGACCACCATATAAGTCAATTGCTCAATTCATCTCAACCCATGCCTAAAATTCCTTCACCTTAAACATGTTTCAAAATTCGAGACTTTGATTATAATACAAGATTTCAAGACACGGATAGAATCCATCAAGGGATTGATTATGTGGGTTTTATAGTAAGGTATTTAAATTAATAATAAAAAGTATTATTATAGTTATAGATATACTAAATTCTATGTATTGATCTATAAGTCAAGGTAGTTGATGTACTCTTACATGTAACTTACTACATAGCAGTTGACTTAACTAATCCTTAGCAAATTCATTCAATAGAATGAGACAAGAAAGTACATCATAAGTAAACTAGAGGAAACAAACTTATTACCATAATTAATGTTTAAACACCATATTAGGGAATATGGGAATTTTCCCATAAGTTTAGAACAGGTGGTCAAATCTTTGGGTTTTTCATGACATGAACACTATAACTCCAAATTGAGCTCTCTATAGCTCAATAGATTCCATTTTTGAAGTAATTTCCAATGATAGGTCACATCATATGCTTTTGAGAAACTTATGGGCACGTTATCCGGGTGCCACCTTTTTAGTATTCAAAAAATGGGAATTGGGAGATTCCCAAAATCACTAATATTGTGTTTTTAGCTCTCTTCTAATGGATGAGAGAGAGAGTTCCCTTGTTGAGTAAAAATACATATGGAAAAGAACTCTTACAATCTATAGATTTAACATTAACACTTATGCTTTTTAAATGAAATGCATGTTGGAAGTTATCTTTTCACATGCTGATGGAAGAAGTGTAAGCCATATCATTAGCACTTGTCTTTTTGGAAAAAAACTCTTACAATCTTATAGCTACGACATTAGCACTTATGCTTTTTAAGTGAAATGCATGTTGGAAATTGTATTTTCACATCTTGATGGAAGAAGAGTTGGCCATACTAGATAATCATATCATCAAGTATCAAGAGAAATGCATCAGAGTGTTTAGAGAGTATATCCTTTGAAACAATTTCTTTGTTTTTTACACTTTATTTTCTTTCCTTTATAATAAGTTGTAGAAAATTAAGAAGATGTTTTACGCCCTATACATAAAGGAAGTTGCAATGTGCCAATGTATGAATTGTAATGTATTTACAAACCATGAGTATAGAATGTTAGTTTTGAGAAGGCATTCAAAATACAAATTGATATATTGTTATTTCAAATTTCTAACCAATCATATGTTCTTTTTGTCAATTCAAATTTTTGATTGATCGTATGTTCTCTTTGGTAGCTCAAATTAATTAGTTTGGATACAATGGAAATAAGAAGTATGAGTTAAAGATGTAGAATAATTCATATCAAAAGATATTATTTGAATTGTGAAACTTGTGGTGCAAGGAATTATTCAACACCATAGGGAACATCAGAAAGGGATGAGTTAATGCAATTCAACTACTAAAAATAGATTAAAATGACTATATAAATAATAACCTACCACTACAAACTCCTATTTATACATCTCTATAACTAGCTCATAACCAAAAAACTCATGTGTAGAGCATCAAGAGTAGGATGGAGCTCAATGTGTAATGAAAATGTTGTATACAAATTTAAAATTCACATCTCTAAAATCATGATTGAAATACGTAAACTAACAAAGACCATCAAGCTTCATGTACACAAAGAACCCTAGTACCCATGGTTCACCCTACTCATTAATCCACCCATTACTATCTATGGCTCACCCTCCTCATGACTTCATCCATAGGTAACCAATGTTATTCATCCTTTAAAGAAATGAACTATTTGTCCCAATCAAGAAGAGGATCTTTAGAGCATGCAATAAGAAATCCAATGAGATAATAGCATCAATAAAATAATATTGCCAAAGGATTTGGGAGCCATTCCGGAAGCCAAACTCTCAATGTATCTATAAGCCATAACTCTTCACCGTTAACACATGAACACAAATTCCAAGGAGTAGTTTGAGAAAACCTTTAACTCCCAATCCTCAACTTAGTCTTTCAAAATCACCAATCTATTTTCTATGGACTCTTGGATCTTCTAGGTCAATAAAGAAAGAAACCATGTGACTATAAAAGATCAATGGATAAAATAGATTCCTTCTCTTCAAACTTAATAACACAATAGCTTCCTTCTCTTCAAACTTAATAACACACCTTATAGCTTAAAAAGAGATAAACTCCCTTCCTATTGTAATAGTAGTCCCAAAACACACAAAATCACCACATAAAATAATAGTCACTACATGTCTTCTATCACACAAGAGGAGAAGGCCTTCTCAATACAAGGATAACCTCTCTCTCTCCTTCAAAACATCCTCCATGTTCTACTTAGTGCACAAGGAATCCCTATCTCCCAAAACCCTAGTTGTGGGTTACTCTCATGCATCACAAAATGTAATGCCTTCTCATTTTATAAGCAAGCCAATGGTTGCCATGTTTAATTCTTTCCAATTGTGTTGATACATATAACTCTTATTGAGTTTGTTGATAATGAGATCATAATCTAATCTTATGCTATCGAGAAATAAGTATACTCTATGTGGTAGGCGTCCTTGAGGGATCATATGCTAGTCATGATCAATAAGATCATCATTATGTTCATCAAGTTGTTGCTTGCATGGTTTGAAATAGATGCATGCTTTTTGTGTAGTCCCCGCATTTTTAGGATATATATGACCTATAGTATTAGTTCTAAAAGACAATTTGTCAAAAAGAGCCACTAAGAGCTAGTTCATACGAGCACCCTCTTCCTTATTCCGAGGTCACTATATGAACAAGAAATTCGTGGGTTTGCATGGGCACAAGCACACATATTATCATCATCTCAAGAACTCATGCTTTCAAATCCATTGACATATGTACAATAGCAAGATGCCTTTCCATGAATGACTGTACATGTGAGGAATCTTGGATTGCAATGGATAAAACCAAGTGCTAGTAATTGATTTGAATGAAAATTAGATAATCCTGATTGCATAAACATCAAATAAAGAATCAACATGTTTTACTAAAATTTGTGACAAAATCAAATAATTCTCAAAACAGCACATCACACTTTTTCTTTGAAGAACCATATCCCATCAAAAAGGGTAATTTTGAGCTAAGTCAAACATTGAGCAATGTGGATTTGTGCTAAGTCAGTCTTTGAGAAATTTGAATTGTCCTTTAAAATCCATCACACATTTAGGATCTTTCAATACATTTTTCTTTGGTTAGCTTGGTGAAAATATTGGTAATACAAAAGCCTGGGGAGGTTAGCCATAAATATTTGTATGTATTACACATTTTTTTACATACAGAAGGGTCTATATAAAGGGCTTACTTGCAAATTGAATAGAAAAGGGTTATAATTTATTAAGGGAATTTTCATAGATGAAGATATTTATAAATAGGCATTGAATGCATGTGATATAAAGGATATACATCTAGTGAACAACCCAGGTAGAAAAGAAAGACATGTTCTATTATACCTTCAATAGGCCATTATTTTCTCATTTCTTTTTTTCATCATTTCTTTGATGTAGACTAAGAAAATTTTTTAAATCTTACATATGATTCTATCAAGTACATATCCATTTCTCCATCACATAATTGCACCAATATTAGGGAGAAACTTGTGACACTATTATCATTGTATCATTTCTCTTCAAGAATGGTTCTTTATTTAGATTGTTGTCAAACATTATGATCCTTAAGGGTATGATGAGTAAAGGCTAACCAAGGCATTAACAAGTTTTACTCTTAGTGCAACTCTCAAGTGCTCCTATATTTATGGGCCCCTATTAACTTCTCTTGGGCACCTACTTTTGAATAACAAGAGCAAGAATTGAGGCAATTTGATAGTCTTCAATGGAACAAAGATCATAATGCTAGCACATGGGTTGCAAGAGGGTAAATAGTGTTTTTATTTGTAGGTGGATGCCACTTGATTGCATAAAATATGGAGCTCAAGGTAAAGTATAAAGTTTAATACTATTATAGCTTGTTTAATGGACTTATAAGTGAGTCCATTGGTAGTGTCTTCTTTGGGGGAAACAAAAGGGGAAAAACTAAGAATAACATATTGTGTCAAGGAAAGTAGTATGATTATAGATTTATGAATATCTCTATTCTAGGGAAGTGCTAAGCAAGCAAGGTCTCTAGGTAAGGTTTGAAGAAGTCAAAGCTATGTCTCAAGGTTTTGAAAATCTTAATGCTCTTTCAATGTAACGAATAGCTCCACTATTCCATTTGAGTTTCATGTGTTATAAGGGGTGGCAGAGCTCTTCAAAAAAAAATTGAGAGTCTCCAAACTTTGTAAATCTAGCAAACAATGTTATACGCTGTGAAATATTTGGTCATTTAGAATTAGAAAATAGCTTCATAGAAATTTCTACATCTTAATAGATATCATACTTTAAACATACATCAAGGTTAACATTTCTAAAATTTAAAAGAAAAATAAGATGTTGTAGATAGTCTTAAACAAATTTCTACATCCTAAAAGATGAAGGATCTGACAATGTTGGAGAAACTCCAAAAGCTCTTGTGAAATGAGATAAAAGTAAGGACAATATAAAGCTAGAGCATTCATTATGACAAAGGACCAAATCAAGTGAATACATAAACTATTTGGCGCATCATAAATTCTATTGTCCAAGTTGAAAAATTCATTTTGCTACATCCTCTCGCAATTGTAATTTGCATAGTCTCCAATTCTTATTTCATTTGGTACACAAAGTGCCTATCCCAATGAGGAGACATCAAGGCCATAAAGGGTTCAATCTCTCTCTAAGATAGTTTGAAACACAAGTTCTTCCACTTTCTCTACTGAAAAAGGTCTTCCTAAGTGATTTTTAGAGAGAATACACGTTTTACTAACATTCCAAAGGAATGAGATAGGTATTAAGGCTTGTCCATAAAACTTTTTTTTTTTTGTGGACTATCTTCCAAAAATTGAAACTTCCACCTTTCTAGGTTGTATATACATTTTAGTTTATTATTATTTGTGACCAAAAAGATCATATACTACAAGCTATATGGCACTTGCTAGGAAAATTTTCATCAAGCAACTAGAAATATATATGCAAAAGTCATCCATAAAAAAACTAAAAGAGCTTACCAACGAAAGGGGTAAATATATGATTCACCTATCTTTGTACCACTTGTTTACCCTTTCTGTCTATCCATGAATTTGTAGATGATAGGCTCTAGAAGGAGCCAATTTAGTGCCCATGGATCTCAATTTTACCTACCAAAAGTTACTCATGAACTTTGAATCTCTGTCATGAACAATCACCTACGGTAATCCATGTAATCTAAAAATCTGCTCCATGAAGTGACTAGCCACTTGTGAAGCAGTAAATTAGGTATTGGTTGGAAAGAAATGGGATGCCTTGCTGAGTCTATCCACCACTACATATATAATATTCCATACCTTTTTGGTATAGGTAAACCAATAATGAAGTCCATGGTAATGTGTGTCCACTTGCCGACAAGAATAGGTAGTGGCTATAACAAACCACCTCGCTTATAGGTGATGTCCTTATTTTGTTTATAAGGCATATACTACATAATAGATTTTTAACATATTTTTGTACTCCTTTCCAATAAAAGCTTTTTCTAATCTTATCATAGGATTTAAAAACTCCAAGATGTCCAGCTAAAGGAAAATAATGCAACTCCTCCATATGTTTTTGTGTAAAAGAATAAGTAGAGAGAATAACAATCTTGCCATTTAACCAAATTAGGCTATTTTTAAGGTGATAATGTGAGTTTTCCTCCATGAGACCTTGTTGTAATTTTTGAAAAACATGGTTGAGATTTCATCCAAAAGATAAACATCTTATAATTCTTCAATCTAGTCGCTATGCAGCTTAGTCATAGCTGAAACTTTATATGCCCACATACCAGAAAAAGAATCATCCACAACATTGTTTTTTCTCCTAGTAGCTACTTTGCAAAATCATAATTTTGCAAAATAGCTACCCACATACACTACTTAGGAGTAAGATGGGACTAAGTGAGAAAATACTTTAAGACCCTATGATCACTTTGAACTCTAAATTGACTGACATACAAATAATAGTGTTGTTTCTTTATCACATGTAGGATAGCCAACATCTCTTGGTCATAGACATTCATAGCCATTTCCTTATCTCTAAGCTTATGACTTTCAAAGGAAATCAATCTATGCTCCTTTAACAAAACAACCCCTATGCCTTGGCTATTGGCATCACATTGTATGGAAAAATATTTAAAAATTTTCGAGTATACTAGAATAGGAGCAAAAGTAAGGAGTTTCTTTAACTGATTGAAGCTACTATCTACAAGTGCATCCAAAAAGAAAGCTTCCTTCTTCAACGTGTCAGTCAAAGGAGCTACAATAGCCACATAATGCTTAATGAATCGATGCTAAAATGAAGATAGACCAAGAAACCCTCTAAGTGAAGTAGTTGTAGTAGGTGTTGGCCAATCTTTAACAGACTACACCTTCTTGGGGTCAGCCTAGATACCTTTTTCATTGATGATATGGCCTACGTATTCCACCTTACTCTGCATAAAAGAGTATTTATTCTCATTAGCAAAGAGTCTTTGATGCCTCAATACATTAAAAATCTTTCTTATATGTATTAAATGTTACAACTATATATATCATCTCTCACTTGACTTGGGTCTCACCTATATATGCTAACTCTACATCAATATGAATCATTCTTTGGGAGCATGTCTTGTGTATCTCTCTCATACTCTCTCTCTCTCAACATGGTATCAGAGCTATGGATGCGTAGCAACAACAAGGAAGATAAGTTGTTTCATTGTTTATACTTGATTGAATTCTTTGCACAAGTGATGATTTGATACATGAACTTGTTCAAATTAGAAGTAGTAGCTCTCATCGTGCTCTCGAATCCTGTCAAAGCCGCTTGTCAATCGGAGTTCTGGATCAAAAGTTATGACAGTTCAGGATTCAAGACAACAATTCTACTCGAATCTGCGATTCTTTATTTAAAACTGTAATTCTAATTAGAGTTCGTTAATCCCCAATTACAGTTTCTTAATCGCTTGTCTTCGTTAATGATGTTGATTACGACAAGCAAACATCTTGCTATCTTTAGCAATGTTTTATTATCGTTCACGTTCTTTGCTCGACCGAAATAGCACTTTTCTTATATGTGTCATCTCGTCTTGCACGTTATGCCTCTCTATTTTGGGCTTTCTTTTTAGTCACTCAATACTTTTCGTCGTTCTTACGTGCATCTCCCTATTTTGATTGTCATTCCTCTCAACTACGCTCGTCTTGATCATGGTTTGCAGATTCTGCGATCTCATCTTATTTGTTTTCTCTCGACATACAGGCATGGCCAATTGCGTAATTGTTAACGGATATCCGTCTGGCCAACATTCAGTTCCCTTCTTCCAAGGACAAGGCTTTCCTGGGTGGAAAGCAAAGATGATGCTAATTCTTGAAGGTGACGAATTATTTGATATTGTTTTGGGTGACCTGTCTTGCCCAGTTCAACCTATTGATGTGATGAATAACAATTTTGTGATTACTGATGGTCCATTATTTAAACAATGGAAAATTGATCATACTGATTGGATTCGTCGTGACAAAGCGGCTTGTCGTTATATATTTTCTGCACTTCCTGACTCACTTATGTTGGATGTCTTTCATCTGGAAACCTCTCATGCTGTTTGGGAGTATCTTATCTCAACGTTTGAGAAGAAATCGGTCACCGAAATTTTATATCTCCAAACTTGTTTGAAGAATCTTCAATATAAGGTTGGTACTTCTATGCACTCTCATATCGAGGCTTTTAAAGACATTATCAATAAGCTTGGTGCTGTCGGCGCTCCTGTTGCTAAAAATCAGATTGTTACTCAACTTCTTCATACCATCAAAGATCCTTTATATAACAATATCATCACTATTTTGTCTAACAAGGATGATATCCACTTTGACAAAGCATGTATATCTCTTATTGAATATTCTCAATGTCATGAGCATCATTTGGAAAAATCTGATGCTGTTTTGGTCACTCGCGAACAAAGGGATTTTGATGCTGCTTTTGTTGCTCGCAAGTGTCCCGCTTCACGTTTTCAGCAGGGTGGATGCCCTAATCAAGGTAGTAAATCTTCTCCTCTTGCTTATCCTAACAAACATTTTTCTTATTGTGATAAGAAAGGCCATGTGGCTTCTGATTGTTGGGCATGTCAATATGATGAGGAGCATGGAGTTACTACAAAGCAACCTCGCTCGTCCAAAAGTTTTTCTCCTTGTGATTATTGTGCACATATAGATCATCCATCTCGTCGTTGTTATAAATGCAGATATGATGAAGAACGTTCTCGAGCTTATATTGTTCAACAAACTACAACTGATGATGATCATACTCATCAAGAGCTCAATTTCGTCCATCATGATATCTCTCCAGAAAAGGTACTTCATGAACATGATGGTTCTCTATTCATCGTTGATTCAGGTGCCACTGGAAATATGTCATACCAATCGTAGTGGCTTCACAATTATCATTCTCTTCCTATCAAGAAGTTTGTTTACCTTGCGGATGATACGACTTATCAAGTCAAAGGAGTGGATGATTTATATCTAGGGACTGTTTCATCCACTAGAATATTAAGAGGAGTTCTTCATGTTCTAGATTTGCAAAGAAATCTTCCTTCTGTTGCTCTTCTAGTTGATCTTGGTTTGTTTGTTGGCTTTGATCATAATCAATGTCGTATAGAGAAAGATGGGCATACTATAGCAGTGGCTCCTTGACATGGTAATCTATTTGAGCTATCATTGAACGATACAATTGCAAATGTTGTTACTGCCCCTGGAGATGCAGATTGCAAATTATGGCATCAATGATTTTTACACTCCGATTTTTCCAAAATTCTTGATCTTCATCGTCATGGTCTTGTGCAAGGTATGGATCTTAAATCTCATCCACGTATGGTAATATATGTGAGTACTATGCACTTGGAAAACACCATCGTTTGCCTTTCCACATTTCTACTTCATCACATTCCTGTGCTCTCTTGGATTTGGTTCATATCGATATTTGCAGTCCTTTTCCTGCCTCAAAGTCTCAATATTGATCTTTTATAACTTTCATTGATGATTTCTCATGGTACACACATGTCTATCTTCTTCGACATAAGTCTGAGGCTTTATCTATATTTAAACAATACAAGATAAGTGTGGAGCTTTAAACTGGATTCTCTATAAAGACGCTTCGCAGTGACAATGGCAGTGAATATGTATCCAATCTATTTGATGACTTCTGTAAGGATCAAGGTATTCATCATGAGTTTACAGTTCCTTATTCTCCTCAGCAAAATGGTGTTGCTGAGTGCAAAAATCGCACTATTCTTAATGCTATACGTTGCATGCTTATACACTCTGGTTTGTCTTGAAAGTTTTGGACTGAAGCACTTCTAGCAGCTGTTTTTATTCAAAATCATCTTCCAACTACTGCACTTGCTGGTAAAATTCCTATAACAATTTGGAAAGGGAAGACACCTTCAGTCTCTCACTTTCGCACATTTGGCTGCATTGCTTATATTCATGTGCCCAAGGACACTCGACATAAGTTGGATCCTCCAGGTTTGAAGGTTATTTTTCTTGGTTATTCAGATCATTCCAAAGGTTACAAATTTTATGATCCTTCTACTCAAAAGGTTATCACTAGTCGTGATGCTATATTTGATGAGAAGACTATGGGTGGCACATGGTCGTCAGATGTTTCAGATGATACACAGTCTTTGCTTAGTGCATTTTCTTACTTGCTTTGTGATTCTACTAATTCTGATGATCATAAACCTCCTTCACCTCCAAAGAAAATTGATGAAAATTTGGAGATCTATGTCGATCTTCCTATTGAGATAGAGCATGGATTCTATTCTATTGAATATGATGTCTTTGATGATGCTATGTCTGTCCAAGAGGATCCAATATCGTATATGGAAGCTATCAATTCGTCTCAAAGGGATTAATGGCAAGAAGCTATGTAAGTTGAGTACGATTCTTTAATCTCCAAAGGTACATGGATTCTTACTGAACTCCCCCCAAATCGTGTTCCTATCAAATGTAAATGGGTTTATAAAACCAAGACCAAAGCTGATGGCTCATTTGATAAGTTCAAAGCATGACTTGTTGCAAAAGGTTACTCATAGATTGCAGGAGTAGATTATTAAGAAACATTTTCTCCCGTTGTGCGCTCCACAACTATTCGTATGATTTTGGCTTTTGCAACACTATTTGATCTAGAAATTCACCAAATGGATGTTAAAGCGGCTTTTCTCAATGGAGATCTTGAAGAAGAAATCTATATGGAGCAACCTGAAGGTTTTATGATTGCAGGAAAGGAGCATCTTGTATGCCAGCTTCATCGTGCATTATATGGATTGAAGCAAGCCTCTCGTGCTTGGTATATTAAGATTGATCAGTTCCTCACATCTAAAGGTTTTGTTGCATGTTTTGCTGACCCAAATCTTTACATCAAAAGGGAGGACAAATATTTTAATATTCTTGCTCTATATGTTGATGATACTATTCTTGTGTCAAATAATATTACTTTTTTGGATGCTATGAAGAAGCTTTTATCGACTGCATTTGAAATGGTTGATCTTGGTGAGATACATTCTTGTTTGGGTACTCAAGTTCAACGACACCGACAACAAGGCATTCTTCTTCTTTGCCAAACAAAGTTTATTAATGATATTGTTAAGAAGTTTGGGTTGACAAATGCGCACTTTGCCAACACTCCCATTCTTTCAAGCTCTACCAAGGGTACATCTACAACACGCAATGAAGAATCGGCCATTCATCAACCTTTTGCAAATCTTGTTGGTTGTCTTCAATTTATTGATTTAAACACAAGACCAGATATTTTATTTGTAGCTAACTTTTTGGGATAGTATCTTTCTTCCCCTTCCACTATTCATTAGAGTGCTGCAAAACCTATTCTTAAGTACCTCAAGGGTACTAAGGAATTTGGCCTTATTTATCGTCGTCGAGAGGATTCTTCTTTATCTTCTTCAACTTCTCTTGACCTTATTGGATATACAGATGCTGATTGGGCAAGTTCACACTTATCCATGCGATCTACAAGTGGGAATTGTTTCTTTGTAAATGGATTTTTGGTTTCTTGGTCCAGCAAGAAACAACGATGTGTTGCGGTTTCTACAACTGAGGTCGAATATGTTGCTGCATCATTAGCAGCTCGTGAGGTAGTTTGGCTTCGACAACTACTTGCAGATTTGGGACATCCTTCATCATCTAGTACACCTCTTCGATGCGATAACCAAAGTGCTATTAGTCTTACCAAAGACTATATACAACATAGTAAATCAAAGCATATTTCTATTCATTATCATTATGTTTGACATGAAGTCAAGAAAGGTTCCATTATGGTGGAGCATTGTCCCAGTGATCAAATGGTTGCAGACATCTTCATAAAAGCTCTTAGTGAAGCTTGCTTTAGTTCATTAAGACATGCACTTGGTATTGTTCCAAGTTCTTGTCTCATTGATTGAGGCATGTATCATTGTATTCAAGAAAACTTTATAGTAAATCATTTTTGTATTGTAGGTATGTGTAGGGGCTCGGGTTTTTCCCTTGTTCTCCCAAGGCATTTTTTCACTCGTAGCCAGAGACCTTTGTTTGAGTGGGGATGTTACAACTATATATATCATCTCTCACTTGACTTGTGTCTCACCTATATATACTAACTCTACATCAATATGAATCATTCTTTGGGAGCATGTCTTATTTATCTCTCTCATACTCTCTCTCTCTCTCTCAACATTAAATAGTCGTGAATAGGTAGTTGGAGCATTAGTAAGTCCAAATGGCATCACTAGAAAATAATATAGCCCTAGATTTGTGCTAAAGGCAGTCTTGATTGCATCAACTGCTCGCATACAGATCTCATAATACCCAGCCCTCAAGTCAATATTTGTTAAGAATCTAGCCTCCTCAAGCTCATCAAGTAAATTATCAAATCTAGGTATTGGATACCTATTCTTCATAGTGATCTTGTTTAGATCCCTATAGTCAATACAAATTCTGAAAGATTCATATTTTTTCTTCACTAATAAGACTGGAGATGCATAAGGTGAAGAACTAGGTTTAGTGAATCCCATTTCAAGAAGCTCCTTAATTTTCTTGGCTACTTCTTCACGTTCACACTTAGATAATCTGTAGGGTGGCTTATTAATTAGCTTTGAGTTGAGCTCCAAATCAATAGAGTGAGCTATTGCTCTCTTTGTTAAAGTACTGAGAATGCATGCTATGGAGGATCATTGATGAGCAAATAGATAATCATAATGAGGAAAAAGCATCGACCAAGAAGAACAACTGATATTATCCAAGCATATGCAAGTACAACTGATTGATAATGACTGATTGAATGAGTGTGGGGATGAGTGCCTTTTATAGGCTTACAATAGGTGGTATTGGTAGGTGGAGATAGGTGGAAAGGGACCATGGTATTCAACAATCATGGTTTTAATAAATTGTGCATACATGACCTAGTCTAAGGCTTTATTTGCAGTTTGTTTCTTTGCCTTGTTTGTCCCATACAAAGCAGCTATGGTGGATGTGATTGCACATTTCTCAACACTCTTAGGAGACAATGAAGTAGGTACTTCAAACAAGTTCCTATACTCCTCAAGAAGAGCTTTCAAAGCTGGATGATCTAATGAATTTTTGGATTGATATTCAATCTCTTTGTTCATGTGCAAAACAAAAATCTATGAGCGCCTCCTGTGCTCCTTGAGTTGTTAAATAGTGATAAGCTGAAAAACTGATTTATTAGAGATTCCCTGTAAATGGATGAGTTGTGCATCAAAGATAAACTAAAGCAATGAAACATCCATGGTAAATTTTCCCAATGTCATCAGCCAATCACACACGAGTACAATAACTATGGATCCCATTTTTCCAAAGTAATCAGGTGGTCTACTTTTGCTTCATAATTTTCAGCCAGTTGTAAAGAAACCTGTGGAAATATTTGAGTGTTTATTTCTTCTTCACTATTGGCTATTTGAACTCTTATGGGTTGTTGTAAATTAGTGGAAAGACAATTCAATTTATCCACAATAGACTTATTCACAAAACTGTGTGTATTGCCACTATCTATAAGGATAAACACATCCTTTCCATGAATATTACCCTTCATAAGAAGTGTATTGGGGCTCTTGGAACCTATCCAAGCATCCATGGAAATGGAGCAATTAGTGGTAGCAAGCGGCTCATCATGAATTCCTTCCGAATCAAAAGGAACACTACCATGCCGATCAAAAGGAAAAGTGTCCGCTAGATTATAAAAGTGTTCTTGCCTAACTTTCTCCTCAAAATCCTTATTTTCAATGGTACATTGACATTATCAGTGTTATCCTATGAAACTTCAAAGACTAACATACTATGGATCTTGGCTTTTATATTTTTGTATACACACTTTGTTGCACAATCAACTGTATACATTTCTCCACATTTAAAACATAATACTTTTTCTTTCCTTTTTTTGTAGAGGTCCAAAGGAATAGACTTTGGATTCACATTAGCTGAAGTAGATCTCAATTTTTTGTCCCCTTATTTAAGATCCACTCTTGGATTGATTGCTATCCTAAAATTATCTTTAGGTCTTGAAGCATTGAACAATGGATAAGTTGTCACTGTTAAGCTCCCACTCAATGCATGATCGCTAGCATAAACATTGCTGATTTGTCTCTATTTTAAAACACTCCTTAGCTATCCATAACTAGGCTAAAATGAAGACTCCCTTCTATAATTTATTCCATAACATTCTTGTTTGCTGCCCTTTCTATGCAAAATGCATAAAAGAATAGAGAATACTTCATGAAGCAAATACTCCATATCATGCCCAAAAATCATAGAAACTCAGAAATAATCATATGGCAACATATATCTACTCTACTTAGCACTACAAATCAGAGAATAAGAACCATAATGCATAAAGCATACTGTAAATAGAACATATACACTAGAAATGATGGTGCCAATTGCCAAATCCTTAAAATTTCAAAGTAAATCCATCATACATTAGAAGTAGACATCAGAAATCATCAGATAGACAAGAAGAATACATAAAAATACCTCATCAGGTCACATTTTTGCAACTACCCAAAACTGCACTTCATGAAGCAATGAACTTCATGAGACATATAAAGCTTGCTTCACACAGGACATAACAATGACTAAGGTAATACACCATTCTAAGGGTAAATGTAGTGTCAAAGCCAATGGCTAACACCTGGCATAGCCCAATGGATGGCTAGCAAAGCCATGACTCAAACCCTTGAATGATCCATGAAGTCAAAATGCCTTATCCAAAACTGACATACCTAATGTAAAAGATTATGCCTTACCCACAACCTTTTCTTTTCATGAATAAATGCTTCTATATTTTCAGATAAAAAAGACTATTGTAAAACTGCATAATGTTGAGAAAGAGTAAAAAATTTCATAAACTACTTTATGAGGTCAAAATTGCATTTCCTGTTTTGTGAGAAAAAACTGTAGAAAGTTCAACCCAACCCTCATCATGCTCATAAACAGCCCTCGGCTTCTGCTCTCGCCCTCTTTTCACAGGAAGATTTGAGATCTTTCTTTGCCTTGTCCTCACCATGGCCACATCACCTATGACCTGATGTGAATCAGAGATGAAGAAAATGATGGAGTATGCTCGCATGAATTCACAGGAAGGCGTTGTATGGGTGTAGGCGTCAGCACTCGAGGCTTCTTTGCCATACTTTGCCCTTTTTTCTCTGGCCTTACTTGACAATGAGTTAAACTCCTTGAAAAGAGAGATAAGATAACATACTGAGAACTAGTTGTACTCATAGTGAGTTTGACATATGAATCTTGGCCCTTCAAATACACCTCATGCAACTGGAATTTTGTAGCTTCATACAGTTTAAGTACCGAACGAACTGGAGTTAAATTCAGTTGATCTTCTAGACCATCACATCCAAATCCAAGGTTAAAAAGTAAAAGTTTTTTCAATGCACAATCTCCCATAACCATGATACCACAGTGGCAAGGCATAATATCATGAGAACTAGATATGAAAATAGAGTCTCCATAAGGCAAATTGCAATGACCAACTTTTAATTTCATATAGTGCCACCACTTCATGAAGTTGCTTTCTATTTTTATCATCACCAAAAACAAGTCCAAAATACCTTGCACCTCATGAAGCACTATGGAAAATTGCATATTGTCTTTAGGAACTCCATAGGTAATGTATAAGATAACATCATCTCCCAATATATGACAAGAAAATAATGGTTCTTTTTTGTAAAGAATCAAACTAAGAAACCCTAAAAATAATCATTAGATTCAAAGAATCAAAAACTGCTTTATGGGGTAAAATCCTATTACTTGCTCCATAAGATACTATTGTTGGAACTTGAATCAAATTCATTGCAACTATGGATATACTGTGATCTTCATGGGATGATTCATCATAACTGGTTGCACTAATCTTCTTAATCTAAACCCATTCACCACCGGCTTAATTACTTCACCTTGCAAGGTAGCCAACACAAAAATTCCTTGTCCAACATCCTTTATGACTTCATAAGGTCTAGTGTATGTCATGTTGCACGTAGTGGAAGGTACGTCGTATTGCACGTAGTCGAATTCGTCATGCTGCAAGATGACAGTTGATGGCCCATAGCCAATGTAGCATTCCCAACTTCTTGCAACACGAGGCTCAATCATCCTCCATGCAGCTTGCCCTTAGTGCCTTGTGTAAAGCTGATTCGCCCTATCCAATTGCTTCTCTTGACAGAAGGCTCGAAGCCCCCATCGGTGGCCTGCTTGTGGAGGACGTTTCCCTTATTGCACAAACTGGAGATGGGAATTGTGATGCTACCACTCCCTTGAGGCTTGCCCACCCCTCCATTATCTCTCTACAAACTCCTCTGACTCGAGACTCGAGGTCAAGAAGAAGGCCGGGAAGGATCGATGAAGGTGTTAGAGGTGTTGGACTGACGTGTGCACGTTGAAGGGGGACATGAGGGTAGATGGGAGGACTGCAACGATTTCAGTGTACGCAAAAGCAGCGGCAGGATCGAAGGTGGAGGGAGTCACGGTGGTGAAGGAAGAGAAGGTGTTAGAGGTGGGAATACTATGGCAGCTCTAACGTTGAGTCCCATGGTATTTCCTCTACACCATATCCTAATTTGTGTCATCAGCTTGAGATGCAGATATACCTTTTTTGGAGGCATGGCCAGTAGGTACTCTTTTTTTGCAACAACCATCTTCTTCTCCATCTTCTCATTGATAAAACACTCTTCTTCTTAATTTTACCAAACCCATCTTTCCTTCATGAGCGTATAGCCAAGCAATAAAGCTTTCCATGGCCCAAAATATGGTTGCAAATCCTTCTCTTACAAGCTCCATGGCCACCTCCATTCCCGGCCAGTGCACCAAATGAAGAGCACCCTGCCACGGCACCATGAGAACCATGAACCGGCCAAGAGAGGCTGCAAATACATTTGTTGGCCATGAAAACTTGCAAGAAAACTCTCCTTCTCACCAAGAATCCATATCCTCAAGACACATAAGAGGAAGGCACACAAGAAATTAGGAAATTCTTCCATCGTCACCCTCTTCCTCTTCCTCACTCTCCATTAGATTTGGCAAAGGAGCACAAGAGAGAAAAGAAAGAACAAGAAAGATGAGAGTTGTGCCAAAATGAGAGAGAGAGAAATGAACCGTGACAAGAGAAGATAAAGGAAGAGAGAGGGTGTAACCACCTCAACCTCCCACCTCCCCAAATCCCACAGATGCAACCATCTCCTTTTCCTTTCTTGAATTATAATATTCAAATTTGCATACATTGGCTAAGGTCTAAGGACCTTTCAATTTTTAGCATGAGACAAAAGGGTTTGACCTTTCCTTTTCCTAGCAATATTTTAAGATGTGAGATTAAGGACCCACATTGTTACATTGCTTCATAAATGATTTTTGACAAAAATTACATTTGCAATGGATCATTTTACAAAATATGTTTCCATGACAAGCACATTTTGGTGCCTTTATTTGCACATATTTGTCGGTCATCATTCCTCCCACACTTAAGTGTGAAGTGTCCCAACAAACTTGAAGAAAAAGCACGATCAGCTCTTGGAAAAATCATCATCTTCATCTTCGGTCATCAAGCTTCATTTCTTTTCTTCAATCTTCTTTGAATTGTCATTGGATAGGGAAAAAAAACACACAATAGAAAAACGCAACTAGGACGTTGAGCCTAGGTCATGAGCATACCACATAAAATCATACATCACACAAAAGATAGGGCTTTTCATACAATTTGCACACAAAAACAACTTCACACTTAGCATGAATTGAAAAACAACCAAACATGAAGCACAATAATAGGACCTCGAAAAGATATGAATATGAAGCATGCCCTTACAAAGGATATGGCAATAGTTTTCTCCCACCTAATAGTATTGAAGAGGAAAGAGAGGTAAGTTTCATTGAAAATAAACTAAAAATTAGGAAATAAATCTCTTGTGTGATGAATATGAGCATTGAAATTCTTGATTGAAAAGAAAGAGCATAAGGAAGAGGAAAACCAAGCATTAAAACA
Organism: Lygodium microphyllum; assembly: GCF_053477565.2. Lineage (NCBI taxonomy): Eukaryota > Viridiplantae > Streptophyta > Polypodiopsida > Schizaeales > Lygodiaceae > Lygodium > Lygodium microphyllum. The sequence continues at coordinate 291,855 of NW_028229554.1, read as the reverse complement.
AGGCATTATAGCGGAAATGGTTTATTTAGATTAAATAGTGTTATATTAATGTTCATTTCTGAATTAAACCTTTGAGGATAAGGCAAGAATATGAGGCCGATAATGACGTTCCATGGAAGATAAGGAGACACATGTCACCCCAACAGAGTGCCGTGTGAAGGAGAAAACATAAGGATCTAGAGAGAAGAAGGAGATGAGGTATCCTGCACTGCGTGGAAGGTACGTCATGTTGCACATAGTGGAATTCATCATGCTGCAAGACGATAGTTGATGGCCCATAGCCAATGTAGCATTCCCAACTTCTTGCAACACGAGGCTCAATCGTCCTCCGTGCCACTTGCCCTTAGTGCCTTGTGTAAATCTGATTCACCCTATCCAATTGCTTCTCTTGACAGAAGGCTCGAAGCTCCCATCGGTAGCCTGCTTGTGGAGGACATTTCCCTTATTGCACAAACTGGTGCTGGGCACTGTGATGCTACCAGTCCTTGAGGCTTGCCCACCCCTCCATTATCTCTCTAAAAACTCCTCTGACTCGAGACTCGAGGTCAGGGAGAAGGCAGGGAAGGATCGATGAAGGTGTTAAAGGTGTCGGACTGACATGTGCACACTGAAGAGGGATGTGAGGGCAGATGGGAGGACTGCGATGATTTCAGTGTACGCAAAAGCAACGGCAGGATCAAAGGTGGAGGGATCCACGGTGGTGAAGGAAGAGAAGGTGTTAGAGGTGGGAATACTATGGCAGCTCTAACGTTGAGTCCCATGATATTTCCTCTGCACCATATCCTAATTTGTGTCATCGGCTTGAGATGCAGATATGCCTTTTTCAGAGGCATGGCCAGTAGGTACTCTTTTTTTGCAACAACCATCTTCTTCTCCATCTTCGCATTGATAAATCACTCTTCTTCTTAATTTTACCAAACCCATCTTTCCTTCATGAGCGTACAGCCAAGCAATAAAGCTTTCCATGGCCCAAAATATGGCTGCAAATCCTTCTCTTACAAGCTCCATGGCCACCTCCATTCCCAGCCAGTGCACCAAATGAAGAGCACCCTGCCATAGCACCATGAGAACCACAAACCGGCCAAGAGAGGCTGCAAATACATTTGATGGCCATGAAAACCTGCAAGAAAACTCTCCTTCTCACCAAGAATCCATATCCTCAAGACACACAAGAGGAAAGCACACGAGAAATTAGGAAATTCTTCCATCCTCACCCTCTTCCTCTTCCTCACTCTCCATTAGATTTGGCAAAGGAGCACAAGAGAGAAAACCAAGAACAAGAAAGATGAGAGTTGTGCCAAAATGAGAGAGAGAGAAATGAACTATGACAAGAGAAGATAAAGGAAGAGAGAGGGTGTAACCACCTCAACCTCCCACCTCCCCAAATCCCACGGATGCAACCACCTCCTTTTCCTTTCTTGAATTATAAAATTCAAATTTGCATACATTGTTTAAGGTCTAAGGACCTTTTAATTTTTATCATGAGACAAAAGGGTTGGACCTTTCCTTTTCCTAGCAATATTTTAATATGTGAGCTGAAGGACCTACATTGTTACATTGCTTCATAAATGATTTTTTACAAAAATTACATTTGCAATGGATCATTTTACAAAAGATGTTTCCATGACAAGCACATTTTGGTGCCTTTATTTGAACATATTTGTCGGTCATCACTTGACATGGTAAGAGATATATAGAACGAGAACATGGTAGGTATAACTTTTCCAAAATCGCCAATATAAGAGCCAATGAAAAGAAGAGCTACATGTTCTAGTCAGTTGACCTCATCCCATTGTTTACCATCTTTGTGAGAAGATTTACTAACTACCTTGATCCTTCTTTTATCACTACATGCAACTATCTCTAGCTCCTCATTACTCATATGACGAGCGACTTTCGCCAATGTTTTTTAATGTAAACATAGGAATTGACTAAGTGGTGATGATATGATCATCTTTGAGCCACACTATTGCCTCTTTATTGTATTGAGCTACTAGAGGATATGGTGGATGGTCTGTTTGCTTTTTATACACATCCCTTCTACTTTGTTCTAATATTTCCGTTGTGATAATATTTCTAACCCATGTGATAGTCATTCAAGGGAATTCCAGCATCCAAAAATACACTGATGGTGTGATTTTCAAATTATCTACAATGTATCTTGATCTCCACTTGCATAAACGAGTTAAAAGAAAAAGAAAAACCGTTTAGTTACGTGGGAACCTCCTCCTAGGAAGCCAAAAGGATAAGCTTTAGGAATAAAGGAAAATTTTTTAATTATTTCCCCCTTTCTCCCCCAACGACGGTCGTGCTGGAGGGGAGGGGAATAGCAAGGATGACTGAGCGTCCTTGCTCGATGTCGTAGAAGGGAGAATGGCCGTGCAACGGGCCGCGTGGGGGAGAGAGGTCTCCTCTCTCTATCCTATATAAACCCTTGTGGAGGAAGGAAAGAAAGGAGGGCTGAAGGGGAGAGTCGTGTGCTGATTGTGATAGACCGTGAGAGTTGAGAAGGTCGAGGCTGCCATAGACCACCGTGGAGGGAGGAAGGACAGCTGCGACAGGCTACGATTGTACCATGGGATGAGGTAGCTGAAGGAAATGTCGAAGCCAGCTTGGGTGGAGGAGCTGCGTAAGACTGCAGCTTCCTACTCAAGCTACCAGTTGCCGTGTTGCATCCGTGAGGAGGAGGAAGAGGGTGGATGGTGAGATGTGCCGTGAGGAGGGAAGGGAGCCGCTAGCTGCCATTGAAGAGCCGCGCCACTTTGCTGGCCGAGAGGGAGGAGACAACGTAACACTGCCAATTGAGTGAGGGTGGGAGAGCTATAACACTGCAGAGTGAGGAGCAACACTGCCACAATCGGGTGAAGGGGAAGATACTGAGGGTAAGGGAGCCATCACGCTACGAATTAAGAGAGAGAGAAATCACTTGGAAGAAAAGAGGAGCTGAAGGCATCGTGTTGCTGCGCAAGTTACCACCTGGGAATCGCAAGCTGCTGCCAACAGTCGTCTTCCTCTCCTCCACATGTGGAGGCCACGGCCCTAGAAGCTCCCAAAAGCTTCTTGGGGAAGCTTCTAAAGGCCCTTAGGAAGCCCCCCCGTCCTGTGGGCTTCCTTGAGCCTTCTTTTGTGATTTTTATATACACCCCCCTGCGGGATTTAAGAACCCCTTCTCGTGGGGTTCTACTAAAACCTTTAAGTTCACCTTGCCTTGAGGTTCAAAGCAACCCTTCCCGTGGGTTCTCCCCCCCCCCAACAATTTTTTTTAAAAAATCATTTAAGCCCCTTCCTACGAGGCCTCCATAAGGCATTCCCTTGTGGGTTTTTTTAAATATAAACCCTAGAGTTAAGCCCTTTCTAAGCTTGCTTTACACCCCTTCCCCATTGAAATTTAAGCCCTTTTGTCCACCTTAGGCCGGGTTTCAAAGACCCTTCCCGTGGGAAATCCCCATTCAAACTCATATATACTTGCAGGCTCTTAAAAACCCTTCCTATTGCCCTTCTCAAGCGGTCTCTTATATCCTCGAAAACTTGACTTTTCCCCCTTACATCCCCCATAAGCCACACTAGCCAGGTTTAAAAGGCCTTTCCCTAGCATTTCCACAAAATTTTCAAACCTAGTTTCCTTTTAAAAGCCTTCCATTTCAAGCCTTTTTAAATCCATTCCCTACTTCGAGAAGGAAGCCTATAAAGCCTTCTAACGCTCGATTCTGAAAGACGGTGGAATCGATCAAAGAAGCCGAATCACAAAGGGAGTTTCGCGTGCAAAGGAGACCGTTAAGATCATAAATATGCATCCAAGGCGAAAGGGCCGAATTCATGATGGCCCCTAAGAAGGCACAAGGCGCAACCGCAGGAGGATCATCTCCTAGCATCCATGTGGACATTCTACCACAAGTCCAGGTTTTCTTCCTAATTTTGTTTACGTCGTAATATTTCAATTGTGCATGATTCATTTACGAAAATTAGGATGCACTTTTTGGATTGAAATACCTTGGCTAACTTAAAGGAAATAACTTTGATCAAAGAATCGGTCATTTGTATTAAATGAATGAAAAAGAAGAGCATAAGATCTCTATGCATTCCTAGCAAGTGGTTTTTTATGCATTGCAAAGTAACGAACTTAGTTTAACTAATGCCCATTTTTACAAGATGAAATAATGATAGTACACTTCAATTTTGCATGGAAACAATAAATTGCATGTCGCATTATTAGGCATCTTTCTTTCGAAATGATTCATTAAAAGAAGGTTGCTAATCATCTGTAGGAATTTGCAAGGCATGGAAAATGGTTCTTAAGCTGCGTGAAGTAAATTAAACCCTAGTCAATTGGCTTAAATCTCAATTAGTTACAAAAGTTGGTGTAATGCTCATTTATCCTATGAATAATTCATTCAGAAATAAAATTAGGAAAAGGCTGCATGGTCCATTTTAAATATAAACCCCAAAAGCCTAGCAGCCTAAATCATGAAATGCATGTTCTAGAGGGATCAATGAAAAATTATGCCGTAACGTGACCTAGTCGCTCTTATTGCCAAGCTGAAACTCTCATACCCTAAAGACATGTCCACATTCACGGCATGTAGGGACAACAGGACATATTTGCAAGAAACAATCTAGGGTTTCTACCCTAAGGATCGCTCCCTAAAAAGATGAATTTCGGTTTGAGTTGGAACCCTAGGACCGACAATGTCGGCCTAGTGCAATCAAGAACGGATTGGATAACCCTGTTTGCTATCTAAATCATGATTCTGTGATTAGAAGACACCGTTCGATGGGTAAAATAGTCCCATGGATTAGATGCGACACTTGTGCAACAAGTTGCAGAGTCGCATGATCTTGTGGTTTGATCACAAGGGAACGGCCAAATTCCTCGGAATAAGATTGGCAGATTCTTACGCAAGTTTATCTTGCAAGAGGGGAAATAATTGTCGTGATACGCGTAAAGTAACCAAGATACGAGGATTAGATATTTGTTTGGAAGCAAAAGACCAATTTGTAAATTGGAATAACATATTTACTGCTAATAGAACTTAAGGTATTGGTTAAGCTCGGTTAGTAGGGTACGGCCCTAACCCAAGGATATAGGGTTAACAAACAAACCCTTGGGGATCTTGCCAAGTCGCAATTGATCTTGGATGGAGTGCTAGATGCATTCGGAGAGAAAGATTCACTCCTTAGAAATTGGCCAAATAAACAACCACTAGAATCGATTGTGCTTGTAACAGTTTAGAAAGCACTGTTTGCATTGTTTGCTCAAGGAACTAAAGGATGAAAAGATATCTAATGCTTCAGGTTGAAGGCCTGAAGGGAGAGGCAGCTTCATTTACCCTCGACTGCCTGCCTGACCCTAACCAAGGGGGTTGTTGACCGCACCGGAAACGTGGACCGAACTCGCCGCGAGAGGTCTCTTCGTTGAGTTCTACTTGGAGCAAGAGGACGCTTGGGTGCCAGGTGGGGCTCTGGCCATAAATCCCTCGCCTTGCGGGTCCTGCACAAGAGGCTAACGTGACTCAGGATTAGATCTCGAGGCCCGCATACTAGTTTACGGGCAAAATCTTGGAATAGTGATCCCTGTGGATTACTGGATAGCCTTCGGGCGGATTATGGACAAGCCTACGGGCGAAACTCCTTGTATTTCAAAGATAAAATGAGGAAATGATAATAAAGAATTTGTTTGATATTGTTTTTCTATGTCACGTGATAAGATTACGTGAAGGAACCAATGCTTAACGGATTAATGAAAGAAGCTGATTATTACATGTCAAAATTAATGTGTTAGATAATTACATAACTAAAACAAACCGAGGAAAGTGCAGAGGATGGGCCATGGGTCCGTCCTACGGTTGGGTGGTCGTGGTTAGCCGGGAACTTTTCTCAAAAATCTTGAAGTACAGCAGGATGATCATCATCATCAAAACGAATAATGAGAGTGATGACCTAGAGTTACGTCTTACCCGATTTACGTTGCTTTAGGGGAACGGAATGGGACTATGCTTATGGCAGAGAGGTTGAGCCTTGCATCCCTCTCGTTTCCCATTCTCCTTGAACCAAGTGCAGCGTGAATCCGCTTCGGACCTGGCGTTTCTGCGTAAAGTAGTTCGCTTGGGTGTGACACTAGTTGCTATTAGCTAATGACCAATCAGGAAAACCCTAATTCCAGTCGATCCTAAGTGGGAACGGCCAGGATACTTCCGCTACGTGGCAGACGCGGGAAGACCTAGATCGCAAAACCCGTAACATTCCCTGGGAGTGCCGGGCGGAGTTTTCTAGACATCCTTTCCGATGGACTGCTAAGACGTGTCTTGGATGATACTAGGGGACACGTTACAGTTGGTATCAGAGCGAACCAACAAGAGACTTGTTTTTAAGAAATTTTAATACGAAGAAGTAAAGCAAATGTTACTGTCCCAAACATTTCCTTACTTTCAATGCTGTCTTGCAGAATTATGAAGCATGGAATAGGTTCTTAGTGTTTCGAGTCATGTTTATGACCGCGATGCATTCCACGGATTATCGTCAAAGGGTTGAGATGATGAACATCCTAGACCGCATTTACAATCCATCACCTGTGTACGTGGAACGGAGATGGATGGGTGTTTCAGGGATCTATTACATAACTGCCCATCGACCTGCGTACCTTCAAATTAACTTGAAGAGAATCAAGTGGATGGAGGATTTGAAGATCGTGAAGCTGTTCGTCTTTGTTGAGGCTCACGCAAACGCAACCCTATAGGTCGGGGGTCGAAGGGTTAACCAGAATAAGTATGTGTGCAGGGAAGTGATTCAAAGAATCCCTGCTGACCAAATCAAGGTTTTGGGACATCATGAGAAGAATGGATATCAAAGGAAAAGATACCATAATCTTCCAATGAACTATCGATTCCTAAAAATCGATGACCCCAATCCGTACTACTACTCAGTTCCTAGTAGCTAAATGCAACAACATCTTATTCTCCTCGAATTAATGTATCAACTTGCTCCATCACCCCAATAAATCATTGTACCTCAAAAGGGCTATGCTAATATGAATGGAATAAAACTTTAAAAAAAAATCAACGATTGTCTTGAGTATGAATATTGATAAAGAAGTAAAGTGATTTGGTCACTTGGCTAAAGGAATACGCGGACGTAGTTCCTGAAGAGTTAACAGAACTCCCGCTTCAAAGAGAAGTAGATCATGAGATCAAGCTATTAATAGGAGCTGCGCCAATCGCGAAGAGACCCTATAGAATGTCTATACCGGAAGCAATTGAGTTAAAGAAACAAATCAAGCAACTGCTAGATCAGGGCTATATCCGTCCTAGCAGTTCACCATGGGGAGCACCAGTACTGTTCCAGAAAAAGAAAGATGGAACACTTCGACTATGTATTGATTACATAGGGTTGAATCAATCAACAGTCAAGAACAAATATCATATTCCTAGAATAGATGAGCTTCTTGATAGTCTTCAGGGTGCCAAGATCTTCTCCAAGTTTATCTTAGGTCTGGTTACTATCAGATAAGAATCAAGGAAGAAGATATCCCAAAGACGACCTTCAACACTAGATATGGACACTTTGAGTTCTAGTTATGTCATTAGGGCTTACGAATGTGCCTGCCACATTCAATAGGTTAATGAAGGATATCTTTATACCATATCTTGATAAACTTTGTGCTCGTCTTCTTTGATGACACTCTAGTCTATTCCAAACAGGAAGGAGATCATGAACCCCAACTTCGGATTTTCCTTGAGACAAGGATGTCACACAAGCTGTATGCTAAGATGACAAAATATAACATCAGATTGGTTATCTGGGATTCATCATATCAGCAAAAGGAATCTCAGTGGAGCCGGCCTAAGTCAGAAATGTTCTAGGATGGCCAAATACCAACAACTGTCAAAGAAATACGTAGCTTTCTTGGTTTGACAAGATGGTATAGGGTCTTCATAAAAAACTATGCTTTGATTGCAGCACCTTTGACAGACTTACTGAAGAAGCAAACCTCCATTGCATGGTCAACTACCGAACAAAATAGCTTTGATAGGTTGAAGCAAACTTTGGTATCAGCACCGATCCTAAAACTTCTAGACCACAGTAAGGAGTTCGAGGTAGTAATTGATACTAGCATGCTTGCCTTAGGATGTGTGCTCATGTAGGAAAGTCATCCTATATCATAATCTTCAAGAAACTGAAGAGCCATGAGATGAATTATGCTACCCATGATCTTGAACTTTTAGTTGTCAAGCTTTGGAGACACTACCTGCTGGGTAACAAGTTTACACTAGTGACTGATCATAAAAGTCTCAAGTGGAACTTTACCTAGAACAAGCTCAACATGAGGCAATGTCAGTGGATTGAAGTGCTGGTGGAGTATGACCTTGAAATCAAATACCGACCTGGAAAGGAGAATGTAGTTGCTGATGCACTCAGTCACAAGGCATTCCTTAACTCTCTAATCTTGCAAAATCCATCAATATCTAGATCTCTAGCCACAAAGGTGTCCATGCCAAAATACTTGAGCTAGCTAGAAAGGAAGGATGCCATGATCCAGCCTATCAAAAGATGCTAAGGGAAATCTCTATCAAGGACCATGAATAAAAGCTACAGGCTGAGTATCATGAATTCTCTGTCAATAGTGGACTTGTCTACTATAGAATGAGAGCATGTATACCGGCAAGCCAGTCACTTAAGCAGAAGATATTGTACGACGCTCATGATTGCCTTTCTCAAGACATCCTGGCTATGCTAAGACTCTCAATGCAGTTAGGAAGAGCTACTATTGGGAGAGTCTGAAAGGTGGCATTTTCAAATATGTCACTGAGTGTTTGTCTTGTCAACGTATTAAAATCGAACATGTCAAGATGCCAAGGAAGTTGCAACCACTCGACATTCCCCAAATGAAATGGAAATTCATCAGTATGGACTTTGTTGTTGGCCTACCCCAAGTTCAAGGAGGATACCACTCCATCATGGTTGTGGTTGACATGCTGACTAAGGTTGCAAAGACAAACTATAAAGCCTCAGACATTGCAAGGTTGTTTATCAAGGAGATATTCAAGCTACATGGGCTACCTAGAAGAATCATTAGTGGTCGTGACTCTCTCTTCACATCACACTTCTGGAGAGCCATCTTCGAAGCCATTAGGACTCAACTCAGTTTTAGCACAGCTTACCATCCCCAAACTAATGGCCAAACAGAGCAAGTCAATCAAGTCATGGAGGATATGCTAAGGGCACACTGCTGTCGTGAGCCAAAAAGGTGGATTCAGTACTTGCCTTTAGTTGAATTTGCCTACAATGCTTTTTACCAACAAAGCATTTAGATGACCCCTTTTCAAGCATTGTATGGTCATGACTGTTGAAGTCCCCTAAACTTCTCAGATCTAACCTTGAGGGTTTAAGCTTCAAGGCAGATGTTGGAAGAGATGGATGACCAAGTAAAGTCAATAAGACAGGACATCCAAGCCGCAAAGGATAGACAAAAGGCATACGCGGATTTGAAGTGTCAAGATAGAATATTTGAGGAAGGAGACATGGTCTTCATTCACGTATGCCCAAAGAAGAGTTCTCTATCCCTTGGAGAATGCAAGAAGCTAAGTCCAAGATATTGTGGGCCGTACAAAGTCCTCAAATGCCTAGGACCCAATGCTTATAGATTGCAACTCCCAGAGAACCTAAAGGTTCACAATGCATTCCATATCAGCCTATTGAAAAAGTATGTACCCAACCCTAATCATGTACTTGATGACCAACAAATTGTAATGCCTAGTCAAGGAGTCCTTGAACTAAGACCGGATAGGATCTTAGATGTTAGGGAGAGACAGTTAAGATCTAGAACCTTAAGTGAATGCCTCGTCCAGTGGAAAGATTATTCCAAAGAAGATGCCACCTGGGTAGATGAAGGCACTCTCATCCATCAGTATCCCCAGTTTACCTCGAGATGAGGACATCCCGATTCCTCCAAGTGGGAGAGAATGTAATATTTCCGTTGTGATAATATTTCTAACCCATGTGATAGTCATGCAAGGGAATTCCAACATCCAAACATACACTGATGGTGTGATTTTCAAATTATCTACAACGTATCTTGATCTCCACTTGCATAAACGAGTTAAAAGAAAAAGAAAAACCGTTTAGTTACGTGGGAACCTCCTCCTAGGAAGCCAAAAGGATAAGCTTTAGGAATAAGGGAAATTTTTATTATTATTTCCCCCTTTTTCCCCAGCGACGGTCGTGCTGGAGGGGAGGGGAATAGCAAGGATGACTGAGCATCCTTGCTGGATGTCGTAGAAGGGAGAATGGCCATGCAACGGGCCGCGTGGGGGAGAGAGGTCTCCTCTCTCTATCCTATATAAACCCTTGTGGAGGAAGGAAAGAAAGGAGGGCTGAAGGGGAGAGTCGTGTGCTGATTGTGATAGACCGTGAGAGTTGAGAAGGTAGAGGCTGCCATAGACCACCGTGGAGGGAGGAAGGACAGCTGCGACATGCTACGATTGTACCATGGGATGAGGTAGCTAAAGGAAATGTCGAAGCCAGCTTGGGTGGAGGAGCTGCCTAAGACTACCGCTGCCTACTGAAGCTACCAATTGCCGTGTTGCATCCGTGAGGAGGAGGAAGAGGGTGGATGGTGAGATGTGCCGTGAGGAGGGAAGGGAGCCGCCAGCTACCGTCAAAGAGCCGCGCCACTCTGCTGGCTGAGATGGAGGAGACAACGTAACGTTGTCAATTGAGTGAGGGTGGGAGAGCTATAACACTGCAGAGTGAGGAGCGACGCTGCCACAATCGGGTGAAGGGGAAGATTCTGAGGGTAAGGGAGCCATCACGTTGCGAATTAAGAGAGAGAGAAATCACTTGGAAGAAAAGAGGAGCTGAAGGCATCATGTTGCTGCGCAAGTTGCCGCCTGGGAATCGCAAGCTACTGCCAACAGTCGTCTTCCTCTCCTCCACGTGTGGAGGCCACGGCCCTAGAAGCTCCCAACAGCTTCTTGGGGAAGCTTCTAAAGGCCCTTAGGAAGCCCCCCGTCCTGTGGGCTTCCTTGAGCCTTCTTTTGTGATTTTTATATACACCCCCTGCGGGATTTAAGAACCCCTTCCCGTGAGGTTCTACTAAAACCTTTAAGTTCATCATGCCTTGAGGTTCAAAACAACCCTTCCCGTGGGTTCTCCCCCCCCCCCCCCCAACAAAATTTCTTTAAAAATCATTTAAGCCCCTTCCTACGAGGCCTCCATAAGGCATTCCCTTGTGGGTTTTTTTTTTATATAAACCCCAGAGTTAAGCCCTTTCTAAGCTTGCTTTACACCCCTTCCCCATTGAAATTTAAGCCCTTTTGTCCACCTTAGGCCGGGTTTCAAAGACCCTTCCCGTGGGAAATCCCCATTCAAACTCATATATACTTGCAGGCTCTTAAAAACCCTTCCTATTGCCCTTCTCAAGCGGTCTCTTATATCCTCGAAAACTTGACTTTTCCCCCTTACATCCCCCATAAGCCACACTAGCCAGGTTTAAAAGGCCTTTCCCTAGCATTTCCACAAAATTTTCAAACCTAGTTTCCTTTTAAAAGCCTTCCATTTCAAGCCTTTTTAAATCCATTCCCTACTTCGAGAAGGAAGCCTATAAAGCCTTCTAACGCTCGATTCTGAAAGACGGTGGAATCGATCAAAGAAGCCGAATCACAAAGGGAGTTTCGCGTGCAAAGGAGACCGTTAAGATCATAAATATGCATCCAAGGCGAAAGGGCCGAATTCATGATGGCCCCTAAGAAGGCACAAGGCGCAACCGCAGGAGGATCATCTCCTAGCATCCATGTGGACATTCTACCACAAGTCCAGGTTTTCTTCCTAATTTTGTTTACGTCGTAATATTTCAATTGTGCATGATTCATTTACGAAAATTAGGATGCACTTTTTGGATTGAAATACCTTGGCTAACTTAAAGGAAATAACTTTGATCAAAGAATCGGTCATTTGTATTAAATGAATGAAAAAGAAGAGCATAAGATCTCTATGCATTCCTAGCAAGTGGTTTTTTATGCATTGCAAAGTAACGAACTTAGTTTAACTAATGCCCATTTTTACAAGACGAAATAATGATAGTACACTTCAATTTTGCATGGAAAGATTAAATTGCATGTCGCATTATTAGGCATCTTTCCTTCGAAATGATTCATTAAAAGAAGGTTGCTAATCATCTGTAGGAATTTGCAAGGCATGGAAAATGGTTCTTAAGCTGCGTGAAGTAAATTAAACCCTAGTCAATTGGCTTAAATCTCAATTAGTTACAAAAGTTGGTGTAATGCTCATTTAGCCTATGAATAATTCATTCAGAAATAAAATTAGGAAAAGGCTGCATGGTCCATTTTAAATATAAACCCCAAAAGCCTAGCAGCCTAAATCATGAAATGCATGTTCTAGAGGGGTCAATGAAAAATTATGCCGTAACGTGACCTAGTCGCTCTTATTGCCAAGCTGAAACTCTCATACCCTAAAGACATGTCCACATTCACGGCATGTAGGGACAATAGGACATATTTGCAAGAAACAATCTAGGGTTTCTACCCTAAGGATCGCTCCCTAAAAAGATGAATTTCGGTTTGAGTTGGAACCCTAGGACCGACAATGTCGGCCTAGTGCAATCAAGAACGGATTGGATAACCCTGTTTGCTATCTAAATCATGATTCTGTGATTAGAAGACACCGTTCGATGGGTAAAATAGTCCCATGGATTAGATGCGACACTTGTGCAACAAGTTGCAGAGTCGCATGATCTTGTGGTTTGATCACAAGAGAACGGCCAAATTCCTCGGAATAAGATTGGCAGATTTTTACGCAAGTTTATCTTGCAAGAGGGGAAATAATCGTCGTGATACGCGTAAAGTAACCAAGATACGAGGATTAGATATTTGTTTGGAAGCAAAAAGACCAATTAGTAAATTGGAATAACATATTTACTGCTAATAGAACTTAAGATATTGGTTAAGGTGGGTTAGTAGGGTACGGCCCTAACCCCATGATATAGGGTTAACAAACAAACCCTTGGGGAGCTTGCCAAGTCGCAATTGATCTTGGATGGAGTGCTAGATGCATTCGGAGAGAAAGATTCACTCCTTAGAAATTGGCCAAATAAACAACCACTAGAATCGATTGTGCTTGTAACAGTTTAGAAAGCACTGTTTGCATTGTTTGCTCAAGGAACTAAAGGATGAAAAGATATCGAATGCTTCAGGTTGAAGGCCTGAAGGGAGAGGCAGCTTCATTTACCCCCGACTGCCTGCCTGACCCTAACCAAGGGGGTTGCTGACCGCACCGGAAACGTGGACCGAACTCGCCGCAAGAGGTCTCTTCGTTGAGTTCTACTTGGAGCAAGAGGACGCTTGGGTGCCAGGTGGGGCTCTGGCCATAAATCCCTCGCCTTGCGGGTCCTGCACAAGAGGCTAACGTGACTCAGGATTAGATCTCGAGGCCCGCATACTAGTTTACGGGTGAAATCTTGGAATAGTGATCCCTGTGGATTACTGGATAGCCTTCGGGCGGATTATGGACAAGCCTACGGGCGAAACTCCTTGTACTTCAAAGATAAAATGAGGAAATGATAATAAAGAATTTGTTTGATATTGTTTTTCTATGTCACGTGATAAGATTACGTGAAGGAACCAATGCTTAACGGATTAATGAAAGAAGCTGATTATTACATGTCAAAATTAATGTGTTAGATAATTACATAACTAAAACAAACCGAGGAAAGTGTAGAGGATGGGCCATGGGTCCGTCCTACGGTTGGGTGGTCGTGGTTAGCCGGGAACTTTTCTCAAAAATCTTGAAGTACAGCAGGATGATCATCATCATCAAAACGAATAATGAGAGTGATGACCTAGAGTTACGTCTTACCCGATTTACGTTGCTTTAGGGGAACGGAATGGGACTATGCCTTATGGCAGAGAGGTTGAGCCTTGCATCCCTCTCGTTTCCCATTCTCCTTGAACCAAGTGCAACGTGAATCCGCTTCGGACCTGGCGTTTCTGCGTAAAGTAGTTCGCTTGGGTGTGACACTAGTTGCTATTAGCTAATGACCAATCAGGAAAACCCTAATTCCAGTCGATCCTAAGTGGGAACGGCCAGGATACTTCCGCTACGTGGCAGACGCGGGAAGACCTAGATCGCAAAACCCGTAACATTCCCTGGGAGTGCCGGGCGGAGTTTTCTAGACATCCTTTTCGATGGACTGCTAAGACGTGTCTTGGATGATACTAGGGGACACGTTACAGTTGGTATCAGAGCGAACCAACAAGAGACTTGTTTTTAAGAAATTTTAATAAGAAGAAGTAAAGCAAATGTTACTGTGCCAAACATTTCCTTACTTTCAATGTTGTCTTGCAGAATTATGAAGCATGGAACAAGTTCTTAGTGTTCCGAGTCATGTTTATGACCGCGATGCATTCCATGGATTATCTCAAAGGGTTGAGATGATGAACATCCTAGACCGCATTTACAATCCATCGCTTGTGTACGTGGAACAGAGATGGATGGGTGTTTCAGGGATCTATTACATAACTGCCCATCGACCTGCGTACCTTCAAATTAACTTGAAGAGAATCAAGTGGATGGAGGATTTGAAGATCGTGAAGCTGTTTGTCTTTGTTGAGGCCAAACGCAACCCTACAGGTCGGGGGTCGAAGGGTTAACCAGAATAAGTATGTGTACGGGGAAGTGATTCAAAGAATCCCTGCCGACCGAATCAAGGTTTTGGGACATCATGAGAAGAATGGATATCAAAGGAAAAGATACCCTAATCTTCCAATGAACTATCGATTCCTAAAAATCGATGACCCCAATCCGTACTACTACTGAGTTCCTGTAGCTGAATGCAACAACATCTTATTCTCCTCGAATTAATGTATCAACTTGTTCCATCGTCCCAAGAAATAATTGTACCTCCAAAGGGCTATGCTAATATGAATGGAATAAATTTTTTTTAAAAAAAAATCAACGATTGTTCCATCGCCCCAAGAATAGTGGGATGATCATCATCATCAAAACGAATAACGAGAGCGATGACTTAGAGTTACGTCTTACCCGATTTACGCTGTTTTAGGGGAACGGAATGGGACTATGCCTTATGGCAGAGAGGTTGAGCCTTGCATCCCTCTCGTTTCCCATTCTCCTTGAACCAAGTGCAGCATGAATCCGCTTCGGACCTGGCATTTCTGCGTAAAGTAGTTTGCTTGGGTCTGACGCTAGTTGCTGTTAGCTAATGACCAATTAGGAAAACCCTAATTCCGATCGATCCTAAGTGGGAACGGCCAGGATAATTTCGCTACGTGGCAGACGCGGGAAGACCTAGATCGTAAAACCCGTAACATTCCATGGGAGTGCCGGGCGGAGTTTTCTAGACATCCTTTCTGATGGACTACTAAGACGTGTCTTGGATGATACTAGGGGACACGTTACATTTGTATCACCACTATAGTTGCACAATTCATTGAGAGAATACATGGTCAACATGGAATGCCTTCAATATGCACTCAGGCTAGCTCTTAGAGTAATGTGACTACTTATCCATCATTCCACTCACACAAGAAGAAGAAGAAGAAGAAGAAGAAGAAGAAGAAGAAGAAGAGAAATGTTCATAGCACCTAGGGGTCCATCCTCTAGCCCATCCCCCCAAATCACCACTTTAGGGCATGTTAAGGGTAGGGCATCCCAAGTTTGCTTGGCACAGTTATCTCCCTCAAGTCATCACAACACCAGAATCTTCCACAAACTAGGTCCTTAAATGTGGGACAATGCTCCAAGTTTACTTGGAACTTGATCCATCTTCTAGTTCCACTACACAAGCACTTCACATCAGTGACAGGTAGTCACCCCTCAGGGATTGGACTACAACATGAACATCTACTTGGAGTGTTTGAAGACCCCTCAACATAGGTGGCCCACATCTACCTTTTCCTATGAACTTCCCTACCTCTAATCTCCATATCCCTTATTGTCTCCACCCTATCCAACCTTCACCATCACCATTCAAGCACCCACTCCATAAAAATTATTGTGTCAATTATTCTAGCATGCTTTACCAATCTCATTTTTCTAGTTGTTTGGAGAGAGAGCGAGAGTGCCATGGGACTAACACTACATTAAGAGAGGCGCAAATGCTAACATGTTTAGAAGCACGAGGACATTTTACTTTTTAGTTACACATTTAATGTGAAAATTTATTAAAAGACTTGTATTAATTTTTGAAGAGTAGCACTATTCTTTCATTCAAATTGTTAAAGAGTAGTATGGGAAAAGGGACTAAAATTGTGGAAAAGAGAGAAGACTCATCAAGGGAAATGAAAAATCCTAATGCTAGAATTCATATATAAAAGTAATGAGCTTGAATGGAAATGGTTATTGTGTGTGCAAACTTAGCTCCTCTACTTTCCTGCTCTAAAGCCTTGTGAGCGAGACTGAGGGGGAGAGAGAGAGCGACTAATGAGGGACCAAGAGAGTGAAACCTCTAGCTTCCTCTCTAGTACTCTCTCATATCCACCATGCTTTCTCTTGTCTGATGAGGGTTGAGGGGCAATGGAGTGCTCACTTGGATTGTAAAGCTAGAGCTTTTGACCTTCTTGCTAGGAGGGATGTGATTGTATGCTTGAATCAATGGTTTTCTTCAATCCATGTGCAAATGACTAGGGTAGAGCTAGAGCTAGTCTACAATGCATGCGTTCAAGCTCTTGAAAGAATAAGAGTGCAGTCAATGGCCCCAACATATTGAGCATGTAGAGAAATAGAGATGGTATTGGTAACCTCAATAGAAGCTATATTAAATCGTACTATCTTCCTGGTAGGACAATATTTGCACAAGTTGTCCATGAAAGAGCATGATGTCCCTATACGATCCATGAGGGTAATTGAGAAAACATGATATGAATAAATGGAACAACACACAAAACTCATCCACCAACCCACAATTAATCTCCTTCAGAGAAACTTCAACATTCAAGCAACTAGTGTCAGTAACCTAGGAATAGAGAATGACATTATAATTCCATCCACTTACCTCTGAATTTGATTGGCTACTACCAAGTTGATGAGCTTATTAAAAAAGGTGCTAATTACAACACCATTAAATATTTTTATTAGCTAGAATTAGGCCAACCAATGTTGTAACTCATTGATGTAAAGCTACAATCCTATTGAGGTCAACGTTTTTCACTATTGGGCAAGTATAAAGTCTAGAAACAACGACCATTCCAGTCTCCTTCTATGTTTTAACAAGTGCATATATCACATACTACCATTTCACGAAGTTGACAAGTGCATATGCTTTAAGTTTCTTAGCATAAGGGTTATCTCAACCTTTAGCCCTAGGGGACTAACTTTACCATCAATCCCAAATTCTACAATGCAACCTCAACAAAACACCTGCACAAGTGAAAATGTCCTCTATTGGAGTTGCTAATAGTAGAAGCTCAAAATAAATGAAAGGTGAGCATCGATGCTCAATCACATCAACTCCGCCAAGGACCCCAATCCACTTCTCATGCAAGATCCCTTCAAAGGCCATTGCTCATTCTAAACAAACACACAATACATATTGTTTTAATTGTCATAAACAATTAACAACATTGCATTTTAATGGAACAAATATCATAATGCAAGTGCATTGATTGCAAGATCCCATCATCAGGAGGCACTACCTTGTCCTACATAGACCCGCACATACACTCATTCTCAAGAATCACAATAACAATAGCCTCATATCATTGCTACAACTCAAGAGTTACAAACCAAACCTACTAAAATTGCATCCTGTAGAAGGTCATAGAGTTTGTTGTGTTAGACCAAGCATAAGCCAATAACCAGTCTTGATCTCCAAGAGGACACTAGGCCCACCATGGTATATTGACCCAAATAGGCCATAGAGACATCCTCAATGCACTTGGCATTCAGGGGAATATGGTCTCAAAAAGGCCCTTTATCTTAAGAGTTAATGAATCTCTTAATGATAAAAGATTTGAGGTGGACTAATGGAAGAGGGGATGGTGTGCATATTTTATCAGCTCCCTTTTTGCCTTGTCGCTACCACTTATAAGTTTGTTTCCCTACATTCCCTTTTATCACCTCTCCCCCCTTACTTTTACCAGCTTAGTTCATGTGGGTCCCACTGGGCATCCAAGAAGGTGACCCAAAATTTGAAAATTTCTCCCCATCCAAAAAAGACTCTCCTTAAAGAAAAACATATTCTTATGTCATGTATAGTAAAAAAAAACATTTTTTTGTATCTTTTTGCAAGACATACTTCATTTGGTCATTGCCTTACCTTTGTTTCACAAATCTTCTCAACTTTCTATGCTCCTAGCTTCTCTTAGCCATAGCTACATAGTGTTTAGCTTCTCTTAACTATAGTCACACAGCCCCCGACTTCTCTTAGCCATAGCCACACATCACCTACCTTCTCTCTGTCTTCCACGGTTATTTTCTTACCTCCATTTTACAAATCTTGTCATCTTTCTATCCTCACACAACCATTTCCACATAGCCCCCAACTTTTCCCAACCATTGCCACACATCACCCAGCTTCTCTCTTTCTTCTAAGCATAGACATAGCCACACAAGCCCCAACTTCTCTTAGCCATAGCCACCCAAAATCCAAATTCCCTCTCTCTTCCATGGTCATTCTCTTTCTTCCATTCCAGAAAAATTCTTATCTTTCTATGCTCATATAACCATAATCACACAATTCTCCTTATTTCTATTCCTCTCCTTCTAAGTAGTATTCTTCTAAAATCGATTCCAGTGTCATCTACATGTTAGCAAATGTGACCCTATGATTTCATATCTGCTGTTTATCTACGCAATACAATGCATGAGCATTTGGTTATTCTCTTTCCTCCATTCCAGGAAACTTTTTATCTTTCTATGCTCATATAACCGTAATCACACAATCCTCCTTACTTCTATTCCTCTCCTTCTAAGTAGTATTCTTCTAAAATCCATTCCAGTGTTATCTACATGCTAGAAAATGTGACCCTATGATTCCATATCTGCTGTTTATGTACACAATACAATGCATGAGCATGGAAAATGATAAGGCACATTATTCAAGAAGGATTGATAGGTCTACATGTAGCCTTCAGTAATTATAGGGCTTAATCGAGTTTGTTGTTGTGGTGTACTAAAAAATCATATCGATAAGTGGACGCTTTCAAAATTAAAGTTGAAGATTATAGATGACATTCATAGCTTGCTAAATTTTGAGAGAGCTTCAAAGTCAATAGATCTTTCATGGTTTGTATCAATTCATGTTTTTACTTGTATATTCAAAACCACTAATAGGCATCAATGTCCCTCCATGTTCATTTGTAAAGATATGATTGATGACTTTCTTAATTCCAAATTTGAAGAAGGATAGAATGAGGTGGGTGGGATACACAAAGGTGACATCTTCTCGTGTAGAGTGGTGGTCTCTAGTGTTACTTTTCATTACTTGATTACACATTCATCATTGTACATGCCTTCTATTACTGATGTTGGATGAAGAAATTGGGCCAATGGATTCCCTTGGAGTCCACTGAAGACATGGGACAAGAATTTGATATGCAAATATATATGCTAGGTGGAGTGATTGAGTCGGTTGTCGCAGTGAGTGATTGTAGGAGTCTCCTAAATGTATAGGAGTATCTTAACTTGATGGGAGGCGCTCGCACAGAGAGCTTTAACTTCTATATTGGTGGTAGAAAAAGGTGAGCTTATTTAATACTGGAATTGCTATGTTATGGTTGGGAACACAATATTTCTTATTTGGATTTTTTTCTTTTCAGATGGACAAAAGAATGGAGATGAGTAGAGAATACAAAAGGAAACACAGGTTTCAAAGATATATTTGAGGAATGAAAGACTACAGATATGTAATTTGGCAAAGAAAATGAAGTCGAGTCATTTCTCTTTGTGCTTTGTTGAGGGTCTAGTCACATTTATCATCATATTCATTAAGGAAAGAAGAAGGTGGATTTTTTTACATTTTTAAAAAAAAATTGTTACCCATTGTGATTGGGCTATTTGGTGTATTGCTAGAGGATTCCGCTTCAATGAAGAGATGAAAATATGTATCTTGCCAAGGAAGATTCGAGGGAGTAGATCAATGTGTAAGAAGGAATTAACAAATTATTTTTTGTTTCCCAACTCACATTACAGCAAGGCCGATTGACATGCATATGAATTTTTTCCTTGCGTTTGATTTTTGGAGAACAAGAACCAAATAAACCTTCTCATGCTACAAGGGCTCAATCCTTAAAGGGCAGAGAACTAAAGAAAGCAAGCGTAATAGCTATACATGCATGAGGGATATATGTCACTTTACCAAAAGAAGAGAGGACTTGCTTATGAGTTTCTACTTGCCTCTTAGGAACTACTCTTGATCTACCATCATTGAATACATCATTGTATCAAGCCACAAGCAATCAAGAGAGGAGTTAAGAATCTCCATAGCTACATCTCGAGTGAAATCCCAATTATGTTTGAAGTTGGTATGTGCACTCCTTGAACTCATAATCCATGAGTGCCAACTCCACTATCCCTTCCCTTGACCATGAGTCTTTTGCACATGTACCTCGACCATACCTTTAATCAATGAGCTTGCTTTCACATGAGCTTGCTTTCACATACTCTTCATAGTCCTTTGCTCCCATCTTGGAAAGTGTCCTTGCGAGAGGAGCGACTTTCACAAACTTCTATACATATTCCATGTGATGTCGTTGCTATTAGCATCACAAATTTAGTGCAGGCACTATATGCGTTGATTTTTGTGTCGCTTTTTACAAAAAATAGTGATGCATATAGTGACAATTTTGTAGAGACACTGATATCGACACGTTTAGTGATGACGCAATAAATTTTGAGGCCTCTATCTTGTACTACTTCATCTAGTCTAGAGATTGACTTTATTAAAGCATATCGCATTCTCCCCTTCTTTGAAAACTATGTCCTTAGAGTTAGAAAGATGGTTATTCTTGTTGTAAACTATTTGGATAAACCCATGTTACATCCTCTATAGGATATGTATCCCATTTCACCAACACATCCACAATATCTCTGCCTCTAAGATGTCTGACTTTACGATCTAATACTAATTTTTTTTCAACCTTCAATGTTCCTTCTTCTTGTACTCTAAACTTATATTGCAAAAGATTATCAAAGTTAGAAACATACTTTTTCAATAAACTCACATGAAAGACATAATTAACCTTGATATGAGATGAGTACAATTGGAGTTTATATAAAAGTTAATCATTCTTTAGAATTTTGAATGGGCCTACAAAACGTGGAGATAACCTTCTATCTTTCCCAAAAAAAAAGGTTCGACGAGGTTCATAGCTCTTAAGAATACCATATCACCCTCACTAAACTCTAGTGATGTTTCTTCATTCTTTTTCATTCCTTATCCATTGTTTCAAGCATTTGTTTTAAAATTTCTACTCTATTTGAAGCATTTAAAAAATGAATAGGAGTCACATAGTTATAACCATACATTGCTTCAAATAGAGTCATCTTAATGAATGCATATTATGAGCTGTTGCATGCAAATTAAATTATGGACAAATATTCGGTCCAATTGTTTTGTTTTTCATTTAAATACATTCGAAACATGTCTTCTAAAATTGGGTTTAGTCTCTCTATCTTTCTATTAGTCTGCAGATGAAATACAATACTCATCCATCGTAATTCAATTTCAATGGCTTTTAATGTGGCTTTCCAAAAGTTAGATGTAAAATTTGAATCTCTATTAGACACAATACTTTTGGGCATACTATGCAAATGAAAGATTTATTTCACAAACAATTTAGATACATTCAAAGCGGTGTTAGTTTTTTTCATGAGAAAGAAACATGCTATTTTTGTGATTTTATCCACTACCACAAAGATAGTGTCATACTCTCCCCTAATAATAGCAGCTTAACAATAAAATCTAGAGATATGGATTCTCACTTTTGGTTTAGTATATCCAATGGTTGCATTTTACCTTGCATACGTTTCTATTCAATTTTTACTTGTTGGTACACTGTAAACATTCCTTCACATATGTTTTAATGACCTTCTTCATCCTTGGCCAAAAGAATGAGTTCTTGATTTTATTGTAAGTCTTTCAAAATCTACGATGAGCAGAGAAAGATAAATTATGGCATTCCTTAAGAGTTTTTTAAAAACTTTTGCAGTAGTTGTAATACACAAATGATTTAGATAATAAATATTTCCCTTAAGTATATGAAACTTTTCATCATACATTTCTTCCAAGTTTTTATTTAAGAACAACAAAATTTTAGAATACATGGGATCATTCGGTACTTCAAGTCACACATCATCAATCAAGTTAGTTCATATAATAAATAAACTACTACACACGGGTCTATGACATAAAACAATAGCAACTTTTTTCTCTTTCTAAATACATGTTTAATATCAAAGTCATATTCACATAGCAAGTGCAATCATATCTTTTGTTGATTATTTAATAAAGAGTGAATGAAAATATATTTCAGGCTTTGATTATCAATTCTTTACTCAAATTTTATACCAAGTAACAAATGTCTCCAATGTTTTGAAGCATAAACTACTATAGCAAGTTTCAAGTCATGTACAGAATAGCTCATTGCATGTCTCCTGAATTTCTAAGATTCATAAGCCAGTACTCTTCTCTCTTATGTCAACACACATCCTAATTGCTTCCCACTGGCATCAGAAGACAATACCAAAGGTTTTCCCATCTCAAGAATCTTTAATGTGCAATTTTCATCCAATTTCCCTTGAAGCCACTACTCTCCCCTCTTGTGTTAACACACATCCTAACTGCTCCCCATTCGCATCAGAAGATAATACAAAAGGTTTTCCCATCTCAATAATTTTAATGTGCAATTTTCACCCAGTTTTCCTTTCAATGTTTCAAAGGCTTTCTAACATGCATGTGACCAAACAAAAGGTTTAGTTTTCTTAGTGGGTTCAGATAAAGGACTAGCCATCTTAGAAAAAACTTGCAACTGAGTTCTTTCATATTGAGCTAATGCTAAGAAGCTTCTCACATCTCTCACACATTTTTAAAGGTTCATATCTCTAAAATGATGAAGAATTGGAGTGAGCCTGTGAGAGCACAAAATGTTCTCCTTTGTAACGTGTCCACCTGTTATCTTCAGTACACATCTTAGCAGTCCATCGGAAAGGATGTCTAGAAAGCTCCGCCCGGCACTCCCATGGATTGTTACGGGGTTTGTGATCTAGGACTTTCCGCATCTGCCACATAGCAAAAGTATTTCGGCCGTTCCCACTTAGGACCGACCTGAATTAGGGTTTTTCCTATTGGTCATTTCCTAACTGCAACTAGCATCGAACCCGAGCGAACTACTTTAAGTAGAAACGCTAAGTCTAAAGCAGATTCACGCTGCACTTGGTTCAAGGAGAATGGAAAACGAGAGGGTTGCAAAGCTCAACCTCTCTGCCATAAGGCATAGTCCCATTGCGTTCCCCTAAAACAACGTAAATCGGGATCATTTATAACTTAGACTCTAGGTCAACGCTCTTGTTGTTCATGTTCTTTGAACGATCTTCTTGCTGTCCATCATGATTGAGAAAAGTTCCTGGCCAACCGGGACCACCCATTCATAGGACGGACCCATAGCCACATCCTCCGCACTTTCCTCAAGTTGTTTAGTTATTTAATTACCTAACACATTTAGTTGGACATGTATCAATCAGCTTCCTTCATTAGCCCATTAGGCATTGATTCCTTCACATAATCATAGCACTTGACATAGAAAAACAATGTCAAACAAGTTCCTTTTCAATAGGTTATCATATTTATCTTTGAAATACATAAAGTCCAGCCCGTAGGCTTATCCATAATCTTCCCGAAGGCTATCTAGCAATCCACAGGGATTACTAATCTAAGATTCCGCCCATAGACTAGTATGCGGGCCTCGAGATCCAATCCCGAGTCACATTGGCATCTTGTGCAGGGCCCGGAAGCCGAGGGATTTACGGCCAGAGCCCCCTTGGCACCCAAGCGTCCTCCTGCTCCAAGTAGCGCTCAACAGAGAGACCTCTCGTGGCGGATTGGTCCACCTTCCTAGCGCGGTTAACAACCCCCTTGGTTAGGGTTAGGCACGCAGTCGGGGGTAACTAAAGCTACCTCTCCCTTCAGGCCTTCAACATGAAGCATTAGATATCCATTTATCCTTTAATTCTTTGAGCAAACAAAGAAAAACAGTGCTCTTAAAACTGTTACAAGCACAATCATTTCCATTGGTCATTATTTTTGGCCAATTGCTAAGGATCGAATCCTTTTTTTTGAATGCATCCAGTACTCGATCCGGGATCAATTGTGACTTGGTAAGATCCCCAAGGGTTTGTTTTTTAACCCTATATCCTTGGGTTAGGGCCGTACCCTATCAACCTGACTTAATCAAAATCTTAAGTTCTATTAGCAGTGAATATGTTATTCCAATTCACTCATTGGTCTTTTGTTTTAAGCAAATATCCAATCCCCGTATCTTGGACATTTTACCCAAGAAAGGTACTATATCAGGATGATTACTCATTCCCTTGCAAGATAACTTGCGTACGAATCTACCAATATCATTCTGAGGAATTGGCCTTTCCCTTTTAATCAAATCACAAGATTGTGCGACTCTAAATCTTGTTGCATAAGTGTCGCATCAAACTAAGGGACTATTTACCCATCGAATGGAATCACGAAATCATGATTAGATATAACAATCCGTTCCTGATTGCATTAGGCCAACATTGTCGGTCCTAAGGTTCCGAGTTTCATCTTTTTAGCGAGAGATTCTTAGGAAAAACCCTAGATTATTTCTCGCAAGTATGTCCTACTGTCCCTACATTCAGTGAATGTGGGCAAGTCTTTAGGATATTGGAGTTTTAGTTATGGTAATACGAGCATCTGGGTCACGTCCTCAACGTGTTAAATCCTAGTTAGCTCTTTGGGATACAATTACTCTAATTAATGCATAAAACCCACTTGCTAGACATGAATAGAAATCTTATGCTTGCTTTCTTTTATTCGTTTTATTGAAAAATACTAATGATCGAGTTCTTCCATTGTGATGCTCTTTCCTTTAAATTAGTCAAAGTATTTAAATTGAAAGATGCATCCTATCTCCAAAAATGATCCACGCACGATTGAATTATAATGAGGTAAATCAAAGTTAGGAAGAAAAACCTGGACTTGTGGTGAAATGTCCACATGGATGTTAGGAGATGATCCTCTTGCGGTTGCGCCTTGTGCCTTCTTAGGGGCCAACATGAATTCCGCCTTTTCGCCTTGGATGCAGAGTTATGATCTTGTCTGTCTGCTCCGTACGCGAAACTCCCTTTGTGAATCCAATTTAGAAGGCCTTAAAGACTTGTAGGAGTTGCAATAGGAAAGATGGTTTTTGAATCCGGTGGTTAAAATGAATTTGAGGAGAATCAATGAAAAGAAACAGGTTTTAAAACTTTGTAGGGATGCTATGAAAATGGGTTAAAAGAAAAAAACCGGTTATGGTGAGCTTTATGAGAGATGTATGGAAAGGAAAATCCATGGAAATGGAGTTTAAAAAACATGGCTTTGTGGAATGCGAGGCCCGAAATTCCGAGGTGAGACTCCCTTTGTATAAGAACGCAAGGGGGGGAGAAAAAAAGAACTTAAAGGGCTTATAAAAGCTTAGATGGGACAACACGAGAAAGGGCTTTGAAGAAGGCCCACAAGAAAGGATTAAGGGGCTTGCAATATGAAAGGGCTTATAGGACCCTAAGGCATTTTATGGGGGAAAGACCACGGGGAGGATTTTTAAATCCCGAGGAGGGGGGGGATTTTTCAAACCTAGTTTGAAAAGGCCTTTGAAAGACCCATAGACAAGGGGGGGGAAAGTGTAGAAGACCCTTAAGAGGGGATTTTGTGTGTGGGGGGAAAGGGTATGAAAGGGGGCTTAGGAAACCCACCCTTAGAAGCTTCCAAGAAGCTTCTAAAGCTTCTGGAGATTTCAAAAGCCCACGTGGATGGAAGTACAAATGGAGTTTGATTGGCAGCAGCGGCAGTGTTCTGCATGACTGGTGATCTTCAGAATCTCGAAGCCCCCTCCTCTCTCCTCTCGACGCAGTGTGACGGCTCCTCCTCTATCTCTCGATAGTAGCTTCGGCAGTGTCTCAACTCCTCCCTCCCTTTCCAAAGCTCCCATAGACATGGGTTTTTATAGGGAGAGGGAGAGGTACCTCCCTCCCTCCACGCGCCAACATGCATGCTCTTGCCTCCTCCATAGCATCCAACATGGATGCTTATTCATCTCGTTTTCCCTCCCTCTCCCCTAGCACGACAGTCGGCTGGGGGAAGGAGGGAATAATATTTATTTTTTCCCATAATTCTAATAATAAACTCTTCCCAAGAGGGGATTTTTATGCGGGAGGAATAAAAAATTGTACATTTTCTCGCCCTTGGAGGAATTGAGATGTCCTCATCTCTACATAAACTGGGGATATTGATGGTTGAGAGTGCTTTCCTCTATCCATGTGGCATCCTTCTTGGGATAATCTTTCCACTGGACGAGGCATTCTCTCAAGGTCCTAGATCTCAGTTGTCTCTCCGTAACATCTAAGATCCTATCAGGCCTTAGTTCAAGGACTCCTTGACTAGGCATTACAATCTGTTGGTCATCAAGTACATGGTTAGGATTTGGTACATACTTCTTTAATAGGCTGATTTGGAATACATTATGAACCTTTAGGTTCTTAGGGAGTTGCAATCTATAAGCATTAGGTCCTAGGCACTTGAGGATCTTGTACGGTCCACAATACCTTGGACTTAGCTTCTTGCAATCCCCTAAGGATAGAGAACTCTTTTTTGGGCGTACGCAGATGAAGACCATGTCTCCTTCCTCGAAGGTTCTATCTTGATGCTTTAAATCTACGTATGCCATTTGTCTATCCTTGGCGGCTTGGATGTCCTGTCTTATTGACTTTATTTGGTCATCCATATCTTCCAACATCTGCCTTGAAGCTTCAACCCTCAAGGTTGGATCTGAGAAACTTAGGGGACTTCGACAGTCATGACCATACAATGCTTGAAAAGGGGTCATCTGAATGCTCTATTGGTAAGAAGCATTGTAGGCAAATTCAACCAAAGGTAAGTATTGAATCCACCTTTTTGGTTCACGACAGCAGTATGCCCTAAGCATATCCTTGATGACTTGACTTACTTGCTCAGTTTGGCCATCCGTTTGGGGATGGTAAGCTGTGCTAAAGTAGAGTTGAGTCCCAATGGCTTCAAAGATATCTCTATAGAAGTGTGATGTGAAGAGAGAATCACAATCACTAACGATTCTTCTTGGTAGCCCATGTAGCTTGAATATCTCCTTGATAAACAATCTTGCAATGTCTGAGGCTTTATAATTTGTCTTTACTGGAATAAGATGTACAACCTTAGTCAACATGTCAACCACAACCATGATGGAGTTGTATCCTCCCTCAACTTAGGGTAGGCCAACAACAAAGTCCATACTGATGAATTCCCATTTCATTTGGGGTATGTCAAGTGGTTGTAACTTCCCTGGCATCTTGACATGTTCGGCTTTGATACGTTGACAAGACAAACACTTAGTGACATATTTGTGAACGTCACCTTTAAGCCTTTCCATTAGGGCAAAAAATGCTTCAAAAAATGCACTTTTGTTAATCACGGGACTAAGAAAAGGGCCAAAGAGAGTTCGCCATGTGTGCAAGAATATGGTATTCTTGTCTCCTCTTTTTTAGAGATAGTGGAGTCCATTTCGTGATTCTCTCTTCTTTTTTAGCCAAAATCCCTAAAGTTTGACATGTTTTGGAGTCCCAAAGACGTTATTTACTTACAAATCTGACAAAATACGTGACAAAGATGTGATGAAATTAATAATGAGTTTTTTGAAAGTCGGGAGATCTTTCAATATTGTTTTTGACGCCCAATACATACTCATTTGTATTCTTGGCGCTACTTTTTAGTTCATTCACCCCTCTTTGAGCTTCTTTCTCCACGCTTTCATTCTTTTCATGGCTTCCTCCAGGCGCCCTTCTCGTTTAATACACTCTTGCACAGTCTATAGCCAGGGAGCAGATGGAAATTTTGAGCCCAAAACTTTTGCTCTAAACGATTGGGTTACCATGCTGCCATCTTGCAAGGGCTCTCATAAGGTGAAAAGAGGAAAACGAGATTATATAAAACATCACTGGAAGGGGCGTA
Organism: Lygodium microphyllum; assembly: GCF_053477565.2. Classification (NCBI taxonomy): domain Eukaryota; kingdom Viridiplantae; phylum Streptophyta; class Polypodiopsida; order Schizaeales; family Lygodiaceae; genus Lygodium; species Lygodium microphyllum. The sequence continues at coordinate 263,639 of NW_028229554.1, read as the reverse complement.
TCATTGCCTTCAAAATTATGCCCGAAGGCTGGTTTGTCAAGGTGCAACATGTTTACATGGCCAAGGATATGCACTTGCCTCCAAACGAATGTGTTCCCCAACAAACACATTGTAAGTTATTAGTTGAATAACGTCTATAATTCTTTTCCATTTATGCAAGTTCTGACAAACGGTTCGTCATTGTAGATATCTTTCCGTCAACAAGTATTGAATGGCAACCTGTGGAAAGCCTAAGTGGGACTTTCCATGCCATTCATAAGGTATTGGCAGACATTATTTATGCCAATCAAACTGTGTCTTTTTTTAGTGAATGCAAGGTTTTTATATATTATGCACAGTATGTGGTTCCCTCTAAAGCAGATAGGTATGGGAATATCGAAGATTTGCCATTGCCAAGTCTTTCATCTCTAAACTGGGAGATTCGTGACAAGGTAACGGTGCAGAGTTTCAAATTCAAAATATCTCAGGATATTAAAAAGTCCATGACAGCTGGAAGGATCTCAAGAAGAATACGTTTATCATGGTTTGTACCCCTCCATATTGTCATGGCTTGCTTCAAAACAGCAAATTTACAAAGAACGAAGGCATCTTGGCTAAGTAGAAACTTTTCGGAAGAGGAGCTTGCTAGGACTGCAAGAAAAAATGTAACAAGTTGGTAAAAAGGGGTCCCTAAAAAAACCAACAATATGAAAGAGACTTACATTCACTCCATCTATCACTACAAGGGATCAGGCTCATATCCGCGCTCCTAGCCACACAAAATGACTTGGGGAAAAAAGTGTCGGGCCCGTGTAATAGCGCGTGTATCATCGCGGCCAGAGACATGCGTGTAAAAGCGCGTGTACAGTGACAGTCAGTCGCGCGAATACACGACCCCATACACGCGTTCTGCGCAGTTTTGCTGCAAATTTACACGCGAATCTAACAGACTATCCGCGCAAATATACGCGATTTTGACAGATGACACGCGCTTATACACGCGATTACAGAGGGAAAAAAAAAATCCAGAGAGTGCTTTTGGGTGCCTGGATGCTGTTCCAGCATCCAGCCACCCAAAGGCACTCTCTGGATTTTTTTTTGGTGCATTGCACCATAAAAAAAGAGCGATTTAGATTTCAAGACACGAATCAAGACTCACTCTCTATGAATACACGATTCAATATTACTATCTAAAACTTAATACACGACTCAAGACTCACGATTCAATACATTGTCAATACATGATACATTTGTGTACAAGGGAGTCCATATGTCAAAATAGCCGATGGCTTTAATTAGGAACAAATATATACAAAGTCAAATAGGGAGCTAGGTGCAAAAAAGCCCATGGCTTCAGTTACAAAAAAATTTTGTACAACCACATCCTACAGTATTCCGAAAGCTAATCAGAGGATGATGAGGACCCTATGCTCTCTCCATGATCAGAGGAGCTCGCATCGGTATATTCCGATGAGTGGTGCTCGCCTCCACCAGGAGCAGTGGCACGAACATCAGTAGTGGCGACTGGATCATCAGGGGCAGGAGCATCAGTAGCTTGTGCCTGTTCAAGAAATATACCGTATGTAAGTATACATATATATGCAATTAAATAAACCGAAATCATTCATTTAGAGTTTTCAAGTACCTGTCGACCGTATGGTCTCATGGCCGCGTCAAACTGCGCATCCGTAATACGTCCCTCGTTTCTGAAGATGGCCCACGTGTCACGTCTGCTATTGCGGCGAGCATACCCAGTCTCGTGGGCTGTGGGCCTCCTCCCCATAACCCGTCGCTGTAACATAATCAAGATAGTTTGTAAGATCAAAACAATCATAGAATCAATGAATTTGGCAAACAATCAAATAAAGAGGCAAGTTACTTACGAACTCTGCCTCCCACGACTCGATGCCGCCAGATCCGAAATGCGACGATCCAATGGTCTCCATCTGGATCCGTCGTGCCTCCACATGCTGCCTGCTCTTCACGCCTCCCTCTGCGCGCTTCTTTGCCTCCTTCCACTCGCGTTTGTGGGCAGTGGCAAGTTTCTCACAAGGATAGCCACCCGCAGCTACATTCACCCCATCATCGTACGCGAGTTTCTTAAGGTGAGATCTTTTATTACTTAAGATCTCCCTTATTCGCGTCCTTCCCCATACATCCGAGAATGTCACTTGTGGGGGATTGGGGTACCGACTATGTACACTATCTAGGACCTCCCTAACTAACCGGCTATCCTGATCTTTAAATTTTACAAAACAGTTTCTATACATGTTTGAAACTACCCCCCGCATATACTCCATCACCTCTTTCCCTCTTGCATCCATGACTACCCCGCCCCTATCCGTAACATCGTAGAAAATCTCTCCCTCCACCTCTCTCGCCTCCTCCGACTCCTCACTGTCTCCTCGTACATGCCTCCCTCCATGCCCTCTCTCACCGCGTGCCCTACTACCCCCCCCACCAAAGCACCCGCCGCATCCTCCACTCCCGCTCTCCCTACTGCGGCGTCGGCTCTCATCTGTACTGCGGGAGTAGCCATGACTAGGGGTGGCTGCACGTGACTGTGTACGTGACTGTGGCTGTGAGGGAGCACGTGATGGTGGCCGTGAGCCCTCACGTGACGGTACAGAGGAGGGTGTGCGTGAGTGTGTCCGTGCAGGGGTGTGTCTCCTCGGTGAGCGTGTATGCGCAGGGGTACGTCTCGCCGGACTCGCAGGCGTAGACCACAGTGGAGAGGCTTGTGTACTTGGGGGCGCGGTGTGACCTGGGAGTCTAGGAGGAGGATGGGCATACATATACTCTATCAGCTCCACTAGATTAGGATGGCGCCCAAAATGGTTTATCATCTCCATCATCCAAGTGGCGTATGCCCACGGATCGGAGAAAGAGCCTGGATCCATGAAGAATCTGCAAAGCGTCGAAATTCCGCCTCAATGAACCAAGCAAAACATGCATATAAAAAATAAACATATCTCCTACAATATATCTCCTCAATATATCTCCTACAATATATAACCTACAACATATATCTACCATTCTAGAAAATAAACATATCTCTTACAATACCAAACATCGAATTAGTAGAAGATCATAAGCCAAAAGAAGAAGTTCATTTCGAATTAGTGACGAAATTCATGAAAAACAAAAACTCTTTCCTCTATCTTGACGGACATTGTCCATCAAGGGAGAAATGACTAAACACATACACAAGGGTTCCTTCTTCTCTCTTTCCTCTATCTTGACGGATGTCGTTTGTCAAGAAATAAATAGTTAAGCACATATACAATGTGTGTGAATTCCTTCTTCTCTGTTTCCTCTATCTTAACGGACCATATCGGTCAAGAGAGAAATAGTTAAGCACATATAGAATGCGTGTGAATTCCTTCCTCTCTCTTTCCTCTATCTTGACGGACATCGAATTAGTAGAAGATCATAAGCTAAAAGAAGAAGTTCATTTCGAATTAGTGACGAAATTCATGAAAAACACCGCAATCCAAGTCCAAACTTGCAGCTAAAACTCAAGAGTAAAGAATGAACAGACATGGTGCCCAAATTTGCAGCTCAAACTCGAGAAAAAAATGAACAGACACAGCGCGTGTACCGGCCCGTGAAAAGAACCGCGTGTAAAATCGCGTGTACTGTCTGTGCACACAGACCAGACGCGAGTCTACACGCGCTGCTACACGCGGTACCGACGATAAAAATTTTGAAAGGGACCGACCACCGAAACGGTCAGATGTACTTATAAATTCTATCCTCTGTCGCTTTCAAGTACACATAGCACGGGTGGAAAGAAAGAAAGCGACAGATTTGCCAAAACAAACAAACGACAACCAACCTCTTTGAAAAGTCTTTGAAAAGTGAGTTCGTTGATTCTTGCTTCTCTCTCCCTTTCTGTGTTGTCTGCACCCTTTGCTTCTTTTGGGTAGTCCAAGAGGAAGAAGGCTGGTTGGAAGAGGCAGGTTCGGGGGTTTGGAAGAGCTGGAGGCAGAGGTACTGTAGCGACAAAGAAAGAAGAAGAAGAAGTGTTTTGAAAGAGGGCTTTTGAAAGAGGCATAGGATGTGTATGATTTCACTAAAAACTAATCCTACTTCTGTATTGGTTATTTTGGACATAGCATGTCATCATCCTCTTCAAGCAGTTCTGGTGAGGATGAGACAATGCGTCATCGTGATCGCGACGTGTGGCTGGCACAAAGGATCAAGTGTACGTGTAATCGATGTCAAGGGTGCATTGTACGAGCGCGTCGAATTACATTGAATCACATCTCGATGTATGGAGAATGGATTCAAACAGGTTTAGAGGTGAGAAGATGTGAATTGAAAGTATTAAAATAACTCATGGTGTGCAAATTAATGGAGCGCATTGTAATATATATACTGTGATTGAAGCAGGATGCAGTACCACACCCTAACATGGTGCCATACGCACGGCGAGAGCATGTAAAGCGTCGACGAGATGATGCTGGAGCTTCGGGATCTGTTGTCGGAGATGAGTGGGAAAGGGATGACAATAGCCCTGCACCCCACGAAGTTGTGGAAGAGGAAGTGTTTGATGACATGGTGCGGAATCTTTTTAGGGATGATCGCAAAGGTGTGGACGACAATGATATGGAACAAGAGCATCTCTACAACGCTTCATCGACACCGGTTTTTGAAGGGTGCACATTCTCTATTTTACGTGCTTCACTTGAACTGCTCAATATACAAACAGTTTATGGATGGAGCAATGCAAGTCTTGACGCATTATTGAAGTAAGCATTGTAACTTGCAAATTTGAGTTAGTGGTTTTTGGTTTACAGTATAGGGTTTAGGGTTATGGGCTAATTGATGATATTGGATGCAGGCTATTATCAAACATGCTTCCAAAGGGGAATAGACTACCCACCTCAAGAGACAAAGCGAGGCGCTATGTGACATCTCTTGGAAGATTGGATTATGATCGGATACATGCATGCGTCAATGATTGCATTCTCTTTTGTGGGACGCATAAGGAGGCTCGACAGTGTCCCACTTGTGGTGAAGCAAGGTATAGAACAGATGTGAAGAGTTTTGATGTACCTCGTAAAGTCTTGCGACACTTTCCTATAATTCCTCACATCAAACACATGTTCAAGTGCAAATCCATAGCAGAGCTCATATCATGGCATTCCTCGCATCGATCGGATGATGGCATGTGGAGAATTCCTGCAGACACTCCTGCTTGGAAGCATATTGAAGATGAGTGGCCCAGCTTTAAAACAGAGCCCAGAAACTTGAGACTTGGCCTAGGTATGGATGGAGTGAATCCGTTTGGTTTCAAGAGCACCGCATACAGCATGTGGCCGGTTGTGTTGGTGAATTACAACCTTCCACCATCAATGGCGATCAAGAAGGACATCTTATGTTATCCCTTCTGATTCCAGGGAAACATAAAGTCAAGCATATGGATGTTTATCTTGAACCGTTGATTGATGAGTTGGAGGAACTATGGAGAGGTGTTGCAGTAGTGGACATTAGTAGGCCTCCCTCCTCTCGACACTTCGACTTAAAAGCAGTGTTGATGTGGACAATGCATGACTTTCCAGGATACAGCGATTGTTCTGGTAAGAATTCTAACTACCTCCCGACTCTAATACTACTAGCTATATCAATTATAACTATTGACTTTATTATTCTAACTTTTTTTTTATTTTAACAGGTTTGAGGACATCGGGTAAACATGCATGTCCTATATGTGGCCCTTCATTGGTACATGAGTATGCTGATGGTTTGTGTAAGACCATATTCGATAATCATCATCGATTTCTCCCATCAGATCACCCTAAATATGCTCCTAGTAAGAGGAACATTCATCCACAGACACTTCGTGCAAAAGATTGGAAGCGTATTTGGGAGTCTTCAAATGTTCTTCCTCCAGATGGCATGAACAGGTACATCTCCATTGTTTTCAATCTTGTTTTGTGTAGTCTCTAAAGTTGGAATAAAGATGACAGTCTGCAATCCCTTGTGTAGGTACTCCATTTTTTTCCGGCTACCATATTGGACCCATCTCAAGATCAACCATCTTCTTGATCCCATGCACATCTTCAAGAATGTGGGATCTAGTATTTGGGAACATGTTATTGGTAAAAGAGACAATGTTAGCGTACGGGAGGACTTGCAGGTCGCAGGACGTATGCGTCAAGCTTGGCCACGAGAGGAGGGTGGGCACGTTCGTCTTCCGCCTGCTCCCTGGATTATATCAAAGAAGGAGGAGAAGTAGGTAAAGCAAGCCATCACCACTTTGCGTACTCCCACTAGATTCATGAGATCGTTGAAGGGAGCGTTTACAACCACTAAGAAAAGAGGGGTTGAGCAACTACATGGGTTGAAGTCCCACGATTGGCACAAGATGCTCCAAGTAAGTGTTTTCCAATTATTGTAGGTTGAAATTAAATTTTGTAATGCCCTAACCCAAATATACATGTGCTCTTATGTGCGCAGTTCATACTACCTACTAGCATCGACCATTGTGCAGACAGGAGTTTGAAAAGATGTAAGATGGGCGAGCTTGTGAGGTATGTAAATCCCATGTAAGATCACCCTTCATTATACCTTGCAAAATGAATGTGCATGAGGTATAACGTACTGTGCATTTATTTTTCAGATATGTTAGTTCCAAAGCAATTGATCCAGCCACATTGGATGATGCGCGTGTTATGGCAGTGGAGGTGGTTTGTATGGTAGAGGAGACTTTTCCGCGAACCATTCTCACAAGTCAACTACATCTCATTGTGCATTTAGTGGATGAAATTGCTTTATGTGGCACTGTGCATGCCCGTTGGATGTTCTTCCTAGAGCGCTTCATGAAGACCTTAAAAGACTTTGTGAGGCAAAGTGCAAGGCCCGAAGGAAGCATGGCTGAGGGTTGGTTGATACAAGAGTCTCTTGTATATATATCAGAATTTCTTGATCAGGTGGATAGCTCTTTGCCGCGACTATGGAGCAATGAAGAGGACTTGAGGATGACGTCTATTGTGCCTCAAGGAAAAGGACAGAGCAAAGTAATTGAGAGAACATTGATTGATGATCTTAATTTCACTTGCATCCTTAATAGTGATGTGATGAGCAGATGGGTTACAAGATACGAGGATGCAAAGACAAAAAGGCAAGCAGACAGAGCTCTCTTTCGGAGGCAACATGGCTCTCGTAAGGCGTACCCTAAGCATCTAGCAACACTTCCGAATGATATTCATGTTGATTGGTTGCATGAGGAAATGGAGAGAGCAGAGAGAGATGAGGGGCTGCATATCACGGCGGAAGAATGGGAGTATGCACGAGGATGCATGTTAAAGGTACATAGAACAAATGTAAATTTGCATTCTTTGTAAGTGATTGGCTTTTCATATTTATTCACATTAATTGCTTACATAGATATTGCTTATATTTTGGTCCAGTGCACTATGTTCAATGCTATATGGTGTGAAGGCAAGCATTTTCGAACACAAAGAATAGATGAAAAGAGGAATACACAAGATTGCGGTGTCATTAGTAGCTTTGAGGGAGCCAATGGAAAAATGGATGATTATTGTGGCACAATCCAAGACATATACAGACTTGACTTTCGCCGCTTCTTTGTGTATGTTTTGGATGTCAAATGGCAAATGAACGTGGTGGAAAAAGGGCCTAACGCAATGATAAAACGCCATGCAAGTGGCTATGTAACTATTGACTCTACAAAGTTTTGGCAAACAAAGAAAGATAGGCTCGTATTGCCACAACAATGTGAGCAGGTATGCATTTTTTTACAAATGTGTTTCATGTACATATATATCTAAGCTCGCGCACCCCTTGACTTTTGATATGCTAATTAATTAATGAATTATGTGTATTTGAGCAGGTTATCTATCTGCCAATGGTGCATGACAGTAAATGGTGGTATGTCATCCCTATTGCACCACGTTCCAAAGTAATGTATAATACATTCACTGATATGGAGCATATGGAGGATGTGGCAAGCCGCAAAGAAGATGATGTCGAACATGCCAATGTAGATGATCATGATAATGAGGATGAGCGTGCCATTTCTCATGATCATGAGGATGACCCTTCCATTGAGGATGATGGTGATGATGATGAGAATGATCAAGGCATCGGTACCATTATCAATGGGCAAAATAGCGATAGTAGAATAAATTTAATCGTAGCCTTACAAATTGATCAAATGGATATTGATGTTGATCGTTTGGCAAGGATGGATCTTATTGAAGATGAGATCGAACCCTAACCAATCCATCACTGTATTGTTCCAAATTCATGACATTTCTACTGTATACTTTGTCTTTCAATAACCATATGAAGATATATTTTTCAATATATTACGTTGTTGTAAGTGCATGTAGTGGGATTTTGTAATGGTTTGTAAATACTGCAATGCACAATGACATTTTTAAAACTTAATGGTTTTCTGTTTTGAAAAGAAATGGATTTCTGTAGTTAGGCTCTGTGTCGCGTGTAACAGAGCGTGTATTATGACAGACTTAACGCGCAAATACACGCACCCTCACATGCAATTATACACGCGCCTGATACTGCTGTAACTATACACGACCATACACGCGCTCGTAACTTGGCGCATATACACGCGCTGTTACATGCATGTATACACGCGCCCGATATTGCTGTAAGTATAAACGACCATACACGCGCCCGTAACTTTTCGCGTGTAATGGACGTGTGTATGGCGGCATTGTGTTGTAGTGTATCTTGAGTATCTTTGAATCTATTGTCCTGCAGACATTTGAAAAGCACTCTTTTTCCATAAGTATATGTATGACTTTGTGACTTTGCAATGGTACTTCTTGTTAGAGAGAGTTATATGGTTTTCTAGGATCAACAATATCCTCATATGTGGTGTCCAAGAAGGTAGTCAGGAGCCTGCCAGCACTGCAAATGGAAACATGTAACTAAAATAGATAATCAAATAAAATAAATAATTAACCAAAAAGCAAGCAGTATTCCATTCAACCCACATTCTTCCTTGGCCATGGATACCACTTAGAGAGTTCATGAGGATAATTTCTCTAGTGAGTGTATCCGATGTAATAAAAAAATTTATGGTAGTTGTGATGGAATCAAAAGCTTTGAAAGCACAATTATTCTATATACTAAAATTTTTTAGAGTCAAAATGCCTTACCTTATGCAATAATAAACTACAGAATCTAACAATTAAATATCCTTTTTACAACTAGCATGGACTTGTCCTCATGAGATATACTAAGATAGTCCTCTTCCTCAGAAGTGCAAGAAACATTAATAACCATTTGCCCATACACCTCACCCATTCTCTTATAATTAACAGGTCCAAGTACATCGATTTTTCTCTTGCAAACATCATCCTCGGTACCTTATTCTGCTAATCATATTAAAATCTTTATTCATTAGGGTGATCTTATGAGCATGAGCAGCAACAATGTAAGGATAATTCATAAATTCATAAAGTCAACCATGTGAGGATAAGTTGATATGACGCGAGAGCAGCAAAGCCAAATTTTCGCAGGGTCATATTCGCAACGTATCGTAGAGCAGTTCATACGGCGCGAGCGTGGCAAAAAGCATAATGTTTGGTACTATACTTTTTGTTGCATATCATGGATGACTTGATATGGTGCAAGAGTGGCACAACAAAATCTCCGTAGGGGCCCTCCTCCCTCAGTATCCGAACATCTCGGATACCCATATTCACGTTGTATCGGTAATGCTATTTTTGGGTGGTTTTTTTGTGATTTTTTGGGTCTTTTTTAGGCCATTTTTTGCTTAAAAATATTTTTAAAAATAGAAAATGAGCTCAAAAAAAACTTTACAAATTTCTAAATTTTTTTCAAAGCCTAATAAACTCATGGAAATTGTTTTGAATTTTTTTGAGCTTTTTTGCTATTTTAAAAATATTTTTAAGCAAAAAATGCCTAAAAGAGACCCAAAAAATCACCAAAAAAAACCCAAAAATAGCATTGCCGATACAACGCGAATATGGGTATCCGAGACACTCAGATACCTATATTCGCGTTGTATCGGCAATGCTATTTTTGGGTAAATAGCATTGCCGATACAACGCGAATTACCCATATTCCTGTTGTATCGGCAATGCTATTTTTGGGTGGTTTTTTTGTGATTTTTTGGGTCTCTTTTAGGCCGTTTTTGCTTAAAAATATTTTTAAAATAGCAAACGAGCTCAAAAAAAGCTTAAAAAAATTCTAAATTTTTTTTAGAGCCTAATAAAGTTATGTAATTTTTTTTTGTGAAATAGAAACTGATTATTTTGATGGTCTTTTTTTTTGTGAAATTGAGATATATTACATTTGAAAAAAGATATACAAGGATAAAGCATCAATAATGTAGTGATGCTTTCAATTATAAAATCAGTCTGCTTTAGAATCAGAGTTCTGAGAGAAAGAAATAGATTCAAGTCCTTTCTATTTCTTCTTACAAATCAAGGGAATAGACCTTAAGAGATTTGCTAGGATATGATATCATGAGTAGTATCATCCCATGACATCAAGCCACCATTTAGGTATTGAAATCTGATAGTGCTAATAAGAATCATAATTGAAGATATTGAAACTTGAAACCCCATAGTGCTAATCATAGTTGAGGGTATGATGAGAAAAATACTCCCAAGAGCTAATATTAAGTAAGAAGTTGTATCCTTTATATTCTTCGAAGCATCCTGCACACATAAAATCATCTTAGTCCTAAAGTTGATATGATACACAATATCACTAATACTTCTATCTATTACTTGTTTAATTTTTTTATATTTTAAGAGATAAAATTGAATAATAAATATTTTTAATCTATTACTAGGTAAATATTTTTATCTCCCAGAAATCAAAGTACTTCCTTTCTTCTAATTATAATATATTATCCTTGTCTTATCAATTAATCCTTGCTAAAAAGTTGATATTACAACATTGTATAATGAAGATATTCTATTTTCAAGTGTCAAGATCAAATTGAAAATTTTCACTTTCTATTCTATTAGCTTAAGGATTATCCTTAGTATATCTATCCCTACCAATTTGCATCAACACCATGGGACTCTTTTACCCATTTTCTTATGAATCAAATTGAAGAGATTGAAGAAAAAGCTTGGATTTAGTTGAAACAAAATCTTACAGAATGGATATCTTAGGGGTTGAAGTAAAGATGCGGCTTGGATGTCCCAACCTAGTTGGGTCTGCTGAAAACTAATAAGATGATCTCGTCTCAGGTCCATGGAGGACCATATCTCTATAGCTCAATCGACAAGTAAGTGGTATTGATCCTCTGTGTAGAGACTTCTTTTGATTGTTGATCACCTTCTCAAGATTTTGTGAAAGGAGACGAAGGGAGACCAATGCACGCTGTTAGTAAGAACCGGACGTGATTTTGGTGAGAAATTTTACGACAGAGTAAAATCTACTTTAAGAGAAACAAAATGAAGAGGAGATAACGATGATTCAAATGAATGCAGGCGAAAAAAGAAGCGTGATTTTGGTGGGAAACGTGATAGTAAAATATTCAAAATGAAAGAATAATGGCCGAAAAGTGATCTCTGACATGAGTTAACGTCCTTAGGCATTTAATGGCTAACCTATTAAATGAATAATAAATTCTCTCATTAATCACGTCTGAATGGCCAAATTTGGAGGGTTCATTATTTTAAAACCTCAACTAATTAGTAACTTAATCATTTTCTTACAAGTGTCTTTTTTGAAACGTTTCTGGCCCTAATGCCCAATAGTAGCTCTTCCTAACTGCATTGAGGGTCTTGGCATAGCCAGGATGTCTTGAGAAAGGGGAATCATAAACTTCCCACAATATCTTCTGCTTAAGTGACTGGCTTGCCGGTAAACATAGTCTTGTTCTATAGTAGACAAGTCCACTATTGATAGAGAATTCATGATACTTAGCCTGCAGCTTTAAGTCCTGATCCTTGATAGAGATCTCCCTTAGCATCTTTTGATAGGCTCGATCATGGCATGCTTCCTCTCTAGCTAACTCAAGTATTGGGTTGTTTGGCATGGATACCTTTGTAGCTAGAGATCTAGTTGTTGATGGATTTTGCAAGATTAGAGAATTAAGGAATGCCTTATGACTGAGTGCATCGGCAACTACATTCTCTTTTCCCGGTCGGTACTTGATTTCAAAATCATACTCCTCCAGCACTTCAATCCACTGACATTGCCTCATGTTGAGCTCATTCTGGGTAAAGATCCACTTGAGACTCTTATGGTCAGTTACTAGTGTAAACTTGTCACCCAACAGGTAGTGTCTCCAAAGCTTTAGAGCATGGATGGCAGCTAACAATTCTAGATCATGGGTAGCATAATTCTTCTCATGACTCTTCAGTTTCCTTGAAGAGTAGGCTACCGGATGACCTTCCTGTATGGGCACACATCCTAAGGCAAGTGCACTAGCATGAGTTTACTACCTCAAACTCCTGCTGAGGTCTGGAAGTTTTAGGATAGGTGCTGATACCAAACTTTTCTTCAATCTATCAAAGCTAGTTTGTTCAGGAGTTGACCATGCAATGGATGTTTGCTTCTTCAGTAAGTCCGTGAGAGGTGCTGCAATCAAAGCATAGTTTTTGATGAAGACCCTATACCATCCTGTCAATCCAAGAAAGTTGCATATTTCTTTGACACTTGTTGGTATTGGCCATTCTAGCACATCTCTGACCTTGGCTGGGTCCATTGAGATTCCTTCCGCTGATACGATGAATCCCAGATATTCAATCTGACGTTTGAAGAATGCACACTTCTTCATCTTAGCATACGGCTTATGTGCTCTCATTGTCTCAAGGACAATCCGAAGTTGAGACTCATGATCTTCCTCCTATTTGGAATAGAATAAAGTGTCGTCGAAGAAGACGAGTAAGATGTCATCAAGATATGGCCTAAAGATATCCTGCATTAACTTGTTGAAGGTGGTAGGCGCATTCGTAAGCTCAAATGATATAACTAGGAACTCAAAGTGCCCATATCTTGTGTTGAAGGCCATCTTTGGGATATCTTCTTCCTTGATCCTTATCTGATAGTAACCAGACCTGAGATCAATCTTGGAGAAGATCTTTGCACCCTGAAGACGATCAAGAAGCTCATCTATTCTAGGAACTAGGTACTTGTCCTTGACAGTTGATTGATTCAACCCTCTGTAATCAATACATAGTCGAAGTGTTCTATCTTTCTTTTTCTAGAACAATACTGGAGCTCCCCATGGTGAACTACTAGGACGGATGTAGCCCTGAACTAGCAGTTGCTTGAGTTTTTCCTTTAGCTCAATTGCTTCCGGTATGGACATTCTATAAGGTCTCTTTGCAAATGGCGCAGCTCTTGGTACTAGCTTGATCTCATGATCCACTTCTCTTTGAAACGGAAGTTCTATCAACTCTTCAGGAAATACATCCACGTATTCCTTTAGCCATGAAGGTCCTTCACTAGACTCCTGTTTCTGATCTAACTTGTTGAGATTAATCAAGTAGGCATGTAGCCCTTTTCTGACTCCCTTTATAATCCGAGATGCTTTGGCCAATTGAATTTTTGGCTTCCCTGCTTCTCCTTGAGTTGTGACCAATTCCCCTTCAAAGTTTTGAAAGGAAATTTGGCCCTTTCCATAATGAATGTGGGAGTCATTAGGTTTAAGCCAATCCATTCCAAGTAGACACTCATGGATACCTAAATTCATGACTTTGAATTTGACCGAAGTCGTCTTTCCTTCCAGAAAGAATTCCACCTTAGCAGTTTGCCTGGTACAAGTAACCTCACGACCATTTGCCAATTCCACAAGCAAGAACTGTGGCTATTCCTAATCTTTTTGCACAAACTGGTGAGATAAAGGAATGTGTACTGCCACAATCAATCAAGGTCTTGAAACCTTTACCTTGATAGTCCGACGGTGTCTGAATCACCGAGAACTGGTGATTCGGGCCTTTCTTGTGGAGAGCGGCATGGATTGTTGCCCTTTCAAACTCTGCTTCCATGGTCGGATCTTCTTCTTCTTCTCACATCTACCTATTGGCAATGCATGCATTTCTTCCTCTGCCTCGGGTAGCGGCTCCCTGACCATTGGCCAGCTCCTTGGAAAGGTGCTTGGCGATCTCCTCTAAGCTTGGGACATTGCCTTTTGAAATGACTGGGCTTGTTGCAGTGAAAATAACGGAGGTTTCATCCATTGCCTTGGGTAGGGACAAAGTTGTTGACATTATTAGTCCTTGCTTTCTTTCTTTGTCCCTGATTTTGACCTTGAACTCTCTTCATTTGAGGTCTGAATGCTCCTTTGTTTGGGTCATTATAAGACCAAGTTTTGTTACCTCTTGGTCTAGCCTGCATCTCTTGAATTATAGGGGTAGCTCGAATGAGTGCATCTTGTAGATCTGATGGGTGCATAGATTCGAGACGGGTATTCACTGGTGGATTTAAACCAGTACAAAATTTTGACACCTGCTGTGTCATGTCCATCTGTGGCGCATACTTAAGAAGTGAGACAAATTTAGAATAGTATGCATCAAGAGTGAGTCCCAGCTGTTTTAGCTCGTAGAACTCATTAATTTTTTGTGCGATACGCAAGTGGTAGGTATCTTCCTTGCATGTCTTTCTTCAGCTTCTCCCAGGTAACGGATCCTTTCGCGATCCCTTGATATCTGCACCATTGTTTCCACCAAAGCCTGGCTTCGCCGGTGAGCTTCAGCTTAGCGAGCATAGCCTGATTGGCAGGTGCAGTACCGGTTTCTTCAAAGTAATCCTCCATGGATTTAATCCAAATTTCAGCATCTACTTGGATGGACTTGCCTCTCCTGTTAAATTTGGATGGCTTAATCTGCTTAAGAAGAAACTTATTCTCCTGGATTACAGCATTACTTAATGTAGGAGGTAAATTGGAGATCTGTACCTGGGGTTGTGCCTGGATAAAGGTTTCTTAACGTTATTACATGATAAACGCAGTGATTTATATTTCATTTCCATTTCAGCTATCAATCAAGTAATCTAACCACTTAACTTCTTATCAATTCTCCTGAACAAGACAGACATTGATAAAAAGAAGTCTTATTGTATTTATATGGGCATAGAACTTTCAGAATACAACATTTCTTGCGATGATAAGCCAAATGTTTACATTTAGTTTGGGGAGAATAATGTTGTATTACATTTATCTACAGGAACTGGATAATAGTATAGTTTCAGGTCATGGATCTTTAGGAATCGATAAGTCATTGAAAGATTAGGGTATCCTTTCCTTTGGAACCCATTCTTCTCATGGTGCCGCAACACTTTAATCCTGTCGGCTGGGATTACACGGGTCACTTCCTCATATACATATGAATTCAGCTTAACCCTCTGACCTCGAATATGTAAAGTTGAGTTTACATGAGCCTCCACAAAAATGAATAGCTTCACGACTCTCAGGTCTTCCAACCACTTGATCCTCTTTAGGTTGGTTTGAAGGTATGCAAACCGGTGGGCGGCTATATAGTAGATTCCTGAGGCACCCGTCCATCTTCATTCCATGTACAAAGGTGGTGGATTATAGATACACTCTAGGATGTTCATCATCTCAACCCTTTGTTGATAATTCGGGGAATGCATTGCAGTCATAAACATGATGCAGAACACTAAGAACCTGTTCCATGCTTCGTAATTCTGCAAGACAGCATCGAAAGTAAGGAAATGTTTGGATCGCAACATTTTCTTTACTTTATTTTTATTAAAATTTCTTAAAAACAAATCCTTCATTGGTTGGCTCTGATACCCAACTGTAACGTGTCCACCTGTTATCTTCAAGACACGTCTTAGCAGTCCATCGAAAAGGATGTCTAGAAAGCTCCACCCGGCACTCCCATGGAATGTTACGGGGTTTGCAATCTAGGACTTTCCACGTCTGCCATGTAGCGGAAGTATTCCGGCCGTTCCCACTTAAGACTGATCTGAATTAGGGTTTTCCCTATCGGTCATTTCCTAATAGCAACTAGCGTCGAACCTGAGCGAACTACTTTACGCAGAAACACCGGATCTGAAGCAGATTCACGCTGCACTTGGTTCAAGGAGAATGGGAAAATGAGAGGGTTGCAAAGCTCAACCTCTCTGCCATAAGGCATAGTCCCATTCCATTCCCCTAAAATAGTGTAAATCCGGATCATTTATAACTTAGACTCTAGGTCAACGCTCTTTCTGTTCGTGTTCTTTGAACGATCTTCTTGCCGTCCATAATGATTAAGAAAAGTTCCCGGTGAACCGGGACCACCCATCCGTAGGACGGACCCATGGCTACATCCTCCGCACTTTCCTTAGGTTGTTTAGTTATTTAATTACCTAACACATTTAGTTGGGCATGTATCAATCAGCTTCCTTAATTAGCCCGTTAGGCACTAGTTCCTTCACGTAATTAGCACGAGAGTCGGGTGGGGGAAGGAGGGAATAATAAAATTTTTTCCCATAATTCTAATAATAAACTCTTCCCAAGAGGGGATTTTTATATGGGAGGAATCGGAAATATTACATCCTTGATCTTCTCTTAAACTACCTGAGAGGAACATTGACCAAATTGTACTTTGTCTAATCAAAATCAGCTTCAAAAGTAGGTATTATGCCTAAAAGTTAGAAAAATTGTGAGAAAAAATTTACTATCACAGAAATTTGTTCAAAACACTTAAAGTGGCCTAAAAATTATTTCCAAAAAATATCTACACACATGTCTAAAATTTTTTTATTATGACTTTATTAGAGCATATCACATACACATTCTAATAAGAGGGCATTTAAATCCTTATTGACAATATTTTCTATTATGATATCTTCCACTAGTCACTTAGGGACTCTGGTTGGGATGGTAGTGGCATAGGTAAAGAGGATGGAACACATATGTTGTGACTCAAAGATCTTCATTTGTAATGGCTTTTAACAACACTCCTTCACTATTTATGATGGTGTCATCCTACCTTTGTACAACCTATGGTGTTTATGTATCTTATTCTATTTGCTTGATTTAGCTTTTATGCCAAGAATTTCTTATACCAATTGTGGACTACAATCAAATTTTACTATCCTCTTCACAAATCTATCACCTTATTTTATAGCATACAAGAACCTATTCGATTTAGTGTGTGGATGATTGTTTCTAATGAGATTTGCGCATGACGTAAATTAAACATTAGTATCTATTTCTCAGCCATAGTCAACTAGGCTATACTTGGCTATCAACTTCCTCATAGTTTGATATGTGTTGATTAATCTTGCTAGATTGGTCAGAAGCTAGAACTATATTAGTCCTACTCCCCATGTGCTTACTTGTACATTAAAATCCGATTGGCTTGCAAGGATTTATCTATTACTTCTTTGTTCTACTCAGAAGTCACTTGTTACTATTTTCAAGATATTCTTCATTTGTTTCTATCCTTACATTTCATTCTTATAGAAATTTCCTCTTGCTTGTAATACCAACAAAATACTTGCAACATTCTTTAAGGTATCAACTCATCTATGTGCATCCATTTTCGACACTATCTTTGCTCCCATCTTACATAGCCTAATTTTTGAATTCCCATCCATAACTTCTTAATGCTACTAACAACTAGCTTATACGCATTTTTCAAGGTAGCATGTTGTTTTTTAAAATCTAGCCACTATATTATTACAATTCTATGCTTTGTCAAGTATTGGCACACTAGTTGGTACCAACTCATCCATGCATACTTTGAGGTACCAACTCATGCATGTGTAGTTGTGTGTTTTTTTTCTCCTTTGACATTTCTACTCTTCTTTCCTCTCTTGTGATGTTTCTTTTCTATTTCTTGTCATACTGGAGTCAACCTTTTGTAGTAACTCTCTTACAATAGGATCATCTTATCAAGTCACAAAAAAAAGTAACAAACCTATAGTAATTTCTAAAAAATTCACCAAAACAATGTTTGGTCATTGAATAAGCAGCTCTACATATGAGCTAGTTGAGGCATCTTTACATTATGACAAAAAAATAGTATTTACTATATGATACACTATATAGAGATATACATAAAACTTCAAAAGCTAACATTTGGCTTGAATGTAAAATGGCAAAAGTCATAATTGCAAAATAATTTCTTTTTTTTCATTACAAATAATGATTGATGTATATGAAATATTGAAGATAAAATAAAGGTGTATATTACAAAATAGAATAACTATGATGTAAGATAGTATATCACTTGCACTAACACACCCCTCATTGGGTCAAGTTTTGTTCATCAGACTATTCTCATCACAACCATTAGACTTTCTTGATCTTGACTACTCCTATTTCTCTTCATTTCCTTGTATCTATACAAATAGAGTAAATATTGTGATAGCATTAGGAACATGTAGTTTTAGCGAATCAAATCTTAGATACTTACAGACATGTCTTTCTTTGATGTTCATCCTCTTACTACAAAGTGTGATGAGTCATGTTGTTTGATCTGAGCTCACCACATACAACAATGTGTTGTAAACAACCCTTAGTACCACACACTTGTTTACTTTTTTGTATATAGTCTCAGGCCTTTGGTTGGGTGTGGCTTATAAGGTAATTATTTATACACCTTAGAAATTTACATATCCTTGTTTCTAGCTATTCCTATATGGCATAGTAGACCACCATATAACTCAATTGCTCAATTCATCTCAACCCATGCCTCAAATTCCTTTACCTTAAAAATGTTTCAAAATTCGAGACTTAGATTATAATACAAGATTTCAAGACACGGATGGAATGCATCAAGGGATTGATTATGTGGGTTTTATAGTAAGGTATTTAAATTAATAATAAAAAGTATTATTATAGTTATAGATATACTAAATTCTATGTATTGATCTATAAGTCAAGGTAGTTGATGTACTCTTACATGTAACTTACTACATAGCAGTTGACTTAACTAATCCTTAGCAAATTCATTCAATAGAATGAGACAAGAAAGTACATCATAAGTAAACTAGAGGAAACAAACTTATTACCATACTTAATGTTTAGCTCTCTTGTAATGGATGAGAGAGAGAGAGAGAGAGAGAGAGAGAGTTCCCTAATTGAGATAAAAATACATATGGAAAAGAACTCTTACAATCTGTAGATTTAACACTAACACTTATGCTTTTTAAATGAAATGCATGTTGGAAGTTATCTTTTCACATGCTGATGGAAGAAGTGTAAGCCATATCATTAGCACTTGTCTTTTTGGAAAAGAACTCTTACAATCTATAGCTACGACATTAGCACTTATGCTTTTTAAATGAAATGCATGTTGGAAATTGTATTTTCACATCTTGATGGAAGAAGAGTTGGCCATACTAGATAATCATATCATCAAGTATCAAGAGAAATGCATCAGAGTGTTTGGAGAGTATATCCTTTGAAACAAGTTCTTTGTTTTTTACAATTTATTTTCTTTCCTTTAAAATAAGTTGTAGAAAATTAAGAAAAAAAATTACGCCCTATACATAAAGGAAGTTGCAATGGCAGTAAAGGAAGTTGCAATGTGCCAAAGTATGAATCGTAATGTATTTACAAACCATGAGTATAGAATGTTAGTTTTGAGAAGGCATTCAAAATACAAATTGATATATTGTTATTTCAAATTTCTAACCAATCATATGTTCTTTTTGTCAATTCAAAATTTGGATTGATCGTATGTTCTCTTTGGTAGCTCAAATGAATTAGTTTGGATACAATGGAAATAAGAAGTATGAGTTAAAGATGTAGAGTAATTCATATCAAAAGATACTATTTGAATTGTAAAACTTGTGGTGCAAGGAATTATTCAACACCATAGGGAACATCAGAAAGGAATGAGCTAATGAAATTCAACTACTAAAAATAGATAAAAATGATTATAAATAATAACCTGCCACTACAAACTCCTATTTATACATCTCTATAACTAGCTCATAACCAAAAAACTCATGTGTAGAGCATCAAGAGTATGATGGAGCTCATGTATAATGAAAATGTTGTATACAAATTCAAAAGTCACATATCTAAAATCATGATTGAAATATGTAAACTAACAAAGACCATCAAGCTTCATGTACACAAAGAACCCTAGTACCCATGGTTGTAACGTTTCCACTAGTATCATCCAGGACACGTCTTAGCAGTCCATGGGAAAGGATGTCTAGAAAAATCCGCCCGGCACTCCCATGGAATGTTTTTGCGATCTAGGTCTTCCCACGTCTGCCACGTAGCGGAAGTATCCTGGCCGTTCCCACTTAGGATCGATCGAAATTAGGGTTTTCCTGATTGGTCATTAGCTAACAGTAACTAGCGTCAGACCCGAGCGAACTACTTTAGGCAGAAATGCCAGGTCTGAAGCGGATTCACGCTACACTTGGTTCAAGGAGAATGGAAAACGAGAGGGATGCAAGGCTCAACCTCTCTGCCATAAGGCATAGTCCCATTCCGTTCCCCTAAAACAACGTAAATCGGGTAAGACGTAACTCTAGGTCATTGCTCTCGTTATTCGTTTTGATGATGATGATCATCCCGCTGTTCTTCGAGATTTTTGAGAAAAGTTTCCGGCTAACCGGAACCACCCAACTGTAGGACGGACCCTTGGCCCATCCTCCGCACTTTCCTCAGTTTGTTTTAGTTATGTAATTATCTAACACATTAATTTGACATATAACAATCAGCTTCTTTAATTAATCCTGTTAAGCACTGGTTCATTCACGTAATCTTATCACGTGACATAGAAAAACAATATCAAGCAAGTTCTTTTTTTAACATTTCATCATTTTATCTTTGAAATACAAGGAGTTTCGCCTGTAGGCTTGTCCATAATCCGCCCGAGGGCTATCTAGTAATCCCTAGGGATCACTATTCCAAGCTTCCGCTCGTAAACTAGTATGCGGGCCTCGGGATCCAATCCCAAGTCACGTTAGCCTCTTGTGCAGGACCCGGAAGGCGAGGGATTTACGGCTAGAGCCCCCCCTGGCACCCAAGCGTCCTCCTACTCCAAGTAGAGCTCAACGGAGAGACCTCTCGTGGCGGGTTCGGTCCACGTTCCCGGCGCGGTGAACAACCCCCTTGGTTAGGGTTAGGCAGGTAGTCGGGGGTAACTGAAACTGCCTCTTCCTTCAGGCCTTTAACCTGAAGTATAGGTACTCATTTAATTTGTAATTCATAATTCAAACAGAGCCCTAAAATCTCTAGCAAGCATAAACATTTCCATTAATCAACCGTGTTGTTTGGCAAACTGCTAAGGAAGTGTTCTTTCCTTTTGAGTGTATCAGCACTCGTTCCCAAGGTGTCTTGTAAGTTAGCAAGATCCTTTACATTCCGATGTAGGACGTACCTTATTAAGCGAACTTGGTCAACCCTAAAGTTCCTTAAATATGCTAGTTTCTGGTTTACAACTTTCCTTATTTAGAAGGATATCAAAAAATATGTCCTTTCGCAAGATAACTTGCGTAGGGATCTGCCATCCTTATTGAGGATTTTTACCCTTTCTCCTTGTGAATCAATCACAAGACTAAATGATTTCGTACTTGCTGCGCAAGTCTTGCGATGGAATAATCCGTTTTAGATCCTTTAAGCTGACGTATGTCAGGCCTAGGGTTTCTTTTTAAGGATCTCGGGGACAGCCCTAGTTCTTTATCTTTACGTTTTTTTTTTTTGACCCTGCAATAAGGAAAGTAGTCAAGTGCTTAGGGTATGAATATTTCTATGTTTAGATTGGTTTGGATATCTTTTGGAAGGTAATATTAATCGTCTTGTCACGGTTTTGCTATCCTTGTGACAATTTACTTTTCACTCAATACAATTCAATTTAAACTTCCTTTTTTCCTTGTAGATGAACTTATGCCAAATAACAAATATTTCCTTTGCTAAGATGTGCAACTAACAATGATAATTTCCTAGTAATTTGAGTAACGAAAGAAACCTTTCAATGAATTTAATCATTTTCAATGATTTGTTGCGAAAGGAATAAGACTAATGGTGCAAGATATAATTTCTATACCTTTAGGATTTAACTGAAATATACTACTATAGTAAATGGATAATCTTGCTCGTAATTTATAATGCTTGATGCAATTCGAAGGAAACTAATTTCTATACATTATCATTCATTCAAATAAGCTAAACTCCTTCATTACAAATAACTCGGACAAATATATGCTATCCCTAACAATTTCTCTTTGCATGATCTACTTACAACCGAATTAAAGCCAAGAAGAAAAACCTGGTTTTGGGGTGAGATATCCACATGGATATCAGGAGATGACCCTCCCGCGGCTACGCCTTGGACTTTCTTAGGAGGCATACCAATTGTAGTTTTTCGAACGTGGAAGCAGCTCCACAACTCCTCCTAGGAATTCCACCGTCGCTTCCTTGCACTGCTTGTCGATGGTAGTTTTTGGAAGGCTCCCTCCTTGGAAGTCAGGGAAATTCGAAAGGGTGTTTCAGAGTCTTCTACGATTAAGACCCCTTGAAGCCATGGGAAGGCTTAATGGTCTTTTAATGACTCGCTCAAACGAGGAACGAAAAATGTATGGAAAAAACACAAGGTGCAGGAGAGAACTTCTAAGGGGATATAGTAACCATAAAGGTTATAAATAAGGTCGAAGGACCCTTAAGTCAAACTTAAAAGGGGGTTTCAATATGCCACAAGGGGAGGGCTAGGGAAGGTATAAATACGGAGGAAAAAGGGGTGGTTCCCAAGCCAAGGGTTAGGGGTTTAAGGGTTAATACACAAGGGGGTGTGGTTGAGGATTTATAAAATACGAAAAAACAAATGCTTAAGGAAAGGGGCTAAGTGGCTTTTAAAAAAACACGGGGGGTGTAATAGTAGGACCTTTAAGCCACCCTTTATAGGGGAAAAAGGGGCTTATGACCCTTTTAAAACACGGGGGGGATAGTAGGGAGAATTTGGTGAGGCACAAGAAGGGGGGGTGAAAGGGGGCTTAAGGGGTTTTAAAACCCGAAGAGTGAAAATGGGTTTAAAGGACAAGGGGAATGGGGGACTAAGATGACCGCCCCTTTGGAAGCTTCCAAGCTTCCAGAAAGCCAAAAGGGGAGGGGGGGGTGATTTTCGACAATGACGACCCGGGGGGGGGGGGGGGGGAGGGTAGTAGGGAGAATTTGAGGGGGGATGGAATATGAAAGGGGGCTTAGGAAGCCCCCTTGGAAGCTTCAAGAAGCTTCCAGAGAGCTTCTGCCCACGTGGAGAGCCCACGTGGAGGAGATAAAAAAATTGCTTATGGGTGGCAGCTGGCAGCCAGGGGGCGGACTGCGGGCGAACTGCATCGGCAGATTTTCCTTGTCAATTCCTCCTCCCTCTCGGCCAACAGAGCGGCATTATGGCTCCTCCCTCTACACGGCAATGGCAGCCCTCCTTCATGCCCTCACAGCAGCGCCTTCTCCCCTCGTCCTCACGTATCTCCTTTTTTTCTCGATGGCAACGTCTCCCCCTATTTAAATAGGGAAGGGAGGGGGATCCTCCCTCTCCTCGTGTCGGCGTGCATGGAGAGGACCCTGAGCAAGCTCCAGCGAGGAGCTTGCTAGCCCCCCCCCTCGATCACTTAACGGCCAGGCGTCACGGATCAGATCGCGCGCCATCATGAAAGGTGATTTTTTTAATTAAAAAAATTCCCTATTAATATATTACATTCTCTCCCCCTTAGAAGAATCGAGATGTCCTCATCTCGAGATAAACTGGGGATACTGATGGATGAGAGTGCCTTCATCTACCCAGGTGGCATCCTCTTCGGAATAATCTTTCCACTCGATGAGGCATTCTCTTAAGGTTCTAGATCTTAACTGTCTCTCCCTAACATCTAAGATCCTATCCGGCCTTAGTTCAAGGACTCCTTGACTAGGCATTACAATTTGTTGGTCATCAAGTACATGATTAGGGTTGGGTACATATTTTTTCAATAGGCTGATATGGAATACATTGTGAACCTTTAGGTTCTCAGGGAGTTTCAATCTCTAAGCATTGGGTCCTAGGCATTTGAGGATTTTGTACGGCCCACAATACATTGGACTTAGCTTCTTGCATTCTCCTAGGGATAGAGAACTCTTTTTAGGGCGTACACGAATGAAGACCATGTCTCCTTCTTCGAAGACTCTTTCTTGACGTTTCAAATCTGTGTATGCCTTTTGTCTATCCTTGGCCGCTTGTATGTCTTGTCTTATTGACTTTATTTGATCATCCATGTCTTCCAACATCTGTCTTGATGCTTCAACTCTTAGGGTTGGATCAGAAAATTTTAGGGGACTTCGACAATCATGACCATACAATGCCTGGAAAGGAGTCATCAGAATGCTCTGTTGGTAAGAAGCATTGTAGGCAAATTCAACTAATGGCAAGTATTGAATCCACCTCTTCGGCTCTCGACAGCAGTATGCCCTAAGTATATCTTCGATGATTTGATTTACTCGCTCTGTTTGGCCATCCGTTTGGGGATGGTAAGCGGTGCTAAAACAGAGTTGAGTCCCAATAGCTTCAAAGATAGCTCTGCAGAAGTGTGATGTGAAGAGAGAATCTCAATCACTAATGATTCTTCTAGGTAACCCATGTAGTTTGAATATCTCCTTGATAAACAATCTTGCAATGTTGGAGGCTTTATAGTTCGTCTTTACTAGTATCAGGTGTGCAACCTTGGTAAGCATGTCAACCACAACCATAATGGAATTGTATCCTCCTTGGACTTGGGGTAGGCCCACAACAAAATCATACTGATGAATTCCCATTTCATTTGGGGAATGTCAAGCGGTTGCAGTTTCCCTGGCATCATGACATGTTCAGCTTTGATACGTTGGTAAGACAAACACTCAGTGACATATTTGAGAATGTCACCTTTAAGCCTCTCCCAATGGTAGCTCTTCCTAACTGCATTAAGAGTCTTAGCATAGCCAGGATGTCCTACGAAAGGAGAATCATGAGCTTCCCATAATATCTTCTGCTTAAGTGACTGGGTTGCTGGTATACACAGCCTTGTTCTGTAGTAGACAAGTTCATTATCAATGGAAAATTCCTGATACTTAGCTTGCAACTTCTGATTCTGCTCCTTGGTAGATATTTCCTTCATCATTGTTTGGTAGGCCAAATCATGGCATGCTTCCTCTCTAGTGTAATATTTCCGTTGTAAATATTTCCAACCCGTATGATACTCATGCAAGGGAATGACGGCATTGAATATTTGGACAGTGAAATTGTACAATCTCCATTGGCATGAACAAGACCAAAGTCAAGGAAACCCGCTTATGCTTGTGTGAACCCCCTCTTGGAAAGAAATCAAGATGAAATTTTTGATTTATGGTTATAAAAACAAATCCAGCCAACGATCGTGCTGGAGGAGAGAGAGGGGAGCTGCTATGACTTAGCATCTAACTGGAGCTCGTAAGGGAATGTAGGCATGCAAGATGCTGCGTGGGGGAGGGAGGACCCTCCCCCTCACTTATTTAAGTGGTATGGGATAGCCAGGGGGGGAGGCGACCGTGAAGGAGGGGCCGTGAGGAGGCTTCCGGTGAAGGAGGGGCCGTCAGGAGGCTGCCGCGAAGGAGGGGCTGTGAGGAGGCTGCCGCGAAGGAGGGGCCGTGAAGAGGCTGCCGTAAAGGAGGCGGCCATGAAGAAGGGGCCGTGAAGGAGAAGGCAACCATGAAGGAGGGGGGGGGGGCATGAAGGAAGGCGGCCAAGAAGGAGGGGAGAGCCACAATGCCGTTCGTGGAGGAGGGCCCTGCCGTGGAGTAGGACCAGAACGCCGTCAAAAGCTTCCCAAATCCTTTATCTCCACGCCATGTAGTTCCCTGAAGCTTCTTAGAAGATTCTCTAGGAAGCTTCTAAGGGGGCTTCTTTAAGCCCCCTTCCTATTGGGATCAACCACAAGCCCATTTTACCCTGGTTTTTTTTTAAACCCCTTCCCGTGGATTCCCCCATAAAGCCCATATTATCCCCGGTTTTTTTTAAGTCCCTTCCTATCGGATCTCCATAAGGCCATTGGGGGGATTTAAGTCCCCTTCCCATAGCATCCACCACAAGCAAATCTTTACCCCCAATTTTAAAGCCCTTTCCATTAGTTTCTCAATAAGCCCATCCCTCCCGGCTTTGAAGCAAAGGAAGCTACTAAAGCCCTAGCCCCGATTCTTGTAAGAAGAAGAGGGGTTTCTGTAAACCCTTCCCACTCGATTTCCCCCATAAACCCATCTCTAAATTTTCCCCCCACACTCCCTCTCCACAAAGATCTTTATCCCCGAAACTTCTATGAAAGGAAGGAGAAGTTCATAAGTCCCCATTTCCACAAAGCACATAAAACCATTCCTAGCCGGAATTTCAAGGAGAAGAATCTCTCAAGCCTCTGTTTCCGCAAGGCTTTCGCAAGAACCCTCTCAAGAATCCCTCTTTTCCGAAAGAAAGAAGGCCCAAGCTCTGAACCATAAGACCTTCCAAATCCAAATTCCACAAGTCAAGGAGCCATACCTCAAAGGGACTTGCGCGTACAAGGGAGAAGGCCAAAAATCATAAGATTGCGAGCCAAGGCAAGAAGTTCGAATTCCCGAAGGCAAAACCAGAGGTCGAATTCACGATGGCCCCTAAAAAGGTACAAGGTGCATCCGCAGGAGGATCATCTCCGAATATTCATGTGGATATTTTACCGAACCCACAAGTCCAGGTTTTCTTCCTATTTTTGATTCACGTCAAATTATTGCAATTATGCATGGTTAATTTATGGAACTAGGATGCACTTTTGCGATTAAAATACTTTGGCTATTTTAAAGGAAGTAACACATGATTGAAGATCGGTCATTTGTATGTTTCAATGGAATGAATGAAAGATGTCTATAGCAAGTTGCTTCAGTGCATTGCAAAGTAACGAATCTAGAATAACTAATGACTATCATTACAAAGTGGAGATTGCGTAATGCTCAATCAGTGCGTTCGAATATTTCATTCAAAAAAATGAAGTTAGGGAAAGGCTGCATGATTTGTTTAACATAAAAACTTAAAAGCTTAGTAGCATGAGTCGTGAATACATGCCCTAGTAGGACCAATGGAAGTTATGCGAATTATATCATGTGCTTGGTCTTAACAAGAAAAATTAGGGATTGCAAATCTAGAGAAAATGAATCGCGTGCTTGCGTGAGTTATGACGTAATGCAACTAGTTTTTCCCCTCTTAGATCAAGACAATATCTTTAGGAATGGCTCGTCCTTGTCGTAAGACAAGTAAATTGATTTACCCAAAACACCTAAACCGCAAAGGACTCATTTAGATGGTTAAATTGATACAATATGCTCCAAGTGCTAGCTAGTGTTTAGCACATTAAGGACTTGACCTAGTTTCACGCACTTGTTACCAAGACGAATCCTTAAACCAAAGGTCCTACCCACATTCACGGAATGTAGGGACAATTGGACGCTCATGCATAAAATGATCTAAGGTTTCTACCCTAAGGATCACTCGTTCAAATGATGAAACTTGGATTGAGTTGGAATTCCTAGGACCAAACGTTGTCGGCCTAGTGTAATTAGGAATAGGTTGGGTAAGAAGACACCCTAAACCCTACTTCTCGTCTGGAGATAATTTCGTGACCAGAAAACGCCATTCAATGGGTGAAACGATCCCATGGAATAGATGCGACACTTGTGCAAAAAGTTGCAATGTCGCATAGACTTGTGATTTGTTCACAAGAGAGTTTTGCCATTTCTTGCAATGGGGTTGGCAAGCTCTTGTGCAAGTTTAACTTGCAAGAGAATGAGTAATCATCCTGTTACATCACCTTTCTTGGGGAAAAATTGCCAAGTAAAGGAAAGTTAGGTATTTGCTTGGAAGCAAATGATCAATCAATAAATTGGAGCGACATGGTCGCCAGGATTTACTATTAATAAAACCTAAGGTATTGGTTAAGTTGGGTTAACAGGGTATGTCCCTAACCCAAGGACAAAAGGGTGAATAAACAAACCCTTGGGGATCTTGCCAAGTCAAATTGATCCCAAATCGAATGCTGGATGCATTCGGAGAGAAGGATTCACTCCTTAACAGTTGGCAAATTAGACGACCACTGGAATTGATTGTGCTTGTAACAGTTTAGGAAGCACTGTTTGCATTGTTTGCTCTAAGAACTAAAGGATCAAATGATATCTAATGCTTCAGGTTGAAAGCGTGAAGGGAGAGGCAGCTTCAGTTACCCCCGACTGCCTGCCTGACCCTAACCAAGGGGGTTGTTGACCGCGCTGGGAACGTGGACCGAACCCGCCGCAAGAGGTCTTTCCGTTGAGCTCTACTTGGAGCAGGAGGACGCTTGGGTGCCAGGGGGGGCTCTGGCCGTAAATCCCTCGCCTTCCGGGTCCTGCACAAGAGGCTAACGTGACTCGGGATTGGATCTCGAGGCCCGCATACTAGTCTACGGGCAGAAGCTTGGAATAGTGATCCCTGTGGATTACTAGATAGCCTTCCGGCGGATTATGGACAAGCCTACGGGCGGAACTCCTTGTATTTCAAAGATAAAATGAGGAAATGATAATAAAGAAATTATTTGATATTGTTTTTCTATGTCACATGATAAGATTACGTGAAGGAACCAGTGCTTAACAGGAGTAATTAAAGAAGCTGATTGTTATATGTCAAATTAATGTGTTAGATAATTACATAACTAAAACAAACTGAGGAAAGTGCGGAGGATGGGCCATGGGTCCGTCCTACGGTTGGGTGGTCCCGGTTAGCTGGGAACTTTTCTCAAAAATCTCGAAGAACAACGGGAGGATCATCGAAAGCAATGACCTAGAATTATGTTTTACCCAATTTACACTGTTTTAGGGGAACGGAATGGAACTATGCCTTATGGTAGAGAGGTTGAGTTTTGCATCTCTCTCATTTCCCATTCTCCTTGAACCAAGTACAGCGTGAATCTGCTTCGGACCTGGCGTTTCTACGTAAAGTAGTTCGCTCGGGTCTGACGCTAGTTGCTGTTAGCTAATGCCCAAATTAGGAAAACCCTAATTCAGGTCGATCCTAAGTGGGAACGGCCAGGATACTTCCGCTACGTGGCAGACGCGGGAAGACCTGGATCGCAAGTCCCGTAACATTCCATGGGAATGCCGGGCGGAGCTTTCTAGACATCCTTTCCGATGGACTGCTAAGATGTGTCCTGGATGATTCTAGTGGACATGCTACAGTTGGTATCAGAGCAAACCAACAAAGGACTTGTTTTTAGGAAATTTTAATAAGACGAAGTAAAGCAAATGTTACTGTCCCAAACATTTTCTTACTTTCAATGCTGTCTTGCAGAATTATGAAGCATGGAACAAGTTCTTAGTGTTCCGAGTCATGTTTATGACCGCGATGCATTCCACGGATTATCGACAAAGGGTTGAGATGATGAACATCCTAGACCGCATTTACAATCCATCGCCTGTGTATGTGGAACGGAGATGGATGGGTGTTACAGGGATCTATTACATAACTGCCTATCAACCTGCGTACCTTCAAATTAACTTGAAGAGAATCAAGTGGATGGAGGATTTGAAGATCGTGAAGCTGTTCGTCTTTGTTGAGGCTCACGCGAACGCGTCCCTACAGGTCGGGGGTCGAAGGGTTAACCAGAATAAGTATGTGTACGGAGAAGTGATTCAAAGAATCCCTGCCGACCGAATCAAGGTTTTGGGACGTCATGAGAAGAATGGATATCAAAGGAAAAGATACCCTAATCTTCCAATGAACTATCGATTCCTGAAAATCGATGACCCCAATCCGTACTACTACTCAGTTCCTGTAGCTGAATGCAATAATATCTTATTCTCTTCGAATTAATGTATCAACTTGTTCCATCGCCCCAAGAAATAATTGTACCTCGAAAGGGCTATGCTAATATGAATGGAATATTTTTTTTTTAAAAATCAACGATTGTCTTGACTATGAATATTGATAAAGAAGTAAAGTGATTTGGTCACTTGGCTAAAGGAATATGCGGACGTAGTTCCTGAAGAGTTAACAGAACTCTCGCTTCAAAGAGAAGTAGATCATGAGATCAAGCTAGTAATAGGAGCTGTGCCAATTGAGAAGAGACCCTATAGAATGTCTATACCGGAAGCAATTGAACTGAAGGAACAACTCAACAAGTGCTAGATCAAAGGGCTACATCCATCCTAGCAGTTCACCATGAGAAGCACCTGTACTGTTCTAGAAAAAGAAAGATGGAACACTTCGACTATGTATTGATTATAGAGGGTTGAATCAATCAACAGTCAAGAACAAATATCATATTCCTAGAATAGATGAGCTTCTTGATAGTCTTCAGGGTGCCAAGATCTTCTCCAAGATTATCTTAGGTCTGGTTACTATCAGATAAGAATCAAGGAAGAAGATATCCCAAAGACGACCTTCAACACTAGATATGGACACTTTGAGTTCTAGTTATGTCATTAGGGCTTACGAATGTGCCTGCCACATTCAATAGGTTAATGAAGGATATCGTTAGACCATATCTTGATAAACTTTGTGCTCGTCTTCTTTGATGACACTCTAGTCTATTCCAAACAGGAATAAGATCATGAACCCCAACTTCGGATTTTCCTTGAGACAAGGAGGTCACACAAGCTGTATGCTAAGATGACGAAATGTGCATTCCTCAAACATCAAATTGGTTATCTAGGATTCATCATATCGGTAGAAGGAATCTCAGTGGAGCCAGCCTAAGTTAGAAATGTTCTAGGATGGCCAAATACCAACAACTGTCAAAGAAATACGCAGCTTTCTTGGATTGACAAGATGATATGGGGTCTTCATAAAAAACTATGCTTTGATTGCAGCACCTTTGACAGAATTATTGAAGAAGCAAACGTCCATTGCATGGTCAACTGCCGAACAAACTAGCTTTGATAGGTTGAAGCAAAGTTTGGTATCAGCACCGATCCTAAAACTTCTAGACCACAGTAAGGAGTAGAGGTAGTAACTGATACTAGCATGCTTATGTAGAAAAGTCATACTATAGCCTAATCTTCAAGAAACTGAAGATCCATGAAAAGAATTATGCTACCCATGATCTTGAACTTTTAGTTGTCAAGCTTTGGAGACACTACTTGCTGGGTAACAAGTTTACACTAGTGACTAATCATAAAAAGTCTCAAGTGGAACTTTACCTAGAACAAGCTCAACATGAGGCAATGTCAGTGGTTTGAAGTGCTGGAGGAGTGTGACCTTAAGATCAAGTACCAAACTGGAAAGGAGTATGTAGTTGCTGATGCACTCAGTCTCAAGGCATTCCTTAATTCTCTAAAATCCATCAATAGCTAGATCTCTAGCCACAAAGGTATCAATGCCGAACAACCCCATACTTGAGCTAGCTAGAGAGGAAGGATGCCATGATCTAGCCTATCAAAGGATGCTAAGGGAAATCTGTATCAAGGACCAGGAACAAAAGCTAGAGGCTAAGTATCATGAATTCTCTATCAATAGTGGACTTGTCTACTATGGGACGAGAGTATGTATACCAGCAAGCCAGTCACTTAAGTAGAAGATATTGTGGGAAGCTCATGATTCCCCTTTCTTAGGACATCCTGGCTATGCCAAGACTCTCATTGCAGTTAGGAAAAGCTACCAATGGGAGAGGCTTAATGGTGACATTCTCAAATATTTTACTGAGTGTTTGTCTTGTCAACGTATCAAAGACAAACATGTCAAAATGCCAGGGAAGTTGCAATCACTTGACGTTCCCCAAATGAAATGGGAATTCATTAGTATGGACTTGGTTAATTGGCCTACCCCAAGTTTAGGGAGGATACCACTCCATCATGGTTGTGGTTGACATGTTGACTAAGGTTGCATAGCTTATTCTGGTAAAGACAAACTATAAAGCCTCAAACATTGCAAGGTTGTTTATCAAGGAGATATACAAGCTACATGGGTTACCTAGAAGAATCATTAGTGATCATGATTCTCTTTTCACATCACACTTCTCGAGAGCTATCTTTGAAGCTATTGGGACTCAACTCTATTTATATACAACTTACCATCCCCAAACTGATGACCAAATGGAGCAAATAAAGCAAGTCATCAAGGACATGCTTAGGGCACACTGCTGTCGTGAGCCAAAAAGGTGGATTCAATACTTGCCTTCAGTTGAATTTGCCTACAATACTTCTTACCAACAAGGTATTCAGATTACCCCTTTCCAAGCATTGTATGGTCATGATTGTCGAAGTCCCCTAAACTTTTCTGATCCAAACCTAAGAGTTGAAGCATCAAGACAGATGTTGAAAGACATGAACGATCAAATAAAGTCAATAAGACAAGACATACAAGCGGCCAAGGATAGACAAAAGGCATACGCAGATTTGAAACATCAAGTAAGAGTCTTCGAAGAAGGAGACATGGTCTTCATTCGTGTGCACCCTAAAAAGAGTTCCCTATCCTTAGGAGATTGCAAGAAGCTAAGTCCAACGTATCCTTGACCATACAAGATCCTTAAGTGCCTAGGACCTATTGCTGATAGATTGCAACTCCTTGAAAACCTAAAGGTTCATAATATATTCCATATCAACCTATTGAAGAAGTATGTACCTAATCCTAACCATGTACTCGATGACCAACAAGTTGTAATGCCTAGTCAAGGAGTCCTTGAACTAAGCCATGACAGGATCTTAGATGTTAGGGAGAGACAACTAAGATCCAGAACCTTGAGAGAATGCCTCGCCCAGTGGAAAGTTTATCCCGAGGAGGATGTCACTTGGATGGATGAGAGCACTCTCAACCATCAATATCCCCCAGTTTATCTCAAGATGAGGACATCTCAATTCCTCCAAGGGGGAGAGAATGTAATATTTCCGTTGTAAATATTTCCAACCCGTATGATACTCATGCAAGGGAATGACGGCATTGAATATTTGGACAGTGAAATTGTACAATCTCCATTGGCATGAACAAGACCAAAGTCAAGGAAACCCGCTTATGCTTGTGTGAACCCCCTCTTGGAAAGAAATCAAGATGAAATTTTTGATTTATGGTTATAAAAACAAATCCAGCCAACGATCGTGCTGGAGGAGAGAGAGTGGAGCTGCTATGACTTAGCATCTAATTGGAGCTCGTAAGGGAATGTAGGCATGCATGATGCCGCGTGGGGGAGGGAGGACCCTCCCCTCACTTATTTAAGTGGTATGGGATAGCTAGGGGGGGAGGCGACCGTGAAGGAGGGGCC
This sequence comes from Lygodium microphyllum, assembly GCF_053477565.2. Lineage (NCBI taxonomy): Eukaryota > Viridiplantae > Streptophyta > Polypodiopsida > Schizaeales > Lygodiaceae > Lygodium > Lygodium microphyllum. Next base: position 230,525 of record NW_028229554.1, on the reverse strand, counting down.
GTGAGGAGGCTGCCGGTGAAGGAGGGGCCGTGAGGAGGCTGGCGCGAAGGAGGGGCTGTGAGGAGGCTGCCATAAAGGGAGGCTGCAGCGAAGGAGGGGCCGTGAAGAGGCTGCCGTAAATGAGGCAGCCGTGAAGAAGGGGCCGTGAAGGAGAAGGCAACCGTGAAGGAGGGGGGGGGGCATGAAGGAAGGCGGCCGTGAAGGAGGGGAGAGCCACAATGCCGTTCGTGGAGGAGGGCCCTGCCATGGAGTAGGACCAGAACGCCGTCAAAAGCTTCCCAAATCCTTTATCTCCACGCCACGTAGTTCCCTGAAGCTTCTTAGAAGCTTCTCTAGGAAGCTTCTAAGGGGGCTTCTTTAAGCCCCCTTCCTATTGGGATCAACCACAAGCCCATTTTACCCTGGTTTTTTTCAAAACCCCTTCCCGTGGATTCCCCCATAAAGCCCATATTATCCCCGGTTTTTTTTAAGTCCCTTCCTATCGGATCTCCATAAGACCATTATACCCCGGGATTTAAGTCCCCTTCCCATAGCATCCACCACAAGAAAATCTTTACCCCCAATTTTAAAGCCCTTTCCATTAGTTTCTCAATAAGCCCATCCCTCCCGGCTTTGAAGCAAAGGAAGCTACTACAGCCCTAGCCCCGATTCTTGTAAGAAGAAGAGGGGTTTCTGTAAACCCTTCCCACTCGATTTCCCCCATAAACCCATCTCTAAATTTTCCCCCCACACTCCCTCTCCACAAAGATCTTTATCCCCGGAACTTCTATGAAAGGAAGGAGAAGTTCATAAGTCCCCATTTCCACAAAGCACATAAAACCATTCCTAGCCGGAATTTCAAGGAGAAGAATCTCTCAAGCCTCTGTTTCCGCAAGGCTTTCGCAAGAACCCTCTCACGAATCCCTCTTTTCCGAAAGAAAGAAGGCCCAAGCTCCGAACCATAAGACCTTCCAAATCCAAATTCCACAAGTCAAGGAGCCATACCTCAAAGGGACTTGCGCGTACAAGGGAGAAGGCCAAAAATCATAAGATTGCGAGCCAAGGCAAGAAGTTCGAATTCCCGAAGGCAAAACCAGAGGTCGAATTCACGATGGCCCCTAAAAAGGTACAAGGTGCATCCGCAGGAGGATCATCTCCGAATATTCATGTGGATATTTTACCGAACCCACAAGTCCAGGTTTTCTTCCTATTTTTGATTCACGTCAAAGTATTGCAATTATGCATGGTTAATTTATGGAACTAGGATGCACTTTTGCGATTGAAATACTTTGGCCATTTTAAAGGAAGTAACACATGATCGAAGATCGGTCATTTGTATGTTTCAATGGAATGAATGAAAGATGTCTATAGCAAGTTGCTTCAGTGCATTGCAAAGTAACGAATCTAGAATAACTAATGACTATCATTACAAAGTCGAGATTGCGTAATGCTCAATCAGTGCGTTCGAATATTTCATTCAAAAAAATGAAGTTAGGGAAAGGCTGCATGGTTTGTTTAACATAAAAACTTAAAAGCTTAGTAGCATGAGTCGTGAATACATGCCCTAGTAGGACCAATGGAAGTTATGCGAATTTTATCATGTGCTTGGTCTTAACAAGAAAAATTAGGGATTGCAAATCTAGAGAAAATGAATCGCGTGCTTACGTGAGTTATGACGTAATGCAACTAGTTTTTCCCCTCTTAGATCAAGACAATATCTTTAGGAATGGCTCGTCCTTGTCGTAAGACAAGTAAATTGATTTACCCAAAACACCTAAACCGCAAAGGACTCATTTAGATGGTTAAATCGATACAATATGCTCCAAGTGCTAGCTAGGGTTTAGCACATTAAGGACTTGACCTAGTTTCACGCACTTGTTACCAAGACGAATCCTTAAACCAAAGGTCCTACCCACATTCACGGAATGTAGGGACAATTGGACGCTCATGCATAAAACGATCTAAGGTTTCTACCCTAAGGATCACTCATTCAAATGATGAAACTCGGATTGAGTTGGAATTCCTAGGACCAAACATTGTTGGCCTAGTGTAATTAGGAATAGGTTGGGTAAGAAGACACCCTAAACCCTGCTTCTCGTCTTGAGATAATTCCGTGACCAGAAAACGCCATTCAATGGGTGAAACGATCCCATGGAATAGATGCGACACTTGTGCAAAAAGTTGCAACATCGCATAGACTTGTGATTTGTTCACAAGAGAGTTTTGCCATTTCTTGAAATGGGGTTGGCAAGCTCTTGTGCAAGTTTAACTTGCAAGAGAATGAGTAATCATCCTGTTACATCACCTTTCTTGGGGAAAAATTGCCAAGTAAAGGAAAGTTAGGTATTTGCTTGGAAGCAAATGATCAATCAATAAATTGGAGTGACATGGTCGCCAGGATTTACTATTAATAAAACCTAAGGTATTGGTTTAGTTGGGTTAACAGGGTATGTCCCTAACCCAAGGACAAAAGGGTGAATAAACAAACCCTTGGGGATCTTGCCAAGTCAAATTGATCCCAAATTGAATGCTGGATGCATTCGGAGAGAAGGATTCACTCCTTAACAGTTGGCAAATTAAACGACCACTGGAATTGATTGTGCTTGTAACAGTTTAGGAAGCACTGTTTGCATTGTTTGCTCAAAGAACTAAAGGATGAAATGATATCTAATGCTTCAAGTTGAAAGCCTGAAGGGAGAGGCAGCTTCAGTTACCCCCGACTGCCTGCCTGACTCGAACCAAGGGGGTTGTTGACTGCGCTGGGAACGTGGACCGAACTCGCCGCGAGAGGTCTCTTCGTTGAGGTCACTTGGAGCAGGAGGACGCTTGGGTGCCAGGTGGGGCTCTGGCCGTAAATCCCTCACCTTGCGGGTCACAAGAGGCTAACGTGACTCATGATTAGATCTCGAGGCCTGCATACTAGTTTACGGGCAAACTCTTGGAATAGTGATCCCTGTGGATTACTGGATAGCCTTCCGGCGGATTATGGACAAGCCTACGGGCGGAACTCCTTGTATTTCAAAGATAAAATGAGGAAATGATAATAAAGAATTTGTTTGATATTGTTTTTCTATGTCACGTGATAAGATTACGTGAAGGAACCAGTGCTTAATGGATTAATGAAAGAAGCTGATTGTTACATGTCAAAATTAATGTGTTAGATAATTACATAACTAAAACAAACCGAGGAAAGTGCAGAGGATGGGCCATGGGTCCGTCCTATGGTTGGGTGGTGCTGGTTAGCCGGGAACTTTTCTCAAAAATCTCGAAGTACAGCAGGATGATCATCATCATCAAAACGAATAATGAGAGTGATGACCTAGAGTTACGTCTTACCCAATTTACGTTGCTTTAGGGGAACGGAATGGGACTATGCCTTATGGCAGAGAGGTTGAGCCTTGCATCCCTCTCGTTTCCCATTCTCCTTGAACCAAGTGCAGCGTGAATCTGCTTCGGACCTGGCGTTTCTGCGCAAAGTAGTTCGCTTGAGTGTGACGCTAGTTGCTATTAGCTAATGACCAATTAGGAAAACCCTAATTCCGGTCGAACCTAAGTGGGAATGGCCAGGATGCTTCCGCTACGTGGCAGACGCGGGAAGACCTAGATCGCAAAACCTGTAACATTCCCTGGGAGTGCTGGGCGGAGTTTTCTAGACATCCTTTCCAATGGACTGCTAAGACGTGTCTTGGATGATACTAGGGGACACGTTACAGTTGGTATCAGAGCGAACCAACAAAAGACTTGTTTTTAAGAAATTTTAATAAGAAGTAAAGCAAATGTTACTGTCCCAAACATTTCCTTACTTTCAATGCTGTCTTGCAGAATTATGAAGCATGGAATAGGTTCTTAGTGTTTCGGGTCATGTTTATGACCACGATGCATTCCACGGATTATCGTCAAAGGGTTGAGATGATGAACATCCTAGACTGCATTTACAATCCATCACCTGTGTACGTGGAACGGAGATGGATGGGTGTTTCAGGGATCTATTACATAACTGCCCATCGACCTGCGTACCTTCAAATTAACTTGAAGAGAATCAAGTGGATGGAGGATTTGAAGATCGTGAAGCTGTTCGTCTTTGTTGAGGCTCACGCAAACGCAACCCTACAGGTCGGGGGTCGAAGGGTTAACCAGAATAAGTATGTGTACAAGGAAGTGATTCAAAGAATCCCTGCCGACTTAATCAAGGTTTTGGGACATCATGAGAAGAATGGATATCAAAGGAAAAGATACCATAATCTTCCAATGAACTATCGATTCCTGAAAATTGATGACCCCAATCCGTACTACTACTCAGTTCCTAGTAGCTAAATGCAACAACATCTTATTCTCCTCGAATTAATGTATCAACTTGCTCCATCGCCCCAATAAATAATTGTACCTCGAAAGGGCTATGCTAATATGAATGGAATAAAACTTTTAAAAAAAAATCAACGATTGTCTTGAGTATGAATATTGATAAAGAAGTAAAGTGATTTGGTCACTTGGCTAAAGGAATACGCGGACGTAGTTCCTGAAGAGTTAACAGAACTCCCGCTTCAAAGAGAAGTAGATCATGAGATCAAGCTAGTAATAGGAGCTGCGCCAATCGTGAAGAGACCCTATAGAATGTCTATACCGGAAGCAATTGAGTTAAAGGAACAAAGCAAGCAACTGCTAGATCAGGGCTACATCCATCCTAGCAGTTCACCAGGGGGAGCACCAGTATTGTTCCAGAAAAAGAAAGATGGAACACTTCGACTATGTATTGATTACATAGGGTTGAATCAATCAATAGTCAAGAACAAATATCATATTCCTAGAATAGATGAGCTTCTTGATAGTCTTCAGGGTGCCAAGATCTTCTCCAAGATTATCTTAGGTCTGGTTACTATCAGATAAGAATCAAGGAAGAAGATATCCCAAAGACGACCTTCAACACTAGATATGGACACTTTGAGTTCTAGTTATGTCATTAGGGCTTACGAATGTACCGGCCACCTTCAATAGGTTAATGCACGATATTTTTAGACCATATCTTGATAACTTTGTGCTCGTCTTCTTTGATGACACTCTAGTCTATTCCAAACAGGAAGGAGATCATGAACCCCAACTTCGGATTTTCCTTGAGACAAGGAGGTCACACAAGTTGTATGCTAAGTGACGAAATGTGCATTCCTCAAACATCACATTGGTTATCTGGGATTCATCATATCAGCAGAAGGAATATCAGTGGAGCCGGCCTAAGTCAGAAATGTTCTAGGATGGCCAAATACCAACAACTATCAAAGAAATATGTAGCTTTCTTGGTTTGACAAGATGGTATAGGGTCTTCATAAAAAACTATGCTTTGATTGCAGCACCTTTGACAGACTTACTGAAGAAGCAAACCTCCATTGTATGGTCAACTACCGAACAAAATAGCTTTGATAGGTTGAAGCAAACTTTGGTATCAGCACCGATCCTAAAACTTCTAGACCACAGTAAGGAGTTCGAGGTAGTAATTGATACTAGCATGCTTGCCTTAGGATGTGTGCTCATGTAGGAAAGTCATCCTATATCATAATCTTCAAGAAACTGAAGAGCCATGAGATGAATTATGCTACCCATGATCTTGAACTTTTAGTTGTCAAGCTTTGGAGACACTACCTGCTGGGTAACAAGTTTACACTAGTGACTGATCATAAAAGTCTCAAGTGGAACTTTACCTAGAACAAGCTCAACATGAGGCAATGTCAGTGGATTGAAGTGCTGGTGGAGTATGACCTTGAAATCAAATACCGACCTGGAAAGGAGAATGTAGTTGCTGATGCACTCAGTCACAAGGCATTCCTTAACTCTCTAATCTTGCAAAATCCATCAATATCTAGATCTCTAGCCACAAAGGTGTCCATGCCAAAATACTTGAGCTAGCTAGAAAGGAAGGATGCCATGATCCAGCCTATCAAAAGATGCTAAGGGAAATCTCTATCAAGGACCATGAATAAAAGCTACAGGCTGAGTATCATGAATTCTCTGTCAATAGTGGACTTGTCTACTATAGAATGAGAGCATGTATACCGGCAAGCCAGTCACTTAAGCAGAAGATATTGTACGACGCTCATGATTGCCTTTCTCAAGACATCCTGGCTATGCCAAGACTCTCAATGCAGTTAGGAAGAGCTAATATTGGGAGAGTCTGAAAGGTGGCATTTTCAAATATGTCACTGAGTGTTTGTCTTGTCAACGTATTAAAATCGAACATGTCAAGATGCCAAGGAAGTTGCAACCACTCGACATTCCCCAAATGAAATGGAAATTCATCAGTATGGACTTTGTTGTTGGCCTACCCCAAGTTCAAGGAGGATACCACTCCATCATGGTTGTGGTTGACATGCTGACTAAGGTTGCAAAGACAAACTATAAAGCCTCAGACATTGCAAGGTTGTTTATCAAGGAGATATTCAAGCTACATGGGCTACCCAGAAGAATCATTAGTGGTCGTGACTCTCTCTTCACATCACACTTCTAGAGAGCCATCTTCGAAGCCATTAGGACTCAACTCAGTTTTAGCACAGCTTACCATCCCCAAACTAATGGCCAAACAGAGCAAGTCAATCAAGTCATGGAGGATATGCTAAGGGCACACTGCTGTCGTGAGCCAAAAAGGTGGATTCGGTACTTGCCTTTAGTTGAATTTGCCTACAATGCTTTTTACCAACAAAGCATTTAGATGACCCCTTTTCAAGCATTGTATGGTCATGACTGTTGAAGTCCCCTAAACTTCTCAGATCTAACCTTGAGGGTTTAAGCTTCAAGGCAGATGTTGGAAGAGATGGATGACCAAGTAAAGTCAATAAGACAGGACATCCAAGCCGCAAAGGATAGACAAAAGGCATACGCGGATTTGAAGTGTCAAGATAGAATATTTGAGGAAGGAGACATGGTCTTCATTCACGTATGCCCAAAGAAGAGTTCTCTATCCCTTGGAGAATGCAAGAAGCTAAGTCCAAGATATTGTGGGCCGTACAAAGTCCTCAAATGCCTAGGACCCAATGCTTATAGATTGCAACTCCCAGAGAACCTAAAGGTTCACAATGGATTCCATATCAGCCTATTGAAAAAGTATGTACCCAACCCTAATCATGTACTTGATGACCAACAAATTGTAATGCCTAGTCAAGGAGTCCTTGAACTAAGGCCGGATAGGATCTTAGATGTTAGGGAGAGACAGTTAAGATCTAGAACCTTAAGTGAATGCCTCGTCCAGTGGAAAGATTATTCCAAAGAGGATGCCACCTGGGTAGATGAAGGCACTCTCATCCATCAGTATCCCCAGTTTACCTCGAGATGAGGACATCCCGATTCCTCCAAGGGGGAGAGAATGTAATATTTCCGTTGTGATAATATTTCTAACCCATGTGATAGTCATGCAAGGAAATTCCAACATCCAAACATACACTGATGGTGTGATTTTCAAATTATCTACAACGTATCTTGATCTCCACTTGCATAAACGAGTTAAAAGAAAAAGAAAAACCGTTTAGTTACGTGGGAACCTCCTCCTAGGAATCCAAAAGGATAAGATTTAGGAATAAGGGAAATTTTTTTAATTATTTCCCCCTTTTTCCCCCAGCGACGATCGTGCTGGAGGGGAGGGGAATAGCAAGGATGACTGAGCATCCTTGCTGGATGTCGTAGAAGGGAGAATGGCCATGCAACGGGCCGCGTGGGGGAGAGAGGTCTCCTCTCTCTATCCTATATAAATCCTTGTGGAGGAAGGAAAGAAAGGAGGGCTGAAGGGGAGAGTCGTGTGCTGATTGTGATAGACCATGAGAGTTGAGAAGGTCGAGGCTGCCATAGACCACCGTGGAGGGAGAAAGGACAGCTGCGACATGCTACAATTGTACCATGGGATGAGGTAGCTAAAGGAAAGGTCGAAGCTAGCTTGGGTGGAGGAGCTGCGTAAGACTACCGCTGCCTATTGAAGCTACCAGTTGCCGTGTTGCATCCGTGAGGAGGAGGAAGAGGGTGGATGGTGAGATGTGCCGTGAGGAGGGAAGGGAGCCACCAGCTACCGTCGAAGAGCCACGCCACTCTGCTGGCTGAGATGGAGGAGACAACGTAACGTTGTCAATTGAGTGAGGGTGGGAGAGCTATAACACTGTAGAGTGAGGAGCGACGCTGCCACAATCGGGTGAAGGGGAAGATTCTGAGGGTAAGGGAGCCATCACGCTACGAATTAAGAGAGAGAGAAATCACTTGGAAGAAAAGAGGAGCTGAAGGCATCGTGTTTCTGCGCAAGTTGCCGCCTGGGAATCGCAAGCTACTGCCAACAGTCGTCTTCCTCTCCTCCACGTGTGGAGGCCACGGCCCTAGAAGCTCCCAAAAGCTTCTTGGGGAAGCTTCTAAAGGCCCTTAGGAAGTCCCCCGTCCTGTGGGCTTCCTTGAGCCTTCTTTTGTGATTTTTATATACACCCCCTTGCGGGATTTAAGAACCCCTTCCCGTGGGGTTCTACTAAAACCTTTAAGTTCATCATGCCTTGAGGTTCAAAGCAACCCTTCCCGTGGGTTCTCCCCCCCCCCAACAAAATTTCTTTAAAAATCATTTAAGCCCCTTCCTACGAGGCCTCCATAAGGCATTCCCTTGTGGGTTTTTTTTTAATATAAACCCCAGAGTTAAGCCCTTTCTAAGCTTGCTTTACACCCCTTCCCCATTGAAATTTAAGCCCTTTTGCCCACCTTAGGCCGGGTTTTAAAGACCCTTCCTGTGGGAAATCCCCACTCAAACTCATATGTACTTGCGGGCTCTTAAAAACCCTTCCTATTGCCCTTCTCAAGCGGTCTCTTATATCCCTGAAAACTTGACTTTTCCCCTTACATCCCCCATAAGCCACACTAGCCAGGTTTAAAAGGCCTTTCCCTAGCATTTCCACAAAATTTTCAACCCCAGTTTCCTTTTAAAACCCTTCCATTTCAATCCTTTTTAAATCCATTCCCTACTTCGAGAAGGAAGCCTATAAAGCCTTCTAAAGCTCAATTCTGAAAGATGGTGAAATCGATCAAAGAAGCCGAATCACAAAGGGAGTTTCGCGTGCAAAGGAGACCGTCAAGATCATAAATCTACGTCCAAGGCGAAAAGGCTGAATTCATGATGGCCCCTAAGAAGGCACAAGGCACAACCGCAGGAGGATCATCTCCTAGCATCCATGTGGACATTCTACCACAAGTCCAGGTTTTCTTCCTAATTTTGTTTACGTCGTAATATTTCAATTGTGCATGATTCATTTACGAAAATTAGGATGCACTTTTTGGATTGAAATACCTTGGCTAACTTAAAGGAAATAACTTTGATCAAAGAATCGGTCATTTGTATTAAATGAATGAAAAAGAAGAGCATAAGATCTCTATGCATTCCTAGCAAGTGGTTTTTTATGCATTGCAAAGTAACGAACTTAGTTTAACTAATGCCCATTTTTACAAGACGAAATAATGATAGTACACTTCAATTTTGCATGGAAAGATTAAATTGCATGTCGCATTATTAGGCATCTTTCCTTCGAAATGATTCATTAAAAGAAGGTTGCTAATCATCCGTAGGAATTTGCAAGGCATGGAAAATGGTTCTTAAGTTGCGTGAAGTAAATTAAACCCTAGTCAATTGGCTTAAATCTCAATTAGTTATAAAAGTTGGTGTAATGCTCATTTAGCCTATGAATAATTCATTCAGAAATAAAATTAGGAAAAGGCTGCATGGTCCATTTTAAATATAAACCCCAAAAGCCTAGCAACCTAAATCATGAAATGCATGTTCTAGAGGGGTCAATGAAAAATTATGCCGTAACGTGACCTAGTCGCTCTTATTGCCAAGCTGAAACTCTCATATCCTAAAGACATGTCCACATTCACGGCATGTAGGGACAACAGGACATATTTGCAAGAGACAATCTAGGGTTTCTACCCTAAGGATCACTCCCTAAAAAGATGAATTTCGGTTTGAGTTGGAACCCTAGGACCGACAATGTCGGCCTAGTGCAATCAAGAACGGATTGGATATGAAGACACCCTAACCCTGTTTGCTATCTAAATCATGATTCTATGATTAGAAGACACCGTTCGATGGGTAAAATAGTCACATGGATTAGATGCGACACTTGTGCAACAAGTTGCAGAGTCGCATGATCTTGTGGTTTGATCACAAGGGAACGGCCAAATTCCTCGGAATAAGATTGGCAGATTCTTACGCAAGTTTATCTTGCAAGAGGGGAAATAATCGTCGTGATATAGTACCTTTCTTGGGTAAAGTAACCAAGATACGAGGATTAGATATTTGTTTGGAAGCAAAAGACCAATTAGTAAATTGGAATAACATATTTACTGCTAATAGAAATTAAGGTATTAGTTAAGTTGGGTTAATAGGGTACGGCCCTAACCCAAGGATATAGGGTTAGTAAACAAACCCTTGGGGATCTTGCCAAGTCGCAATTGATCCTGGATCGAGTGCTGGATGCATTCCGAGAGAAAGATTCACTCCTTAGAAATTGGCCAAATAAACGACCACTGGAATCGATTGTGCTTGTAACAGTTTAGAAAGCACTGTTCGCATTGTTTGCTCAAGGAACTAAAGGATGAAAAGATATCTAATGCTTCAGGTTGAAGGCCTGAAGGGAGAGGTAGCTTCAGTTACCCCCGACTGCCTGCCTAACCCTAACCAAGGGGGTTGTTGACCGCGCTGGGAACGTGGACCGAACCCGCCGCGAGAGGTCTCTCCGTTGAGTTCTACTTGGAGCAGGAGGACGCTTGGGTGCTAGGTGGGGCTCTGGCCATAAATCCCTCGCCTTCCGGGTCTTGCACAAGAGGCTAACGTGACTCGGGATTAGATCTCGAGGCCCGCATACTAGTTTACGGGCGGAAGCTTGGAATAGTGATCCCTGTGGATTACTAGATAGCCTTCCGGCGGATTATGGACAAGCCTACGGGCGGAACTCCTTGTATTTCAAAGATAAAATGAGGAAATGATAATAAAGAAATTATTTGATATTGTTTTTCTATGTCACGTGATAAGATTATGTGAAGGAACCAGTGCTTAACGGATTAATTAAAGAAGCTGATTGTTACATGTCAAAATTAATGTGTTAGATAATTACATAACTAAAACAAACCGAGGAAAGTGCAGAGGATGGGCCATGGGTCCGTCCTACGGTTGGGTGGTCTCGGTTAGCCGGGAACTTTTCTCAAAAATCTCGAAGTACAGCGGGATGATCATCATCATCAAAACGAATAACGAGAGTGATGACCTAGAGTTACGTCTTACTCGATTTACGTTGTTTTAGGGGAACAGAATGGGACTATGCCTTATGGCAAAGAGGTTGAGCCTTTCATCCCTCTCGTTTCCCATTCTCCTTGAACCAAGTGCAGTGTGAATCTGCTTCGGACCTGGCGTTTCTGCGTAAAGTAGTTCGCTTGGGTCTGATGCTAGTTGCTATTAGCTAATGACCAATCAAGAAAACCCTAATTCCGGTCGATCCTAAGTGGGACATACACTCATTCTCAAGAATCACAATAACAATAGCCTCATCTCATTGCTACAACTCAAGAGTTACAAACCAAACCTACTAAAATTGCATCCTGTAGAAGGTCATAGAGTTCGTTGTGTTAGACCAAGCATAAGCCAATAACCAGTCTTGATCTCCAAGAGGACACTAGGCCCACCATGGTATATTGACCCAAATAGGCCGTAGAGACATCCTCAATGCACTTGGCATTAAGGGGAATATGGTCTCAAAAAGGCCCTTTATCTTAAGAGTTAATGAATCTCTTAATGATAAAAGATTTGAGGTGGACTAATGGAAGAGGGAATGGTGTGCATACTTTATCAGCTCCCTTTTTGCTTTCTCCCTACCACTTATAGGTTTGTTTCCCTACATTCCCTTTTATCACCTCTCCCCCCTTACTTTTACCAGCTTAGTTCATGTGGGTCCCACTGGGCATCAAAGAAGGTGACCCAAAATTTGAAAATTTCTCCCCATCCAAAAAAGGCTCTCCTAAAAAAAACATATTCTTATGTCATGTATAGTAAAAAAACATATTTTTTTTGTATCTTTCTACAAGACATACGTCCATTCGGTCATTGCCTTACCTTCGTTTCACAAATCTTATCAACTTTCTATGCTCCTAGCTTCTCTTAGCCATAGCCACATAGTGTTTAGCTTCTCTTAGCTATAGTCACACAACCCCCGGCTTCTCTTAGCCATAGCCACACATCACCTACCTTCTCTCTACCTTCCACGGTTATTCTCTTACCTCCATTTTATAAATCTTCTCATTTTTCTATCCTCAAACAACCATTTCCACATAGCCCCCAACTTCTCCCAGCCATTGCCACACATCACCCAGCTTCTCTCTTTCTTCTGAGCATAGACATAGCCACACAAGCCCCAACTTCTCTTAGCCATTGCCACCTAAAACCCAAATTCCCTCTCTCTTTCATGGCCAATCTCTTTCTTCCATTCCATAAAACTTCCTATCTTTCTATGCTCATATAACCATAATCACACAATCCTCCTTACTTCTATTCCTCTCCTTCTAAGTAGTATTCTTCTAAAATCCATTCCACTATCATCTATATGTTAGCAAATGTGACCCTGTGATTCCATATCTGATTTTTATGTACGCAATACAATGCATGAGCATTTGGTTATTCTCTTTCTTCCATTCTAGGAAACTTCTTATCTTTCTATGCTCATATAACCATAATCACACGATCCTCCTTACTTCTATTCCTCTCCTTCTAAGTAGTATTCTTCTAAAATCCATTCCAGTGTCATCTACATGTTAGCACATGTGCCCCTGTGATTCCATATCTGTTGTTTATGTACACAATGCATGAGCATGGCAAATGAAAAGGCACATTATTCAAGAAGGATTGATAGGTCTAGATGTAGCCTTTAGTAATTATAGGGCTTAATCGAGTTTTTTGTTGTGGTGTACTAAAAAATCATATCGATAAGTGGATGCTTTCAACATTAAAGTTGAAGATTATAGATGACATCCATAGCTTGCTAAAATTTGAGAGAGCTTCAAGGTCAATAGATCTTTCATGATTTGTATCAATTCATGTTTTTTCTTATATATTCAAAACCACTAATAGGCATCAATGTCCCTCCATGTTCATTTGTAAGGATATGATTGATGACTTTCTTAATTCCATATTTGAAGAAGGATGGAATGAGGTGGGTGGGATACACAAAGGTGACATCAACTCGTGTAGAGTGGTGGTCTCTAGTGTTACTTTTCATTACTTGATTACACATTCATCATTGTACATACCTTCTATTACTGATGTTGGACGAAGAAAGTGGGCCAATGGATTCCCTTGGAGTCCATTGAAGACATGGGACAAGAATTCAATATGCAAATATATATGCTAGGTGGAGTGATTGAGTCGGTTGTCGCAGTGAGTGATTGTAGGAGTCTCCTAAATGTATAGGAGTATCTTATCTTGATGGGAAGCGCTCGCATAGAGAGCTTTAACTTCTACATTGGTGGTAGAAAAAGGTGAGCTTATTTAATACTCGAATTGTTTTGTTATGGTTGGGACACAATATTTTAAATCTTATTTGTATTTTTTTCTTTTAGATGGACATGGAGATGAGCAGAGAATACGCAAGGAAACACAGGTTTCAAAGATAGATTTGAGGAATGAAAGACTACAGATATGTAATTTGGCAAAGAAAATGAAGTCGAGTCATTTCTCTTTGTGCTTTGTTGAGGGTCTAGTCACATTTATCATCATATTCATTAAGGAAATAAGAAGGTGGATAGTAAGAAAATAAAATTGTTACCCATTGTGATTGGGCTATTTGGTGTATTGCTAGAGGATTCCGCTTCAATGAAGAGATGAAAATATGTATCTTGCCAAGGAAGATTTGAGGGAGCAGATCAATGTGTAAGAAGGAATTTACAAATTATTTTTTGTTTCCCAACTCACATTACAACAAGCCCGATTGACATGCATATGAATTTTTTCATTGCGTTTGATTTTTGGAGAACAAGAACCAAAGAAACCTTCTCATGCTACAAGGGATCAATCATTAAAGGGCGGAGAACTGAAGAAAGCAAGCGTAATAGCTCTACATGCATGAGGGATATATGTCACTTTACCAACAGAAGAGAGGACTTGCTTATGAGTTTCTACTTGCCTCTTAGGAACTAGTCTTGATCTACCATCATTGAATACATCATTGTATCAAGCCACAAGAAATCAAGAGAGGAGTTAATAATCTTCGTAGCTACATCTCGAGTGAAATCCAAATTATGTTTAAAGTTGGTATGTGCACTCCTTGAACTCATAATCCATGAGTGCCAACTCCACTATCCCTTCCCTTGACCATGAGTCTTTTGCACATGTACCTCGACCATACCTTTAATCAATGAGCTTGCTTTCACGTACACCTTGTTCTAGCTTCTTCGTCCTCGATTGAGTTGAGTACTCTTCATAGTCCTTTGCTCCCATCTTGGAAAGTGTCCTTGCGAGAGGAGCGACTTTCACAAACTTCTACACATATTCTGTGCGACACCGTTGCTATTAGCATCACAAATTTAGTGCAGGCACTATGTGTCGCTTTTTGCAAAAAAATAGTGATGCATATAGCAACAGTTTTGGAGAGACACTGATATCGATGCATTTAGTGATGACATAGTAAATTTTTTTAATGAACATTTGCGTCGCTTTGAGGCCTCTATCTTGTACTACTTAATCTAGTCTAGAGATTGATTGATCTTTTTTGCACAAAACCTTGTCAAGGGAAGCTTGAATTTCCATCTCATGTTCCTTTTGGTTTTGTTTCATTCTAACTTCTAGTTTTTTCAAAATTTTCATTGATCTATAATTGACAAATCTTATGGTCATTTGTTGATATTTCATTTCTACTTTATCTGATTCTCTAGATGAAGATGACGAGCTAATCTCAATCTCTTCTCTTTGTTTCTTTTTTCTCTTTTTTGTCTCATCAACAAGGTTTGGGTTTTCTACTTCATTCCCAAATCCCTTCTACTTTTCTTTGGTGGTGCTATGTTCTCATGTCGTCTCTTGTGATGGTTGCCATTTCTACACTATAAACTTTGATGGCATAATATCATGTAAGAGCACATCTATATTGATTGTGATGACTCATCTCAGTGCACTAGCATATTTGATAATATTCTTATGTGTCTCTATGTGATTTACCTTTAGATTGGGATCTTTCACTTGAACTTTAATTACCTTGGTTAAGGACTTAGTTATACTACAACACGACTAGTCACAATTTGATAAAAATCAACATAAATTTTATAGAGAGATGTAAGTAGAAAGACAAAAAGAGAAATTTGTATTATAGTTTGAAGGAAATAGAGGAGTTGCGAATAACACAATCAGAAATTGCACTCCGATATACACCTCGAAACTCCCGACCACCCTCGAGCTGATTTCATGTACATAAAAGAATTGCCATCTCACTCTCAATCACAATTTCACTCACAATCTCTATTGCAATTGCAATCATATTTGATAGTCTCAATTTTGGATTTTAAAATAAAAATATGATGAAGATAACTATTCGTTCATTTTCTTTTTCCAAAAACGGCTTCATGCGTCAAGAACAGGGTCTTCCATTAGCCCAAGAAAAGCATGTGCCAAAATTGATGTGATCCTCCCAAATCATCACTTACATCATGTAACCTACAAAAAATGAAAAGAAAACACAAAAAGCATGATACATTTAACTGTTGAAATTTTCTTATTTTTTATTTTCGAAAGCTGGTATATCTAAAATGATGAAGAATTAGATGAAGCCGATAAAAAATTAGAGTATTCTCCTCTATCTCACCTTCAAACTTTGTGAAAGGACTTTTGATCAAATTCTGCTCCCTTTGATCACAAATTGACTTCCAAAGAAGTCTTACATCTAAAAGTTAGAAAATTTTTGACCAAACATAACTAAAATTTGTTCAGAATACTTAAAGTGGCCTAAAAATCATTTATCTACACACATGTCCAAAAAAAGTTCAAAATGACTTTATTAAAGCATATCACATTCTCCTCTTCTTTGAAAAACTATGTCCTTAGAGTTAGAAAGATGGATATTCTTGTTGTAAACTATTTGGATAAACCCATGTTACATCCTCTATAGTATATGTATCCCATTTCACCAGCACATCCACAATATCTCTACCTCTAAGATGTCTGACTTTATGATCTAATACTAATTTTTTTTCAACCTTCAATGTTCCTTCTTCTTGTACACTAAACTTATATTGCAAAAGATTATCAAAGTTAGAAACATACTTTTTCAATAAACTCACATGAAAGACATAGTTAACCTTGATATGAGATGAGTACAATTGGAGTTTATATAAAAGTTCATCATTCTTTAGAATTTTGAATGGGCCTACAAAACATGGAGATAACCTTCTATCTTTCCCAAAAAACAAATTGGTTCAACGAGGTTCATAGCTCTTAAGGATACCATATCACCCTCACTGAACTTTAGTAATGTTTCTTCATTCTTTTTCATTCCTTATCCATTGTTTCAAGCATTTGTTTTTCTACTCTATTTGAAGCATTACAAAAATGAATAGGAGTCACATAGTTATAACCATACATTGCTTCAAACAGAGTCATCTTAATGAATGCATACTATGAACTGTTGCATGCAAATTAAATTATGGATAAATATTCAGTCCAATTGTTTTGTTTTTCATTTATATACATTCTAAACATGTCTTCTAAAATTGGGTTCAGTCTCTCTATCTTTCTATCAGTCTGCAGATGAAATACAATACTAGTTCGTAATACAATTTCAATGGCTTTCCAAAAGTTAGATGTAAACTTCGAATCTCTATTAGACACAATACTTTTGGGCATACTATGCAAATGATAGATTTCTTTCACAAAAAATTTGGATGCATTCGAAGCAGTGTTAGTCTTTTTCATGAGAAAGAAACATGCTATTTTTGTTATTTTATCCACTACCACAAAGATAGTGTCATACTCTCCCGTAATAATAGGCAGCTTAACAATAAAATCTAGAGATATGGATTCTCACTTTTGGTTAAGTATATCCAATGGTTGCATTTTACCTTGCATACATTTCTATTCAATTTTTACTTGTTGGTACACTCTAAACATTCCTTCACATATGTTTTAATGAGCTTCCTCATCCTTGGCTACAAGCATGAGTTCTTGACTTTATTGTAAGTCTTTCAAAATCTACGATGAGCAGAGAAAGATAAATTATGGCATTCCTTAAGAGTTTTTTAAAAAAATTTGCAGTAGTTGTAATACAAAAATGATTTCAATAATAAAGATTTCCCTCAAGTATTTGAAACTTTCCATCATACATTTCTTCCAAGTCTTTATTAAGAACAACAAAATTTTAGAATACATGGGGTCATTTGGTACTTCAAGTCACACATCATCAATCAAGTTAGTTCATATAATAAATAAGCTACTACACATGGGTCTATGACATAAAACAATAGCAACTTTTTTTTCTTTCTAGATACATGTAACGTGTCCTCTTAGTATCATCCAGGACACGTCTTAGCAGTCCATCGGAAAGGATGTCTAGAAAGCTCCACCCGGCACTCCCATGGAATGTTACGGGATTTGCGATCTAGGTCTTCCTGCGTCTGCCACGTAGCGAAAGTATCCTAGCTGTTCCCACTTACGATTGACCGAATTTAGGGTTTTCTTCATTGGTCATTAACTAACAGCAACTAGTGTCGGACTCGAGCGAACTACTTTATGCAGAAACACCAGGTCTGAAGCGGATTCACGCTGCACTTGGTTCAAGGAGAATGGGAAACGAGAGGGATGCAAAGCTCAACCTCTCTGCCATAAGGCATAGTCCCATTCGGTTCCCCTAAAATAGGGTAAATAAGGTAAGACGTAACTCTAGGTCATCGCTTTCACTCTTCGTTTTGATGATCATCCCACTGTTCTTCGAGATTTTTGAGAAATTTCCCGGCTAACCAAGACCACCCAACCATAGGACGGACCCAATGCCCATCCTCCGCACTTTCCTTGGTTTTTTTTAGTTATGTAATTATCTAACACATTAATTTGACATGTAACAATCGGCTTCTTTAATTAATCCGTTAAACACTAGTTCCTTCACATAATGTTATCACGTGACATAGAAAAACAATATCAAACAAGTTCTTTATTAACATAACATCATTTTTATCTTTGAAATACAAGGAGTTTTGCTCGTAGGCTTGTCCATAATCTGCCCAAAGGCTATCCAGTAATTCAGAGTGATCACTATTCCAAGCTTCTGCACATAGACTAGTATGCATGCCTCGAGATCCAATCCCGAGTCACGTTAGCCTCTTGTGTAGGACCCGGAAGGTGAGGGATTTACGGCCAGACCCCCCCTAGCAACCAAGCATCCTCCTGCTCCAAGTAGAGCTCAAGGGAGAGACCTCTCACGACTGGTTCGGTCCACGTTCCCACCGCGGTCAACAACCCCCTTGGTTAGGGTCAGGCAGGCAGTCGGGGGTAATTGAAACTGCCTCTCCCTTCAGACCTTCAACCTGAAGTATAGGTATTCATTTAATTTGTAATTCATAAATCAAACAGTGCTCTAAATTCTCTAGCAAGCACAAACACTTTCATTAACCGATCTTGTTGTTGGCAAACTGTTAAGGAATTATTATTTCCTTTTGAGTGTATCAGCACTCGTTCCAAGGTGTCTTGCAACTTGGCGAGATCCTTTATATTCTGGGTTAGGGCGTACCTTATTAACCCAACTTGGTCGACCCTAAAGTTCATTCAATACTTTAGTTTTCAGTTTATAACTTTTCTTATTTAGAAGGATATCCAAGAATACGTCCTTTTTCACGATGACTTGCGTAAGGATCTGCCATCCTTGTTGAGGGTATTTACCCTTTCTTCTTGTGAATCAATCACAAGACTAAGTGACTTCGTACTTGCTGCGCAAGTCCTACGATGACATAATCTGTTTTAGATTCTTTAAGCTGACGTATGTCGGACCTAGGCTCTCCTTTTAAGAACCTCAGGGACAACCCTAGTTCTTTTACCCTTACGAAATTAATTGGCCCTACAAAAAGGGAAGGTAATCAAGTGCTTAAGGTATAAACGTTTCTTTGGTCTTTAAATCATTCCCAAGGCATATTTTGCAGCATGGTATTTCTAAATTTAAATTGATTTGGTTATCTTTTGGAAGGAAATATTGATCACCTCGGCACGATTTGTTATCCTTGTGACAATTGATTTTTCAGTCCTAAACTTTATTGCTTTGTGGTAGGTAAATTCAATTTAATCTTCCTTTTTCCTTGCAAACGAAACTTATGCCAATTAACAATCTTTTCCTTGCCAAGATATGCAATTAGCAATGAGAACTTCCTAGTAATTTGAGCAACATAAAAAAAACCTTTCATGAATTTCATCATGATTCGTTGCAAAAAGAATAGGGTTAATGGTGCAAGATGCAGCTTTTATACCTTCAGGATTTAACTTAAATATACTACTATAGTAAGTAGATAATCTTGTTTGTAATTTGATATAAATGCATGATGCTATTCGAAGGAAACTACATTCTATACATTATCATTTGTTCAATTAAACTGAACTCCTTCATTGTAAATAACTCAGAAAAATATATCCTATCCTTAACAATTTATCTTTACATGATTTGACTTAAAACCCGATATAAAACCAAGAAGGAAAAACCTGGTTTTGGGGTGAGATATCCACATGTATACCGGGAGATGACCCTCCCACAGCTACTCCTTGAACTTTCTTAGGCGGCATCGCAATTCGAACGTAAAGGCAACTTTTACTCTTTCTTTCAGATTTCCACCGTCTCTCTCTCGAGGCAAGAAGTCGTTCAAAAAGTTGATCACGAGAAGGGATAATAAGACTTCCAAAATCTTAGCTTCTTCGAAGAGGGAAAGGTTTATAAAGCTTAAGAGAAAAAGGGTCTATAGGATATAATCATGGTGGAAAAAGTTATGTGTGAATGTGGCCTCACAACATCTATGAAAGCCCTGGGGAGATCTTTCGCACTGGAGTGAAAGGAGTTAGGGGTTTTTCAAACCCAAAGGAAAATTTGAAAGATAATATAATGGTTTACAGTATGGGGGAAAAGGCGTATAAGTAGAGAGGGGACACGGTGTTTTAAAAAAAGCTTAGGGGTGTATGAAGTAAAAAAATATGAGGGGTAAAACACGGGGTTTCAAAGAAAGATGGGACTTATGGATTTCGGCACGGGGATTAAGGGTTTTTGGAGGTCAAGGGAATCTGGGCTAAGGTGGCTTTCGAGGGATGCTAGGGGACAAAGGGTTTCTAAAGGTTAGAACCGGGAGGGAATGAAAGGGTAAGGAAGGGTATAGGAAGGGGAACTTGAGGGTTTTAAAAACCTGGGGGAGGGGGAATGAAAAAGCACGGGAAGGGGGGCTTGAGGTGGTCCCCCTTAGAAGCTTCAAGAAGCTTCTTGAAGCTTCTCTGGAATATCTGAAGCTACATGGGGAGATAACGTCGAATGTTTGATGGAGTTGGTGCTATGGGCTGTTGATTGGATGTAGGGCAATTCCTCCTCAGCAGCGGTGGCGATATGGCGGACCCCCCCTCTTCTCACAGCAGACGTCGACGGCAGTAGCAAGAGCATTAATTTTCCCGCCTCCTCTCTCCTCCCCTAGTACGTGCGGCCCTTCCTCTTTATATAGGGGAGGGGAGGGAATCCTCCTTCCCTTGCCTGTCAGCTTGCATGGCGAGGGGCCTGAGCAAGCTCCAGCGAGGAGCTTGCTTGCTCCCCCTCTATCCCCCCCTCAATGCTCCAGCGATGTGCCACCATGAAGGAGTAAATTTTTTTGTTTTCATATATTTAATATATTACATTCTCTCCCCCTTAGAAGAATCGAGATGTCCTCATCTCGAGGAAAACTAGGGATATTGATGGTTGAGAGTGCCTTCATCTACCCAGGTGGCATTCTCTTTGGGATAATCTTTCCACTGGACGAGGCATTCTCTCAAGGTTCTGGATCTTAACTGTCTCTCCCTAACATCTAAGATCCTATCTGGCCTTAGTTCAAGGACTCCTTGACTAGGCATTACAATTTTTTGGTCATCAAGTACATGGTTAGGGTTGGGTACATATTTTTTCAATAGGCTAATATGGAATACATTGTGAACCTTTAGGCTCTCAAGGAGTTGAAATCTATAAGTATTGGGTCCTAGGCATTTGAGGATTTTGTATGGCCCACAATACCTTGGACTTAGCTTCTTGCAATCTCATAGGGATAGAGAACTCTTTTTAGGGCGTACGCGAATGGAGACCATGTCTCCTTCTTCGAAGACTCTTTCTTGACGCTTCAAATTTGTGTATGCCTTTTGTCTATCCTTGGCCACTTGTATGTCTTGTCTTATTGACTTTATTTGATCATCCATGTCTTCAAACATCTGTCTTGACGCTTCAACCCTTAGGGTTGGATCAGAAAAGTTTAGGGGACTTTGACAACCGTGACCATACAATGCTTGGAAGGGGGTCATCTGAATGCTTTGTTGGTAAGAAGCATTGTAGGCAAACTCTACCAAAGTCAAGCATTGAATCCACTTCTTGGGTTCTCGAGAGTAGTATGCCCTAAGCATATCCTCAATGACTTGATTTACTCGCTCTGTTTGACCATCCGTTTGGGGATGGTAGGTGGTGCTAAAACAGAGTTGAGTCCCAATAGCTTCAAAGATAGCTCTCCAGAAGTGTGATGTGAAGAGAGAATCTCGATCACTAATGATACTTCTGGGTAAACCATGTAGCTTGAATATCTCTTTGATAAACAATCTTGCAATGTCGGAGGCTTTATAGTTTGTCTTTACTGGAATCAGGTGTGCAACCTTGGTAAGTATGTCAACCAAAACCATAATGGAATTGTATCCTCCTTGGACTTGGGGTAAGCCTACAACAAAATCCATACTGATGAATTCCCATTTCATTTGGGGAATGTCAAGCGGTTGCAGTTTCCCTGGCATCATGACATGTTCGGTTTTGATACGTTGGCAAGACAAACACTCAGTGACATATTTGAGAACGTCACCTTTAAGCCTCTCCCAATGGTAGCTCTTCCTAATTGCATTAAGAGTCTTAGCATAGCCAGGATGTCCTGCAAAAGGGGAATCATGAGCTTCCCACATTATCTTCTGCTTAAGTGACTGGCTTGCTGGTATACACAGCCTGGTTCTGTAGTAGACAAGTCCATTATCAATGGAAAATTCCTGATACTTAGGTTGCAACTTTTGATTCTACTCCTTGGTAGATATTTCCTTTAGCATTGTTTGGTAGGACAAATCATGGCATGCTTCCTCTCTAGCTAGTTCAAGTATAGGGTTGTTTGGCATAGATACTTTTGTAGCTAGAGATCTGGCCATTGATGGATTCTGCAATATTAGGGAATTTAGGAATGCCTTGTGACTGAGTGCATCAGGAACTACATTCTCTTTCCCTGGTTGGTACTTGATTTCAAAATCATATTCCTCCAACACTTCAATCCACCGACGTTGCCTCATGTTGAGCTCGTTCTGGGTAAAAATCCATTTGAGACTCTTATGATCGGTTACTAGAGTAAACTTGTTACTTAACAGGTAGTGTCTCCAAAGCTTTAGAGCATGGATGACAGCTAGTAATTCCACATCATGCGTGGCATAATTCTTTTCATGACTCTTCAATTTCCTTGAAGAGTATGCTACTAGATGACCTTCTTGCATAAGTACACACCCCAAGGCAAGAATGCTAGCATCAGTTACTACCTCAAACTCCTTATTGAGGTCAGGAAGTTTTAGAATAGGTGCTGATACCAAAATTTGCTTCAATCTGTCGAAGCTATTTTGTTCGGAAGTTGACCATATAATGGAAGTCTGCTTCTTTAGTAAGTCTGTAAGAGGTGCTGCAATCAAAGCATAGTTTTTGATGAAGACCCTATACCATCCTGTCAATCCAAGAAAGCTACGTATCTCTTTGACAGATACTGGTATTGGCCATTCAAGCACATCTCTGACCTTGGCTGGGTCTACTGATATTCCTCTTGATGATACTATGAATCCCAGATATTCAATCTGACGCTTGAAGAATGCACACTTCTTCATTTTTGCATACAACTTATGTGACCTCATTGTCTCAAGGACAATCCGAAGTTGAGGTTCATGATCTTCTTCCTGTTTAGAATAAACTAAAGAGTCATCGAAGAATACAAGCACGAAATCATCAATATATGGCCTAAAAATGTACTGCATTAATCTATTCAAGGTAGCAGGTGCATTCGTAAGCCCGAATGACATCACCAGGAACTCAAAGTGCCCATATCTTGTATTGAAGGCCGTCTTTGGGATATCTTCTTCCTTGATACTTATCTGATAGTAATTTGACCTGAGATCAATCTTGGAAAAGATCTTTGCACCCTGAAGACGATCAAGAAGCTCATCTATTCTAGGAATAGGATATTTGTTCTTGATTGTTGATTGATTCAACCCTCGGTAATCAATACATAGTCGAAGTGTCCCATCTTTCTTTTTCTGAAATAGTACTGGAGCTCCCCATGGTGAATTGCTAGGCTGGATATAGCCGTGATCTAAGAGTTGCTTGAGTTGTTCCTTCAGCTCAATTGCTTCTGGTATGGACATTCTATAAGGTCTCTTTGCAATTGGTGTAGCTCCAGGCACTAACCTAATATCATGATCTACTTCTCTTTGAGGCGGAAGTTTGGTCAATTCTTCAGGGAATACGTCAGCGAATTCCTTTAGCCAAGAAGGTCCTTCATGAGACTCTTGCTTTTGATCTAACTTGTTGAGTTTGATCAAGTAAACGGGTAATCATTTTCTGACTCCTTTTATGATTTGAGATACTTTGGCCAATTGGATTCTTAGTACTCCTGCCTCACCTTGAGTTGTGACAGATTACCTTTCAGAGTTTCGAAAGGAAACTTGACCATTTCCACAGTGAATGTGGGCGTCGTTGGGCTTAAGCCAATCCATTCCGAGTAGACACTCATGGATACCTAAATTCATGACTCTGAATTTGACCGAAGTCTTCTTTCCTCCTAGAAAGAATTCCACCTTAGCAGTTTGCCTAGTACAAGTTACCTCATGACCATTTGGCAATTCCACAAGCAGGGTAGGTGCTTCTACTATGGCTATTCCTAATCTTTTTGCACATGCTCGTGAGATAAAGGAATGTGTGCTGCCACAATCAATCAAGGTTTTGAAATCTTTACCTTGATAGTCCGACGGTGTCTGAATTACCGAGAACTGGCGATTCGGCCCTTTCTTGTGTAAAGCGGCATGGACTGTCGCTCTTTCGAATTCTGCTTCCATGATCGGATCTTCCTCTTCTTCTTCTTCGCATCTTTGCCTATTGGGAATGCAGGCGGTTCTTCCTCTTCCACAGGTGGCAGCTCCTTGACCACAACCTGCTCCTTGGAAAGGCGTTTAGCGATGTCCTGCGCAGAGCTTGGGGCATTGCCTCTTGAAGTGATCGGGTTCATTGCAGTGGAAACAACAAAGGTTTCGGCTATTAATTTGAGTAGGAACAAAGTTGTTGACGTTATTTGTCCTTGCTTTCTTTCTTTGTCCCTGATTATGACCTTGAACTCTCTTCATTTGAGGTCTGAATGCACCTCTGTTCGGGTCATTATAAGACCAAGTTTTGTTACCCCTTGGTCTAGCTTGCACCTCTTGAATTATAGGAACCGCTCAAATGAGTGCATCCTGAAGATTTGATGGACGCATAGATTCGAGACGGGTATTTACTAGTGGATTTAAGCCCTCACAAAATTTGGACACCTGCTGTGTCATGTCCATCTGTGGCGCATACTTTAAAAGTGAGACGAATTTAGAGTAGTGTGCGTCAAGAGTGAGTCCTAGTTGTTTTAGCTCGTAGAACTCGTTCTTTTTCTGCATGCGATATGCAGGTGGTAAGTATATTCCCTACATGGCTTTCTTCAGCTTCTCCCAGGTAACGGATCCCTCTGAAATCCCTTGATCCCTGCACCATTTCTTCCACCAAAGTCTGGCTTCGCCGGTGAGCTTTAACTTGGCGAGTATAGCCTGATTGGCGAGTGCAGTACCGGCTGCTTCAAAGTAATCCTCCATGGATTCAATCCAAATTTCAGCATCAGCCTGAACAAACCTGCCTCTCCCGTCAAACTCGGGTGGCTTTATCTACTTGAGGAGGAACTTCTTCTCCTGGATCACAGTAGTATTTGATGTAGGAGGCGAATTTGGAACCTGTACCTGGGGTTGTGCCTGAATAAAGGTTTTCTTAACGTTATTATATGATAATCGACGTTAGCTTATCTTTCATTTTTAGTTCAGCTATCTCATAAACAATGTAGCTACTTAACTTTTTAACAACTCTTATGCATAGCCAGATATTGATAAAAAGAAGTATTTATTTGTATTTACATGGGCATAGCCCTTTCGAATACAACGTTTCATGTAATGATAAGCCAATCGTTACATTCAGTTTGGGGAGAACAACGATGTATTGCATTTGTCTATAGGAACTGTGTAATAGTAGTGTTTTGGGTCATGGATCTTCAAGAATTGATAAATCATTGGAAGTTCAGGATATCCTTTCCGTTGGAATCCATACTTCTCATGGCGGCCCAACACTTTAATCTTGTTGGGATGGGATTACACGGGTTACTTCCTCATATACATATGAGTTTATCTCAACCCTCCGACCTCGGATATGTAAAGTTGAGTTTACATGAGCTTCCACAAAAACGAACAGCTTCAGGACCTTCAAGTCTTCCAACCATTTGATCCTTTTTAGGTTGGTCTGTAGATAAGCAAACCGGTGGGCGGCTATATAATAGATTCCTGAAGCACCCGTCCATCTTTGTTCCATGTACAAAGGTGATGGATTATAGATCTACTCCAGGATGTTCATCATTCCAATTCTTTGTCTATAAAGTGGAGAATGCATTGAAGTCATAAACATGACTCGAAATACCAAAAACTTGTTCCACGCTTCATAATTCTACAAGACAGCATTGAAGGTAAGAAAATGTTTGGACAGTAACAATTTCTTTACTTCATTTTATTGAGATCTCATAAAAATAATTCCGTTGTTGGTCCGCTCTGATACCAACTGTAGCGTGTCCTCTTAGTATCATCCAGGACACGTCTTAGCAGTCCATTGGAAAGGATGTCTAGAAAGCTCCGCCCGGCACTCCCATGGAATGTTATGGGATTTGCGATCTAGGTCTTCCCGTGTCTGCCATGTAGCGGAAGTATCCTAGCCGTTTCCACTTAGAATCGACCGAATTTAGGGTTTTCCTGATTGGTCATTAACTAATAGCAACTAGCGTCGGACTCGAGCAAACTACTTTACGCAGAAATGCCAGGTCCGAAGCAGATTCACGCTCCACTTGGTTCAAGGAGAATGGGAAACAAGAGGGATGAAAAGCTCAACCTCTTTGCCATAAGGCATGCTCCCATTCCGTTCCCCTAAAACAGCGTAAATCAGGTAAGACATAACTTTAGGTTGCCGCTTTCGCTCTTCGTTTTGACGATCATCCCGCTGTTCTTCGAGATTTTTGAGAAAAGTTCCCGGCTAACCGGGACCACCCAACCGTAGGACGGACCCATGGCCCATCCTTCCCACTTTCCTTGGTTTTTTTTAGTTATGTAATTATCTAATACATTAATTTGACACGTAACAATCAGCTTCTTTAATTAATCCGTTGAACACTGGTTCCTTCACGTAATCTTATCACGTGACATAGAAAAACAATATCAAACAAGTTCTTTATTAACATAACATCATTTTTATCTTTGAAATACAAGGAGTTCCGCCCGTAGGCTTGTCCATAATCTGCCCGAAGGCTATCCAATAATCCACAGTGATAACTATTCCAAGCTTCTGCCGGTAGACTAGTATGCGGGCCTCGAGATCCAATCTCGAGTCACGTTAGCCTGTTGTGCAGGACTCGGAAGGCAAGGGATTTACGGCGAGAGCCCCCCTGGCACCCAAGCATCCTCCTGCTCCAAGTAGAGCTCAACGGATAGACCTCTCGCGGCGGGTTCGGTCCACGTTCCCGGCGCGGTCAACAACCCCCTTGGTTAGGGTCAGGCAGGTAGTCGGGGGTAACTGAAACTGCCTCTCCCTTCAGGTCTTCAACCTGAAGTATAGGTATTCATTTAATTTGTAATTCATAAATCAAACAGTGCTCTAAATTCTCTAGCAAGCACAAACACTTTCATTAACCGATCTTGTTGTTGGCAAACTGCTAAGGAATTATTCTTTCCTTTTGAGTGTATCAGCACTCGTTCCAAGGTGTCTTGCAACTTGGCGAGATCCTTTATATTCCGGGTTAGGACATACCTTATTAATCCAACTAATTGTTCAACCCTAAAGTTCGTTAGATACTTTAGTTTTCGGTTTATAACTTTTCTTATTTAGAAGGATATCCAAGAATACGTCCTTTTTCACGATAACTTGCGTAAGGATCTGCCATCCTTGTTGAGGGTATTTACCCTTTCTTCTTGTGAATCAATCACAAGGCTAAGTGACTTCGTACTTGCTACGCAAGTCCTGCGATGACATAATCCGTTTTAGATTCTTTACGCTGACGTATGTCGGACCTAGGGTCTCTTTTTAAGAACCTCACGGACAACCTTAGTTCTTTTACCTTTACGAAATTAATTGACCCTACAATCAAGGAAGGTAGTCAAGTGCTTAAGGTATAAATGTTTCTTTGGTCTTTAAATCATTCCTAAGGCATATTTTGCAGCATGGTATTTCTAAATTTAAATTGATTTGGTTATCTTTTGGAAGGAAATATTGATCACCTCGGCACGATTTGTTATCCTTGTGACAATTGATTTTTCAGTCCTAAACTTTATTGCTTTGTGGTAGGTAAATTCAATTTAATCTTCCTTTTTCCTTGCAAACGAAACTTATGCCAATTAACAATCTTTTCCTTGCCAAGATATGCAATTAGCAATGATAACTTCCTGGTAATTTGAGCAACGTAAAAAAAACCTTTCATGAATTTCATCATGATTCGTTGCAAAAAGAATAGGGTTAATGGTGCAAGATGCAGGATTTATACCTTCAGGATTTAACTGAAATATACTACTATAGTAAGTAGATAATCTTGTTCGTAATTCGATATAAATGCATGATGCTATTCGAAGGAAACTATGTTCTATACATTATCATTTGTTCAATTAAACTGAACTCCTTCATTGTAAATAACTCGAAAAAATATATCCTATCCTTAACAATTTATCTTTACATGATTTGACTTAAAACCCGATATAAAACCAAGAACGAAAAACCTGGTTTTGGGGTGAGATATCCACATGTATACTGGGAGATGACCCTCCTGCAGCTACTCCTTGAACTTTCTTAGGCGGCATCGCAGTTCGAACGTAAAGGCAACTTTTACTCTTTCTTTCAGATTTCCACCGTCTCTCTCTCTCGGCAAGAAGTTGTTCAAAAAGTTGACCACGAGAAGGGATAATAAGACTTCTAAAATCTTAGCTTCTTCGAAGAGGGAAAGGTTTATAAAGCTTAAGAGAAAAACGGTCTATAGGATATAATCACGGTGGAAAAAGTTATGTGTGAATGTGTGTAACGTGTCCGCTAGAATCATTTCGGACACGTCTTAGCAGTCCATCGGGAAGGATGTCTAGAAAGCTCCGCCCGGCACTCCCATGGAATGTTACGGGACTTGCGATCCAGGTCTTCCCGCGTCTGCCACGTAGCGGAAGTATCCTGGCCGTTCCCACTTAGGATCTACCTGAATTTGGGTTTTCCGGTTTGGTCATTAGCTAGCAGCAACTAGCGTCAGACCCAAGCGAACTACTTTACGCAGAAGCGCCCGGTCTGAAGCGGATTCAAGCTGCACTTGGTTCAAGGAGAATGGGAAACGAGAGGGATGCAAGGCTCGACCTCTCTGCCACAAGGCATAGTCCCATTCCGTTCCCCTAAAACATCGCAAATCGGGCAATAGTTAATTCTAAGTCATCGTTCTCGTTACTTGTTTCGGTGATGACGATCAACCTCTGTTCGTTGAAGACTTTGAGAAAAGTTCCCGGCTAACCGGGACCACCCATCCATAGGACGGACCCATGGTCCATCCTCCGCACTTTCCTCGGTTTGTTTTAGTTATGTAATTACCTACCACATTAATTTGACATATAACAACCAGCTTCCTTGATTAGCCCTGTTAAGCACTGGTTCCTTCACGTAATCTTATCACAGGACATAAAGAAAACAATGTCAAACAACTCCTTTATTATCATTTTATCCTTTTATCTTTGGAATACAAGGAGTTCCCGCCCGTAGGCATATTCATAATCCGCCCGAAGGCTATCCAGTAATCCACCAGGGATCACTAATCCAAGTTTCCGCCCGTAGACTAGTATGCGGGCCTCGAGATCCAATCCCGAGTCACGTTAGCCTCTTGTGCAGGGCCCGGAAGGCGAGGGATTTACAGCCAGAGCCCCCCCTGGCACCCAAGCGTCCTCCTGCTCCAAGTAGAACTCAACGGAGAGACCTCTCACGGCGGGTTCGGTCCACGTTCCCGGCGCGGTTAACAACCCCCTTGGTTAGGGTCAGGCAGGCAGTCGGGGGTAACTGAAGCTGCCTCTCCCTTCAGGCACCAACGTGAAGCTTTAGATATATTTTCATCCTTTAGTTCATTGAGCAAACAATGCAAACAGTCCTTTTCTAAACTGTTACAAGCACAATCAATTTCAATGGTCGTTTAGCTGGCAAACTGCTAAGGAGTGACTCCTTTTCTTCGAATGCAACCCGCATTCGATCCGGAATCAATTGCAACTTGGCAAGATTCCTATCATTCTTGGGTTAGGGTCATACCCTACCAATACTTTAGGTTTTGTTGTGGTAGATTCCAGCGACCATGTCGCTTTAGTTTATTGTCTGGTCATTTGCTTCAAGGCAAATACCTAACTTTCCTTTTCCTTGGCAATTATCCCCCAAGAAAAGTGAGTAACAGGATGACTACTCATCCTCTTGTAAGTTAAACTCTTTCAATAACTTGCCAACCTCATTTCGAGAGATGACAAAACTCTCTTGTGGACAAATCTCAAGTCTATACGATGTTGCAACCTTTTTGCACATGTGTTGCATCTATTCCACGGGATCATTTCACCCATTGAATGGTGTTTTCTTAGTCACGGAATTACCTCCAGACGAGTAGCAGGGTTTAGGGTATCTTCTTACCCAATCCATTCCTAATTATATTGGCCCACGGCCCTAGGAATTTCCAACTCAGTCGGAGTTTCATCATCTGTACGAGTGATCCTTAGGATGAAACCTTAGATCATTTTATGCATGAGCATCCAATTGACTCAACATTTAGTGAATGTGTGTAAGATCTTTGGGTTTGCGGGTTTTGACTTGGCAACAAGTGTAAAACTAGGTCCAATTCTTATCACACTAAACCCTAGTTAGCACTTGGGATACTTATCATATCGACTGAACCATGCCCATATGAAACCCGTGTGGTTTATGTGATTTAGACAACACAATATACTTGTCCTGCGACAAGGATGAACCTTTCCCAAAGGTAATAAACTAGATTTAATGGTGAACAACAGTTACAACTACACCAATACGTGTAAACATGCGATTCACTGCTTCTACGCATCACATGGTTCACAATAACCCTATCCTTCCTTGGCGAGGTAAAAATGCCTGATAATCTGGACACTAACTTTCCTAGGTCCTACTAGGACTTACATCAAATAATCATGCCACTTGCAAGTCCATAGATCATTTTCGTGCCCTTCTATTCCTTTTCGAATAACATCTTATGGGTGTTAACTTTTCCTCCTGAATCATAACAAGGAAGATCTATCTAAAAATGGGACATGCCATTAATCTTTTCATGCCTAGTAAAAAGGTGTACCTCAATAATTTCAACCTTGTAATGAGGCAACGGTTGTCCTAGGCTCGTCGCTTTTGAATACACAAAAGGAGACTTGCTGATAAGGTCCTACAAATGCATAGACACCTTATGCTCTTTTCACCCATTCCTTTGAACGTACCAATGATCAATTTTTCATATCTTAGGCTATTTCTAATAAATGTTCAAATAGCCAATTCATTTTCCAATTGCATTTAACTTGACTAGTTGCATTTGACATGCATGAGTGCCTCCTAATCCGTGAAGTTATCGTGATTAATTCAATACTTTTGTGTGGAATCCAAATAGATCAAACCTGGACTTGTGAATTCCGGGAAATGTCCACTTGTATACTCGGAGATGAACCTCCCGCAGTCGCACCTTGTGATCTTTTTGGGGCCATCGTAGGCGTGGATTCGGCTTCTGAGTTGCCTTTGTGGTCTACGAATTGACTTGTCTCGGAATGCAGCCTCCAGATCTTGCCCTTCTCCCTCATACGTACAAGATCCCTTCTTGAAGTACGGATCCTTGAAAAAGGAAATACCGGCTTGTGGGATTCGGCTTATGGAAAATCGGTGAGAAGGTTCGTCGCCTCCTTCTCTTCAAATTCCCGGGGGTGTGTGGATAGACCTATGGGCAATGTAATGGGAAGGGGGCTTAAGAAGCCCCTTAGAAGCTTCCTAGAGAAGCTTCTAAGAAGCTTCTCTCAGCACGTGGACGTCAGGGGGGGGATCGTGAACCAGGCGGGCGGCGGACTATGGTGGCGTTTCGTCAGCACGGCGACCTCCTGCGGCAACACGGCGAGCTCCTCTTGCAACACGGCCAGCTCCTCCTGCAGCACGACGAGCTCTCCCTTCATAGCACGGTCGCCCTTCTCCCTCTCGACAGCCTTCTGCCGCCATGTCCCCCTTTCCCCCCCCCCAAGAGGGGGTTCTTATAGGCCTTGGGAAAGAGGGCCTCCACACACGTGGAGGACTCCTCCTCATGCATACTGACCTTCTCCTCTTTGGCCATTCCTCCCCCACACTCCCTCTCCTCCAGCCATGCATCGGCTGGGGGAAGGAAAAAAAAATTGCCTTGAATATTTAAAATTGCCCCTCCCAAGGGGGTGTTTTTGTGAGACTTGCGGTTTCGAGCTCCCGGTTTTGGTTTACCAATGCGGAGGACCCCATCTCACGCGTGCATGGTGTGGATTAAGCTTCCACTAATTTCGAAGTAGGAAATACTCTTGCACAGGGTTTACACGGCGTGCGGGAAGTTAATATTTACGGTACGCGGTACGCGGAAATATTACAATGTGCCTTCACAACATCTATGAAAGCCCTTGGGAGATCTTTGGCACTGGAGTGAAAGGACTTAGGGGTTTTTTAAACCCAAAGGAAAATTTGAAAGATAATATAATGGTTTATAGTATGGGGGAAAAGGCGTATAAGTAGAAAGGGGACACGGGGTTTTAAAAAAAAGCTTAGGGGTGTATGAAGTAAAGAAATATGAGGGGTAAAACACAGGGTTTCAAAGAAGGATGGGACTTATGGATCTCGGCACGGGGATTAAGGGTTTTTGGAGGTCAAGGGAATTTGGGCTAAGGTGGCTTTCGAGGGATGCTAGGGGGCAAAGGGTTTCTAAAGGTTAGAACTGGGAGGGAATGAAAGGGTAAGAAAGGGTATAGGAAGGGGAACTTGAGGGTTTTAAAAACCCGGGGGAGGGGGAATTAAAAAGCATAGGAAGGGGGGCTTGAGGTGGTCCCCCTTAGAAGCTTCTTGAAGCTTCTCTAGAATCTCTGAAGCCACATGGCGAGATAACGTCGAATGTTTGATGGAGTCGGCGCTGCGGGCTGTCGATTGGATGCATGGCAATTTCTCCTCAATGGTGGTGGCGATATGACGGACCCCCCCTCTTCTCACAGCAAACGTCGACGGCAGTAGCAAGAGCATTAATTTCCCCGCCTCCTCTCTCCTCCCCTGGTACCTGCGGCCCTTCCTCTTTATATAGGGGAGGGCAGGGAATCCTCCCCCCCTTGCCTGTCAGCTTGCATGGCGAGGGGCCTGAGCAAGCTCCAGCTTGCTGGCCCCCCATCTATCCCCCCTCGATGCTCCAACGATGCACCGCCATGAAGGCGTAAAATTTTTGTTTGTATATATTTAATATATTACAATACATGTTTAATATCAAAGTCATATTCACATAGCAAGTGCAATCATATCTTTTGTTGATTATTTAATAAAGACTGAATGAAAATATATTTCAGACCTTGATTATCAATTCTTTACTCAAATTTTATACCAAGTGACAAATGTCTCCAATGTTTTGAAGCATAAATTACTGTAGCAAGTTTCAAGTCATGTATAAAATAGTTCATCGCATGTCTCCTTAATTTCTAAGATTCATAAGCTAGTACTCTTCTCTCTTATGTCAACACACATCCTAACTGCTTCCAACTGGCATCAGAAGACAATACCAAAGGTTTTCCCATCTCAAGAATCTTTAATGTGCAATTTTCAGTCAATTTTCCTTGAAGCCACTACTCTCCCCGCTTGTGTTAACACACATCCTAACTGCTCCCCATTGGCATCAGAAGATAATACAAAAGGGTTCCCTATCTCAATAATTTTTAATGTGCAAATTTCACCCAGTTTTCCTTTCAATGTTTCAAAGGCTTTCTAACATGCATGTGACCAAACAAAAGGTTTAGTTTTCTTAGTGGGTTCAGATAAAGGACTAGCCATCCTAGAAAAATCTTGCATATGATTTCTCTCATATTGAGCTAATGCTAAGAATTTTCTCACATCTCTCACACATTTTTAAAGGTTCATATCTCTAAAATGATGAAGAATTGGAGTGAGCATGTGAGAGCACAAAATGTTCTCCTTGATCTTTTCTTAAACTACATGAGAGGAACTTTGACCAAATTTTACTTTATTTGATCAAAATCAGCTTCGAAAATAGGTCTTATGCCTAAAAGTTAGAAAAATTGTGAGAAAAATTTGACTATCACAGAAATTTGTTCAAAACACTTAAAGTGGCCTAAAAGCTATTTCCAAAAAATATCTACACACATGTCTAAAAAATTTTCATTATGACTTTATTACAGCATATCACATACACATTCTAATAAGAGAGCATTTAAATCCTGATTGACAATATTTTCTATTATGCTATCTTCCACTAGTCACTTAGGGACTCTGGTTGGGATGGTAGTGGCTTTATAATAGGTAAAGAGGATGGAACACATATGTTGTGACTCAAAGATATTCTTCTATAATGGCCTTTAAGAACACTCCTTCACTATTTATGATGGTGTCATCCTACCTTTGTACAACCTGTGGTGTTTATGTGTATTATTGTATTTGCTTGATTTTGCTTTTATGCCAAGAATTTCTTATACCAATTGTGGACTACAATCAAATTTTACTATCCTCTTCACAAATCTATCACCTTATTTTATAGCATACAAGAACCTATTCGATTTAGTGTGTGGATGATTGTTTCTAATGAGATTTGTGCATGTCATAAATTAAACATTAGTATCTATTTCTCGGCCATAGTCAACTAGGCTATACTTGGCTATCAACTCCCTCATAGTTTGATATGTGTTGATTAATATTGCTAGATTGGTCAGAAGCTAGAACTATATTAGTCCTACCCCCCATGTGCTTACTTGTACATTAAAATCCGATTGGCTTGCAATGATTTATCTATTACTTCTTTGTTCTACTCAGAAGTCACTTGTTACTATTTTCAAGCTATTCTTCATTTGTTTATATCCTTACATTTCAGTCTTATAGAAATTTTCTCTTGCTTGTAATACCAAAAAAATACTTGCAACATTCTTTAAGGTATCAACTCATCTATGTGCATCCATTTCGACACTATCCTTGTTTCCATCCTAGATTGCCTAATTTTTGAATTTCCATCCATACTCAACTTCTTGATGCTACTAACAACTAGCTTATAAGCATTTTTCAAGGTAGCATGTTGTTTTTTTAAAGCTAGCTATTATATTATTACAATTCTATGCTTTGTCAAGTATTGGAACACTAGTTGGTACCAACTCATCCATGCATACTTTGAGGTACCAACTCATCCATGTGTAGTTGTGTGTTTTTTTTCTCCTTTGACATTTCTACTCTTCTTTCCTCTCTTGTGATGTTTCTTTTCTATTTCTTGTCATACTGGAGTCAACCTTTTGTAGTAACTCTCTTGCAATAGGATCATCTTTTACATTATCAAGTCACAAAAAAAAGTAACAAACCTATAGTAATTTCTAAAAATTTCACCAAAACAATGTTTGGTCATTGAATAAGCAGCTCTACATATGAGCTAGTTGAGACATCTTTACATTATGGCCAAAAAACAGTATTTACTATATGATACACTATATAGAGATATACATAAAACTTCAAAAGCTAACATTTGGCTTGCATGTAAAATGGCAAAAGTCATAATTGCAAAATAATTTCTTTTTTTCATTACAAATAATGATTGATGTATGTGAAATATTGAAGATAAAATAAAGGTGTATATTACAAAATAGAATAACTATGATGTAAGATAGTATATCACTTGCACTAACACACCCCTCATTGGGTTAATTTTTGTTCATCTGACTATCCTCATCACAACCATTAGACTTTCTTGATCTTGACTACTCCTCTTTCTCTTCATTCCCTTGTATCTATACAAATAGAGTAAATATTGTGATAGCATTAGGAACATGCAGTTGTAGCGAATCAAATCTTAGATACTTACAAACATGTCTTTCTTTGATGTTCATCCTCTTACTACAAAGTGTGATGAGTCATGCTGTTTGATCTGAGCTCACCACATACACCAATGTGTTGTAAACAACCCTTAGTACCACACACTTGTTTACTTTGTTGTATATAGTCTCAGGCCTTTGGTTGGGTGTGGCTTATAAGGGAATTTATACACCTTAGAAATCTACAAATCCTTGTTTCTAGATATTCCTATATGGCATAGTAGACCACCATATAAGTCAATTGCTCAATTCATCTCAACCCATGCCTAAAATTCCTTCACCTTAAACATGTTTCAAAATTCGAGACTTTGATTATAATACAAGATTTCAAGACACGGATAGAATGCATCAAGGGATTGATTATGTGGGTTTTATAGTAAGGTATTTAAATTAATAATAAAAAGTATTATTATAGTTATAGATATACTAAATTCTATGTATTGATCTATAAGTCAAGGTAGTTGATGTACTCTTACATGTAACTTACTACATAGCAGTTGACTTAACTAATCCTTAGCAAATTCATTCAATAGAATGAGACAAGAAAGTACATCATAAGTAAACTAGAGGAAACAAACTTATTACCATAATTAATGTTTAAACACCATATTAGGGAATATGGGAATTTTCCCATAAGTTTAGAACAGGTGGTCAAATCTTTGGGTTTTTCATGACATGAACACTATAACTCCAAATTGAGCTCTCTATAGCTCAATAGATTCCATTTTTCAAGTAATTTCCAATGATAGGTCACATCATATGCTTTTGAGAAACTTATGGGCACGTTATCCGGGTGCCACCTTTTTAGTATTCAAAAAATGGGAATTGGGAGATTCCCAAAATCACTAATATTGTGTTTTTAGCTCTCTTCTAATGGATGAGAGAGAGAGTTCCCTTGTTGAGATAAAAATACATATGGAAAAGAACTCTTACAATCTACAGATTTAACATTAACACTTATGCTTTTTAAATGAAATGCATGTTGGAAGTTATCTTTTCACATGCTGATGGAAGAAGTGTAAGCCATATCATTAGCACTTGTCTTTTTGGAAAAAAACTCTTACAATCTTATAGCTACGACATTAGCACTTATGCTTTTTAAGTGAAATGCATGTTGGAAATTGTATTTTCACATCTTGATGGAAGAAGAGTTGGCCATACTAGATAATCATATCATCAAGTATCAAGAGAAATGCATCAGAGTGTTTAGAGAGTATATCCTTTGAAACAATTTCTTTGTTTTTTACACTTTATTTTCTTTCCTTTATAATAAGTTGTAGAAAATTAAGAAGATGTTTTACGCCCTATACATAAAGGAAGTTGCAATGTGCCAATGTATGAATTGTAATGTATTCACAAACCATGTGTATAGAATATTAGTTTTGAGAAGGCATTCAAAATACAAATTGATATATTGTTATTTCAAATTTCTAACCAATCATATGTTCTTTTTGTCAATTCAAATTTTTGATTGATCGTATGTTCTCTTTGGTAGCTCAAATTAATTAGTTTGGATACAATGGAAATAAGAAGTATGAGTTAAAGATGTAGAATAATTCATATCAAAAGATATTATTTGAATTGTGAAACTTGTGGTGCAAGGAATTATTCAACACCATAGCGAACATCAGAAAGGGATGAGTTAATGCAATTCAACTACTAAAAATAGATTAAAATGACTATATAAATAATAACCTACCACTACAAACTCCTATTTATACATCTCTATAACTAGCTCATAACCAAAAAACTCATGTGTAGAGCATCAAGAGTAGGATGGAGCTCAATGTGTAATGAAAATGTTGTATACAAATTTAAAATTCACATCTCTAAAATCATGATTGAAATACGTAAACTAACAAAGACCGTCAAGCTTCATGTACACAAAGAACCCTAGTACCCATGGTTCACCCTACTCATTAATCCACCCATTACTATCTATGGCTCACCCTCCTCATGACTTCATCCATAGGTAACCAATGTTATTCATCCTTTAAAGAAATGAACTATTTGTCCCAATCAAGAAGAGGATCTTTAGAGCATGCAATAAGAAATCCAATGAGATAATAGCATCAATAAAATAATATTGCCAAAGGATTTGGGAGCCATTCCGGAAGCCAAACTCTCAATGTATCTATAAGCCATAACTCTTCACCGTTAACACATGAACACAAATTCCAAGGAGTAGTTTGAGAAAACCTTTAACTCCCAATCCTCAACTTAGTCTTTCAAAATCACCAATCTATTTTATATGGACTCTTGGATCTTCTAGGTCAATAAAGAAAGAAACCATGTGACTATAAAAGATCAATGGATAAAATAGATTCCTTCTCTTCAAACTTAATAACACAATAGCTTCCTTCTCTTCAAACTTAATAACACACCTTATAGCTTAAAAAGAGAGAAACTCCCTTCCTATTGTAATAGTAGTCCCAAAACACACAAAATCACCACATAAAATAATAGTCACTACATGTCTTCTATCACACAAGAGGAGAAGGCCTTCTCAATACAAACGATAACCTCTCTCTCTCCTTCAAAACATCCTCCATGTTCTACTTAGTGCACAAGGAATCCCTATCTCCCAAAACCCTAGTTGTGGGTTACTCTCATGCATCACAAAATGTAATGCCTTCTCACTTTATAAGCAAGCCAATGGTTGCCATGTTTAATTCTTTCCAATTGTGTTGATACATATAACTCTTATTGAGTTTGTTGATAATGAGATCATAATCTAATCTTATGCTATCGAGAAATAAGTATACTCTATGTGGTAGCCGTCCTTGAGGGATCATATGCTAGTCATGATCAATAAGATCATCATTATGTTCATCAAGTTGTTGCTTGCATGGTTTGAAATAGATGCATGCTTTTTGTGTAGTCCCCGCCTTTTTAGGATATATATGACCTATAGTATTAGTTCTAAAAGACAATTTGTCAAAAAGAGCCACTAAGAGCTAGTTCATACGAGCACCCTCTTCCTTATTCCGAGGTCACTATATAAACAAGAAATTCGTGGGTTTGCATGGGCACAAGCACACATATTATCATCATCTCAAGAACTCATGCTTTCAAATCCATTGACATATGTACAATAGCAAGATGCCTTTCCATAAATGACTGTACATGTGAGGAATCTTGGATTGCAATGGATAAAACCAAGTGCTAGTAATTGATTTGAATGAAAATTAGATAATCCTGATTGCATCAACATCAAATAAAGAATCAACATGTTTTACTAAAATTTGTGACAAAATCAAATAATTCTCAAAAC
Organism: Lygodium microphyllum; assembly: GCF_053477565.2. NCBI lineage: Eukaryota > Viridiplantae > Streptophyta > Polypodiopsida > Schizaeales > Lygodiaceae > Lygodium > Lygodium microphyllum. Next base: position 191,613 of record NW_028229554.1, on the reverse strand, counting down.
AGCACATCACACTTTTTCTTTGAAGAACCATATCCCATCAAAAAGGGTAATTTTGAGCTAAGTCAAACATTGAGCAATGTGGATTTGTGCTAAGTCAGTCTTTGAGAAATTTGAATTGTCCTTTAAAATCCATCACACATTTAGGATCTTTCAATACATTTTTCTTTGGTTAGCTTGGTGAAAATATTGGTAATACAAAAGCCTGGGGAGGTTAGCCATAAATATTTGTATGTATTACACATTTTTTTACATACAGAAGGGTCTATATAAAGGGCTTACTTGCAAATTGAATAGAAAAGGGTTATAGTTTATTAAGGTAATTTTCATAGATGAAGATATTTATAAATAGGCATTGAATGCATGTGATATAAAGGATATACATCTAGTGAACAACCCAGGTAGAAAAGAAAGACATGTTCTATCATACCTTCAATAGGCCATTATTTTCTCATTTCTTTTTTTCATCATTTCTTTGATGTAGACTAAGAAAAAATTTTAAATCTTACATATGATTCTATCAAGTACATATCCATTTCTCCATCACATAATTGCACCAATATTAGGGAGAAACTTGTGACACTATTATCATTGTATCATTTCTCTTCAAGAATGGTTCTTTATTTAGATTGTTGTCAAACATTATGATCCTTAAGGGTATGATGAGTAAAGGATAACCAAGGCATTAACAAGTTTTACTGTTAGTGCAACTCTCAAGTGCTCCTATATTTATGGGCCCCTATTAACTTCTCTTGGGCACCTACTTTTGAATAACAAGAGCAAGAATTGAGGCAATTTGATAGTCTTCAATGGAACAAAGATCATAATGCTAGCACATGGGTTGCAAGAGGGTAAATAGTGTTTTTATTTGTAGGTGAATGCCACTTTATTGCATAAAATATGGAGCTCAAGGTAAAGTATAAAGTTTAATACTATTATAGCTTGTTTAATGGACTTATAAGTGAGTCCATTGGTAGTGTCTTCTTTGGGGGAAACAAAAGGGGAAAAACTAAGAATAACATATTGTGTCAAGGAAAGTAGTATGATTATAGATTTATGAATATCTCTATTCTAGGGAAGTGCTAAGCAAGCAAGGTATCTAGGTAAGGTTTGAAGAAGTCAAAGCTATGTCTCAAGGTTTTGAAAATCTTAATGCTCTTTCAATGTAACGAATAGCTCCACTATTCCATTTGAGTTTCATGTGTTATAAGGGGTGGCAGAGCTCTTCAAAAAAAAATTGAGAGTCTCCAAACTTTGTAAATCTAGCAAACAATGTTATACGCTGTGAAATATTTGGTCATTTAGAATTAGAAAATAGCTTCATAGAAATTTCTACATCTTAATAGATATCATACTTTAAAGATACATCAAGGTTAACATTTCTAAAATTTAAAAGAAAAATAAGATGTTGTAGATAGTCTTAAACAAATTTCTACATCCTAAAAGATGAAGGATCTGACAATGTTGGAGAAACTCCAAAAGCTCTTGTGAAATGAGATAAAAGTAAGGACAATATAAAGCTAGAGCATTCATTATGACAAAGGACCAAATCAAGTGAATACATAAACTATTTGGCGCATCATAAATTCTATTGTCCAAGTTGAAAAATTCATTTTGCTACATCCTCTCGCAATTGTAATTTGCATAGTCTCCAATTCTTATTTCATTTGGTACACAAAGTGCCTATCCCAATGAGGAGACATCAAGGCCATAAAGGGTTCAATCTCTCTCTAAGATAGTTTGAAACACAAGTTCTTCCACTTTGTCTACTGAAAAAGGTCTTCCTAAGTGATTTTTAGAGAGAATACACGTTTTACTAACATTCCAAAGGAACGAGATAGGTATTTAGGCTTGTCCATAAAACTTTTTTTTTTTTTTTGTGGACTATCTTCCAAAAAGTGAAACTTCCACCTTTCTAGGTTGTATATACATTTTAGTTCATTATTATTTGTGACCAAAAAGATCATATACTACAAGCTATATGGCACTTGCTAGGAAAATTTTCATCAAGCAACTAGAAATATATATGCAAAAGTCATCCATAAAAAAACTAAAAGAGCTTACCAACAAAAGGGGTAAATATATGATTCACCTATCTTTGTATCACTTGTTTACCCTTTCTGTCTATCCATGAATTTGTAGATGATAGGCTCTAGAAGGAGCCAATTTAGTGCCCATGGATCTCAATTTTACCTACCAAAAGTTACTCATGAACTTTGAATCTCTGTCATGAACAATCACCTACGGTAATCCATGTAATCTAAAAATCTGCTCCATGAACTGACTAGCCACTTGTGAAGCAGTAAATTAGGTATTGGTTGGAAAGAAATGGGATGCCTTGCTGAGTCTATCCACCACTACATATATAATATTCCATACCTTTTTGGTATAGGTAAACCAGTAATGAAGTCCATGGTAATGTGTGTCCACTTGCCGATAAGAATAGGTAGTGGCTATAACAAACCACCTCGCTTATAGGTGATGTCCTTATTTTGTTTATAAGGCATATACTACATAATAGATTTTTAACATATTTTTGTACTCCTTTCCAATAAAAGCTTTTTCTAATCTTATCATAGGATTTAAAAACTCCAAGATGTCCAGCTAAAGGAAAATAATGCAACTCCTCCATATGTTTTTGTGTAAAAGAATAAGTAGAGAGAATAACAATCTTGCCATTTAACCAAATTAGGCTATTTTTAAGGTGATAATGTGAGTTTTCCTCCATGAGACCTTGTTGTAATTTTTGAAAAACATGGTTGAGATTTCATTCAAAAGATAAACATCTTATAATTCTTCAATCTAGTCGCTATGCAGCTTAGTCATAGCTGAAACTTTATATGCCCACATACCAGAAAAATAATCATCCACAACATTGTTTTTTCTCCTAGTAGCTACTTTGCAAAATCATAATTTTGCAAAATAGCTACCCACATACACTACTTAGGAGTAAGATGGGACTAAGTGAGAAAATACTTTAAGACCCTATGATCACTTTGAACTCTAAATTGACTGACATACAAATAATGGTGTTGTTTCTTTATCACATGTAGGATAGCCAACATCTCTTGGTCATAAACATTCATAGCCATTTCCTTATCTCTAAGCTTATGACTTTCAAAGGAAATCAATCTATGCTCCTTTAACAAAACAACCCCTATGCCTTGGCTATTGGCATCACACTGTATGGAAAAATATTTAAAAATTTTCGAGTATACTAGAATAGGAGCAAAAGTAAGGAGTTTCTTTAACTGATTGAAGCTACTATCTACAAGTGCATCCAAAAAGAAAGCTTCCTTCTTCAACGTGTCAGTCAAAGGAGCTACAATAGCCACATAATGCTTAATGAATCGATGCTAAAATGAAGATAGACCAAGAAACCCTCTAAGTGAAGTAGTTGTAGTAGGTGTTGGCCAATCTTTAACAGACTACACCTTCTTGGGGTCAGCCTAGATACCTTTTTCATTGATGATATGGCCTACGTATTCCACCTTACTCTGCATAAAAGAGTATTTATTCTCATTAGCAAAGAGTCTTTGATGCCTCAATACATTAAAAATCTTTCTTATATGTATTAAATGTTACAACTATATATATCATCTCTCACTTGACTTGGGTCTCACCTATATATGCTAACTCTACATCAATATGAATCATTCTTTGGGAGCATGTCTTGTGTATCTCTCTCATACTCTCTCTCTCTCAACATGGTATCAGAGCTATGGATGCGTAGCAACAACAAGGAAGATAAGTTGTTTCATTGTTTATACTTGATTGAATTCTTTGCACAAGTGATGATTTGATACATGAACTTGTTCAAATTAGAAGTAGTAGCTCTCATCGTGCTCTCGAATCCTGTCAAAACCGCTTGTCAATCGGAGTTCTGGATCAAAAGTTATGACAGTTCAGGATTCAAGACAGCAATTCTGCTCGAATCTGTGATTTTTTATTTAAAACTGTAATTCTAATTAGAGTTCGTTAATCCCCAATTACAGTTTCTTACTCGCTTGTCTTCGTTAATGATGTTGATTACGACAAGCAAACATCTTGCTATCTTTAGCAATGTTTTATTATCGTTCACGTTCTTTGCTCGACCGAAATAGCACTTTTCTTATATGTGTCATCTCGTCTTGCACGTTATGCCTCTCTATTTTGGGCTTTCTTTTTAGTCACTCAATACTTTTCGTCGTTCTTACGTGCATCTCCCTATTTTGATTGTCATTCCTCTCAACTACGCTCGTCTTGATCATGGTTTGCAGATTCTGCGATCTCATCTTATTTGTTTTCTCTCGACATACAGGCATGGCCAATTGCGTAATTGTTAACGGATATCCGTCTGGCCAACATTCAGTTCCCTTCTTCCAAGGACAAGGCTTTCCTGGGTGGAAAGCAAAGATGATGCTAATTCTTGAAGGTGACGAATTATTTGATATTGTTTTGGGCGACCTGTCTTGCCCAGTTCAACCTATTGATGTGATGAATAACAATTTTGTGATTACTGATGGTCCATTATTTGAACAATGGAAAATTGATCGTACTGATTGGATTCGTCGTGACAAAGCGGCTTGTCGTTATATATTGTCTGCACTTCCTGACTCACTTATGTTGGATGTCTTTCATCTGGAAACCTCTCATGCTGTTTGGGAGTATCTTATCTCAACGTTTGAGAAGAAATCGGTCACCGAAATTTTATATCTCCAAACTTGTTTGAAGAATCTTCAATATAAGGTTGGTACTTCTATGCACTCTCATATCGAGGCTTTTAAAGACATTATCAATAAGCTTGGTGCTGTCGGCGCTCCTGTTGCTAAAAATCAGATTGTTACTCAACTTCTTCATACCATCAAAGATCCTTTATATAACAATATCATCACTATTTTGTCTAACAAGGATGATATCCACTTTGACAAAGCATGTATATCTCTTATTGAATATTCTCAACGTCATGAGCATCATTTGGAAAAATCTGATGCTGTTTTGGTCACTCGCGAACAAAGGGATTTTGATGCTGCTTTTGTTGCTCGCAAGTGTCCCGCTTCACGTTTTCAGCAGGGTGGATGCCCTAATCAAGGTAGTAAATCTTCTCCTCTTGCTTATCCTAACAAACATTTTTCTTATTGTGATAAGAAAGGCCATGTGGCTTCTGATTGCTGGGCATGTCAATATGATGAGGAGCATGGAGTTACTACAAAGCAACCTCGCTCATCCAAAAGTTTTTCTCCTTGTGATTATTGTGCACATATAGATCATCCATCTCGTCGTTGTTATAAATGCAGATATGATGAAGAACGTTCTCGAGCTTATATTGCTCAACAAACTACAACTGATGATGATCATACTCATCAGGAGCTCAATTTCGTCCATCATGATATCTTTCCAGAAAAGGTACTTCATGAACATGATGGTTCTCTATTCATCGTTGATTCAGGTGCCACTGGAAATATGACATACCAATCGCAGTGGCTTCACAATTATCATTCTATTCCTATCAAGAAGTTTGTTTACCTTGGGGATGATACGACTTATCAAGTCAAAGGAGTGGATGATTTATATCTAGGGACTGTTTCATCCACTAGAATATTAAGAGGAGTTCTTCATGTTCTAGATTTGCAAAGAAATCTTCCTTCTATTGCTCTTCTAGTTGATCTTGGTTTGTTTGTTGGCTTTGATCATAATCAATGTCGTATAGAGAAAGACGGGCATACTATAGTAGTGGCTCCTTGACATGGTAATCTATTTGAGCTATCATTGAACGATACAATTGCAAATGTTGTTACTACCCCTGGAGATGCAGATTGCAAATTATGGCATCAATGATTTTTACACTCCGATTTTTCCAAAATTCTTGATCTTCATCGTCATGGTCTTGTGCAAGGTATGGATCTTAAATCTCATCCACGTATGGGAATATATGTGAGTACTGTGCACTTGGAAAACACCATCGTTTGCCTTTCCACATTTCTACTTCATCACATTCCTGTGCTCTCTTGGATTTGGTTCATATCGATATTTGCAGTCCTTTTCCTGCCTCAAAGTCTCAATATTGATCTTTTATAACTTTCATTGATGATTTCTCATGGTACACACATGTCTATCTTCTTCGACATAAGTCTGAGGCTTTATCTATATTTAAACAATACAAGATAAGTGTGGAGCTTTAAACTGGATTCTCTATAAAGACGCTTCGCAGTGACAATGGCGGTGAATATGTATCCAATCTATTTGATGACTTCTGTAAGGATCAAGGTATTCATAATGAGTTTACAATTCCTTATTCTCCTAAGCAAAATGGTGTTGCTGAGTGCAAAAATCGCACTATTCTTAATGCTATACGTTGCATGCTTATACACTCTGGTTTGTCTCGAAAGTTTTGGACTGAAGCACTTCTAGCAGCTGTTTTTATTCAAAATCATCTTCCAACTACTACACCTGCTGGTAAAATTCCTATAACAATTTGGACAGGGAAGACACCTTCAGTCTCTCACTTTCGCACATTTGGCTGCATTGCTTATATTCATGTGCCCAAGGACACTCGACATAAGTTGGATCCTTCAGGTTTGAAGGTTATTTTTCTTGGTTATTCAGATCATTCCAAAGGTTAAAAATTTTATGATCCTTCTACTCAAAAGGTTATCACTAGTCGTGATGCTATATTTGATGAGAAGACTATGGGTGGCACATGGTCGTCAGATGTTTCAGATGATACACAGTCTTTGCTTAGTGCATTTTCTTACTTGCTTTGTGATTCTACTAATTCTGATGATCATAAACCTCCTTCACCTCCAAAGAAAATTGATGAAAATTTGGAGATCTATGTCGATCTTCCTATTGAGATAGAGCATGGATTCTATTCTATTGAATATGATGTCTTTGATGATGCTATGTCTGTCCAAGAGGATCCAATATCGTATATGGAAGCTATCAATTCGTCTCAAAGGGATCAATGGCAAGAAGCTATGTAAGCTGAGTACGATTCTTTAATCTCCAAAGGTACATGGATTCTTACTGAACTCCCCCCAAATCGTGTTCCTATCAAATGTAAATGGGTTTATAAAACCAAGACCAAAGCTGATGGCTCATTTGATAAGTTCAAAGCATGACTTGTTGCAAAAGGTTACTCACAGATTGCAGGAGTAGATTATTAAGAAACATTTTCTCCCGTTGTGCGCTCCACAACTATTCGTATGATTTTGGCTTTTGCAACACTATTTGATCTAGAAATTCACCAAATGGATGTTAAAGCAGCTTTTCTCAATGGAGATCTTGAAGAAGAAATCTATATGGAGCAACCTGAAGGTTTTATGATTGCAGGAAAGGAGCATCTTGTATGCCAGCTTCATCGTGCATTATATGGATTGAAGCAAGCCTCTCGTGCTTGGTATATTAAGATTGATCAGTTCCTCACATCTAAAGGTTTTGTTGCATGTTTTGCTGACCCAAATCTTTACATCAAAAGGGAGGACAAATATTTTAATATTCTTGCTCTATATGTTGATGATACTATTCTTGTGTCAAATAATATTGCTTTTTTGGATGCTATGAAGAAGCTTTTATCGACTGCATTTGAAATGGTTGATCTTGGTGAGATACATTCTTGTTTGGGTACTCAAGTTCAACGACACCGACAACAAGGCATTCTTCTTCTTTGCCAAACAAAGTTTATTAATGATATTGTTAAGAAGTTTGGGTTGACAAATGCGCACTTTGCCAACACTCCCATTCTTTCAAGCTCTACCAAGGGTACATCTACAACATGCAATGAAGAATCGGCCATTCATCAACCTTTTGCTAATCTTGTTGGTTGTCTTCAATTTATTGATTTAAACACAAGACCAGATATTTTATTTGTAGCTAACTTTTTGGGATAGTATCTTTCTTCCCCTTCCACTATTCATTAGAGTGCTGCAAAACCTATTCTTAAGTACCTCAAGGGTACTAAGGAATTTGGCCTTATTTATCGTCGTCGAGAGGATTCTTCTTTATCTTCTTCAACTTCTCTTGACCTTATTGGATATACAGATGCTGATTGGGCAAGTTCACACTTATCCATGCAATCTACAAGTGGGAATTGTTTCTTTGTAAATGGATTTTTGGTTTCTTGGTCCAGCAAGAAACAACGATGTGTTGCGGTTTCTACAACTGAGGTCGAATATGTTGCTGCATCATTAGCAGCTCGTGAGGTAGTTTGGCTTCGACAACTACTTGCGGATTTGGGACATCCTTCATCATCTAGTACACCTCTTCGATGCGATAACCAAAGTGCTATTAGTCTTACCAAAGACTATATACAACATAGTAAATCAAAGCATATTGCTATTCATTATCGTTATGTTTGACATGAAGTCAAGAAAGGTTCCATTATGGTGGAGCATTGTCCCAGTGATCAAATGGTTGCAGACATCTTCACAAAAGCTCTTAGTGAAGCTCGCTTTAGTTCATTAAGACATGCACTTGGTATTGTTCCAAGTTCTTGTCTCATTGATTGAGGCATGTATCATTGTATTCAAGAAAACTTTATAGTAAATCATTTTTGTATTGTAGGTATGTGTAGGGGCTCGGGTTTTTCCCTTGTTCTCCCAAGGCATTTTTTCACTCGTAGCCAGAGACCTTTGTTTGAGTGGGGATGTTACAACTATATATATCATCTCTCACTTGACTTGGGTCTCACCTATATATACTAACTCTACATCAATATGAATCATTCTTTGGGAGCATGTCTTATTTATCTCTCTCATACTCTCTCTCTCTCTCAACATTAAATAGTCGTGAATAGATAGTTGGAGCATTAGTAAGTCCAAATGGCATCACTAGAAAATAATATAGCCCTAGATTTGTGCTAAAGGCAGTCTTGATTGCATCAACTGCTCGCATACAGATCTCATAATACCCAGCCCTCAAGTCAATCTTTGTTAAGAATCTAGCCTCCTCAAGCTCATCAAGTAAATGATCAAATCTAGGTATTGGATACCTATTCTTCATAGTGATCTTGTTTAGATCCCTATAGTCAATACAAATTCTGAAAGATTCATATTTTTTCTTCACTAATAAGACTGGAGATGCATAAGGTGAAGAACTAGGTTTAGTGAATCCCATTTCAAGAAGCTCCTTAATTTTCTTGGCTACTTCTTCACGTTCACACTTAGATAATCTGTAGGGTGGCTTATTAATTAGCTTTGAGTTGAGCTCCAAATCAATAGAGTGAGCTATTGCTCTCTTTGTTAAAGTACTGAGAATCCATGCTATGGAGGATCATTGATGAGCAAATAGATAATCATAATGAGGCAAAAGCATCGACCAGGAAGAACAACTGATATTATCCAAGCATATGCAGGTACAACTGATTGATAATGACTGATTGAATGAGTGTGGGGATGAGTGCCTTTTATAGGCTTACAATAGGTGGTATTGGTAGGTGGAGATAGGTGGAAAGGGACCATGGTATTCAACAATCATGGTTTTAATAAATTGTGCATACATGACCTAGTCTAAGGCTTTATTTGCAGTTTGTTTCTTTGCCTTGTTTGTCCCATACAAAGCAGCTATGGTGGATGTGATTGCACATTTCTCAACACTCTTAGGAGACAATGAAGTAGGTACTTCAAACAAGTTCCTATACTCCTCAAGAAGAGCTTTCAAAGCTGGATGATCTAATGAATTTTTGGATTGATATTCAATCTCTTTGTTCATGTGCAAAACAAAAATCTATGAGCGCCTCCTGTACTCCTTGAGTTGTTAAATAGTGATAAGCTGAAAAACTGATTTATTAGAGATTCCCTGTAAATGGATGAGTTGTGCATCAAAGATAAACTAAAGCAATGAAACATCCATGGTAAATTTTCCCAATGTCATCAGCCAATCACACACGAGTACAATAACTATGGATCCCATTTTTCCAAAGTAATCAGGTGGTCTACTTTTGCTTCATAATTTTCAGCCAGTTGTAAAGAAACCTGTGGAAATATTTAAGTGTTTATTTCTTCTTCACTATTGGCTATTTGAACTCTTATGGGTTGTTGTAAATTAGTGGAAAGACAATTCAATTTATCCACAATAGACTTATTCACAAAACTGTGTGTATTGCCACTATCTATAAGGATAAACACATCCTTTCCATGAATATTACCCTTCATAAGAAGTGTATTGGGGCTCTTGGAACCTATCCAAGCATCCATGGAAATGGAGCAATTAGTGCTAGCAAGCGGCTCATCATGAATTCTTTCCGAATCAAAAGGAACACTACCATGCCGATCAAAAGGAAAAGTGTCCGCTAGATTATAAAAGTGTTCTTGCCCAACTTTCTCCTCAAAATCCTTATTTTCAATGGTAGTTACAAATGCATTGACATTATCAGTGTTATCCTATGAAACTTCAAAGACTAACATACTATGGATCTTGGCTTTTATATTTTTGTATACACACTTTGTTGCACAATCAACTGTATACATTTCTCCACATTTAAAACATAATACTTTTTCTTTCCTTTTTTTGTAGAGGTCCAAAGGAATAGACTTTGGATTCACATTAGCTGAAGTAGATCTCAATTTTTTGTCCCCTTGTTTAAGATTCACTCTTGGATTGATTGCTATCCTAAAATTATCTTTAGGTCTTGAAGCATTGAACAATGGATAAGTTGTCACTGTTAAGCTCCCACTCAGTGCATGATCGCTAGCATAAACATTGCTGATTTGTCTCTATTTTAAAACACTCCTTAGCTATCCATAACTAGGCTAAAATGAAGACTCCCTTCTATAATTTATTCCATAACATTCTTATTTGCTGCCCTTTCTATGCAAAATGCATAAAAGAATAGAGAATACTTCATGAAGCAAATACTCCATATCATGCCCAAAAATCATAGAAACTCACAAATAATCATATGGCAACATATATCTACTCTACTTAGCACTACAAATCAGAGAATAAGAACCATAATGCATAAAGCATACTGTAAATAGAACATATACACTAGAAATGATGGTGCCAATTGCCAAATCCTTAAAATTTCAAAGTAAATCCATCATACATTAGAAGTAGACATCAGAAATCATCAGATAGACAAGAAGAATACACAAAAATACCTCATCAGGTCACATTTTTGCAACTACCCAAAACTGCACTTCATGAAGCAATGAACTTCATGAGACATATAAAGCTTGCTTCACACAGGACATAAAAATGACTAAGGTAATACACCATTCTAAGGGTAAATGTAGTGTCAAAGCCAATGGCTAACACCTGGCATAGCCTAATGGATGGCTAGCAAAGCCATGACTCAAACCCTTGAATGATCCATGAAGTCAAAATGCCTTATCCAAAACTGACATACCTAATGTAAAAGATTATGCCTTACCCACAACCTTTTCTTTTCATGAATAAATGCTTCTATATTTTCAGATAAAAAAGACTGTTGTAAAACTGCATAATGTTGAGAAAGAGTAAAAAATTTCATAAACTACTTTATGAGGTCAAAATTGCATTTCCTGTTTTGTGAGAAAAAATTGTAGAAAGTTCAACCCAGCCCTCATCATGCTTATAAACAGCCCTCGGCTGCTGCTCTCGCCCTCTTTTCACAGGAAGATTTGAGATATTTCTTTGCCTTGTCCTCACCATGGCCACATCACCTATGACCTGATGTGAATCAGAGATGAAGAAAATGATGGAGTATGCTCGCATGAATTCACAGGAAGGCGTTGTATGGGCGTAGGCGTCAGCACTCGAGGCTTCTTTGCCATACTTTGCCCTTTTTTCTCTGGCCTTACTTGACAATGAGTTAAACTCCTTGAAAAGAGAGATAAGATAACATACTGAGAACTAGTTGTACTCATAGTGAGTTTGACATATGAATCTTGGCCCTTCAAATACACCTCATGCAACTGGAATTTTGTAGCTTCATACAGTTTAAGTACCGAACGAACTGGAGTTAAATTCAGTTGATCTTCTAGACCATCACATCCAAATCCAAGGTTAAAAAGTAAAAGTTTTTTCAATGCACAATCTCCCATAACCATGATACCACAGTGGCAAGGCATAATATCATGAGAACTAGATATGAAAATAGAGTCTCCATAAGGCAAATTGCAATGACCAACTTTTAATTTCATATAGTGCCACCACTTCATGAAGTTGCTTTCTATTTTTATCATCACCAAAAACAAGTCCAAAATACCTTGCACCTCATGAAGCACTATGGAAAATTGCATATTGTCTTTAGGAACTCCATAAGTAATGTATAAGATAACATCATCTCCCAATATATGACAAGAAAATAATGGTTCTTTTTTGTAAAGAATCAAACTAAGAAACCCTAAAAATAATCATTAGATTCAAAGAATCAAAAACTGCTTTATGGGGTAAAATCCTATTACTTGCTCCATAAGATACTATTGTTGGAACTTGAATCAAATTCATTGCAACTATGGATATACTGTGATCTTCATGGGATGATTCATCATAACTGGTTGCACTAATCTTCTTAATCTAAACCCATTCACCACCGGCTTAATTACTTCACCTTGCAAGGTAGCCAACACAAAAATTCCTTGTCCAACATCCTTTATGACTTCATAAGGTCTAGTGTATGTCGTGTTGCACGTAGTGGAAGGTACGTCGTATTGCACGTAGTCGAATTCGTCATGCTGCAAGATGACAGTTGATGGCCCATAGCCAATGTAGCATTCCCAACTTCTTGCAACACGAGGCTCAATCATCCTCCATGCAGCTTGCCCTTAGTGCCTTGTGTAAAGCTGATTCACCCTATCCAATTGCTTCTCTTGACAGAAGGCTCGAAGCCCCCATCGGTGGCCTGCTTGTGGAGGACGTTTCCCTTATTGCACAAACTGGCGATGGGAATTGTGATGCTACCACTCCCTTGAGGCTTGCCCACCCCTCCATTATCTCTCTACAAACTCCTCTGACTCGAGACTCGAGGTCAAGAAGAAGGCCGGGAAGGATCGATGAAGGTGTTAGAGGTGTTGGACTGACGTGTGCACGTTGAAGGGGGACATGAGGGTAGATGGGAGGACTGCGACAATTTCAGTGTACGCAAAAGCAGCGGCAGGATCGAAGGTGGAGGGAGTCACGGTGGTGAAGGAAGAGAAGGTGTTAGAGGTGGGAATACTATGGCAGCTCTAACATTGAGTCCCATGGTATTTCCTCTACACCATATCCTAATTTGTGTTATCAGCTTGAGATGCAGATATACCTTTTTTGGAGGCATGGCCAGTAGGTACTCTTTTTTTGCAACAACCATCTTCTTCTCCATCTTCTCATTGATAAAACACTCTTCTTCTTAATTTTACCAAACCCATCTTTCCTTCATGAGCGTATAGCCAAGCAATAAAGCTTTCCATGGCCCAAAATATGGTTGCAAATCCTTCTCTTACAAGCTCCATGGCCACCTCCATTCCCGGTCAGTGCACCAAATGAAGAGCACCCTGCCACGGCACCATGAGAACCATGAACCGGCCAAGAGAGGCTACAAATACATTTGCTGGCCATGAAAACTTGCAAGAAAACTCTCCTTCTCACCAAGAATCCATATCCTCAAGACACATAAGAGGAAGGCACACAAGAAATTAGGAAATTCTTCCATCGTCACCCTCTTCCTCTTCCTCACTCTCCATTAGATTTGGCAAAGGAGCACAAGAGAGAAAAGAAAGAACAAGAAAGATGAGAATTGTGCCAAAATGAGAGAGAGAGAAATGAACCGTGACAAGAGAAGATAAAGGAAGAGAGAGGGTGTAACCACCTCAACCTCCCACCTCCCCAAATCCCACAGATGCAACCATCTCCTTTTCCTTTCTTGAATTATAATATTCAAATTTGCATACATTGGCTAAGGTCTAAGGACCTTTCAATTTTTAGCATGAGACAAAAGGGTTTGACCTTTCCTTTTCCTAGCAATATTTTAAGATGTGAGATTAAGGACCCACATTGTTACATTGCTTCATAAATGATTTTTGACAAAAATTACATTTGCAATGGATCATTTTACAAAATATGTTTCCATGACAAGCACATTTTGGTGCCTTTATTTGCACATATTTGTCGGTCATCATTCCTCCCACACTTAAGTGTGAAGTGTCCTCGCAAACAAACTTGAAGAAAAAGCACGATCAGCTCTTGGAAAAATCTTCATCTTCATCTTCGGTCATCAAGCTTCATTTCTTTTCTTCAATCTTCTTTGAATTGTCATTGGATAGGGAAAAAAAACACACAATAGAAAAACGCAACTAGGACGTTGAGCCTAGGTCATGAGCATACCACATAAAATCATACATCACACAAAAGATAGGGCTTTTCATACAATTTGCACACAAAAACAACTTCACACTTAGCATGAATTGAAAAACAACCAAACATGAAGCACAATAATAGGACCTCGAAAAGATATGAATATGAAGCATGCCCTTACAAAGGATATGGCAATAGTTTTCTCCCACCTAATAGTATTGAAGAGGAAAGAGAGGTAAGTTTCATTGAAAATAAACTAAAAATTAGGAAATAAATCTCTTGTGTGATGAATATGAGCATTGAAATTCTTGATTGAAAAGAAAGAGCATAAGGAAGAGGAAAACCAAGCATTAAAACAAGGCATTATAGAGGAAATGGTTTATTTAGATTAAATAGTGTTATATTAATGTTCATTTCTGAATTAAACCTTTGAGGATAAGGCAAGAATATGAGGCTGATAATGACGTTCCATGGAAGATAAGGAGACACATGTCACCCCAACAGAGTGCCGTGTGAAGGAGAAAACATAAGGATCTAGAGAGAAGAAGGAGATGAGGTATCCTGCACTGCGTGGAAGGTACGTCATGTTGCACATAGTGGAATTCATAATGCTGCAAGACGATAGTTGATGGCCCACAGCCAATGTAGCATTCCCAACTTCTTGCAACACGAGGCTCAATCGTCCTCCGTGCCGCTTGCCCTTAGTGCCTTGTGTAAATCTGATTCACCCTATCCAATTGCTTCTCTTGACAGAAGGCTCGAAGCTCCCATCGGTAGCCTGCTTGTGGAGGACATTTCCCTTATTGCACAAACTGGTGCTGGGCACTGTGATGCTACCAGTCCTTGAGGCTTGCCCACCCCTCCATTATCTCTCTAAAAACTCCTCTGACTCGAGACTCGAGGTCAGGGAGAAGGCAGGGAAGGATCGATGAAGGTGTTAAAGGTGTCGGACTGACGTGTGCACACTGAAGGGGGATGTGAGGGCAGATGGGAGGACTGCGATGATTTCAGTGTACGCAAAAGCAACGGCAGGATCAAAGGTGGAGGGAGCCACGGTGGTGAAGGAAGAGAAGGTGTTAGAGGTGGGAATACTATGGCAGCTCTAACGTTGAGTCCCATGATATTTCCTCTGCACCATATCCTAATTTGTGTCATCGGCTTGAGATGCAGATATGCCTTTTTCAGAGGCATGGCCAGTAGGTACTCTTTTTTTGCAACAACCATCTTCTTCTCCATCTTCGCATTGATAAAACACTCTTCTTCTTAATTTTACCAAACCCATCTTTCCTTCATGAGCGTACAGCCAAGCAATAAAGCTTTCCATGGCCCAAAATATGGCTGCAAATCCTTCTCTTACAAGCTCCATGGCCACCTCCATTCCCAGCCAGTGCACCAAATGAAGAGCACCCTGCCATAGCACCATGAGAACCACAAACCGGCCAAGAGAGGCTTCAAATACATTTGATGGCCATGAAAACCTACAAGAAAACTCTCCTTCTCACCAAGAATCCATATCCTCAAGACACACAAGAGGAAAGCACACGAGAAATTAGGAAATTCTTCCATCCTCACCCTCTTCCTCTTCCTCACTCTCCATTAGATTTGGCAAAGGAGCACAAGAGAGAAAACCAAGAACAAGAAAGATGAGAGTTGTGCCAAAATGAGAGAGAGAGAAATGAACTATGACAAGAGAAGATAAAGGAAGAGAGAGGGTGTAACCACCTCAACCTCCCACCTCCCCAAATCCCACGGATGCAACCACCTCCTTTTCCTTTCTTGAATTATAAAATTCAAATTTGCATACATTGTTTAAGGTCTAAGGACCTTTTAATTTTTATCTTGAGACAAAAGGGTTGGACCTTTCCTTTTCCTAGCAATATTTTAAGATGTGAGCTGAAGGACCTACATTGTTACATTGCTTCATAAATGATTTTTTACCAAACTTACATTTGCAATGGATCATTTTACAAAAGATGTTTCCATGACAAGCACATTTTGGTGCCTTTATTTGCACATATTTGTCGGTCATCACTTGACATGGTAAGAGATATATAGAACGAGAACATGGTAGGTATAACTTTTCCAAGATCGCCAATATAAGAGCCAATGAAAAGAAGAGCTACATGTTCTAGTCAGTTGACCTCATCCCATTGTTTACCATCTTTGTGAGAAGATTTACTAACTACCTTGATCCTTCTTTTATCACTACATGCAACTATCTCTAGCTCCTCATTACTCATATGACGAGCGACTTTCGCCAATGTTTTTTAATGTAAACATAGGAATTGACTGAGTGGTGATGATATGATCATCTTTGAGCCACACTATTGCCTCTTTATTGTATTGAGCTACTAGAGGATATGGTGGATGGTCTGTTTGCTTTTTATACACATCCCTTCTACTTTGTTCTAATATTTCCGTTGTGATAATATTTCTAACCCATGTGATAGTCATTCAAGGGAATTCCAGCATCCAAAAATACACTGATGGTGTGATTTTCAAATTATCTACAATGTATCTTGATCTCCACTTGCATATACGAGTTAAAAGAAAAAGAAAAACCGTTTAGTTACGTGGGAACCTCCTCCTAGGAAGCCAAAAGGATAAGCTTTAGGAATAAAGGAAATTTTTTTAGTTATTTCCCCCTTTCTCCCCTAACGACGGTCGTGCTGGAGGGGAGGGGAATAGCAAGGATGACTGAGCATCCTTGCTCGATGTCGTAGAAGGGAGAATGGCCGTGCAACGGGCCGCGTGGGGGAGAGAGGTCTCCTCTCTCTATCCTATATAAACCCCTGTGGAGGAAGGAAAGAAAGGAGGGCTGAAGGGGAGAGTCGTGTGCTGATTGTGATAGACCGTGAGAGTTGAGAAGGTCGAGGCTGCCATAGACCACCGTGGAGGGAGGAAGGACAGCTGCGACAGGCTACGATTGTACCATGGGATGAGGTAGCTGAAGGAAATGTCGAAGCCAGCTTGGGTGGAGGAGCTGCGTAAGACTGTCGCTTCCTACTCAAGCTACCAGTTGCCGTGTTGCATCCGTGAGGAGGAGGAAGAGGGTGGATGGTGAGATGTGCCGTGAGGAGGGAAGGGATCCGCTAGCTGCCCTTGAAGAGCCGCGCCACTTTGCTGGCCGAGAGGGAGGAGACAACGTAACACTGCCAATTGAGTGAGGGTGGGAGAGCTATAACACTGCAGAGTGAGGAGCAACGCTGCCACAATCGGGTGAAGGGGAAGATTCCGAGGGTAAGGGAGCCATCACGCTACGAATTAAGAGAGAGAGAAATCACTTGGAAGAAAAGAGGAGCTGAAGGCATCGTGTTGCTGCGCAAGTTACCACCTGGGAATCGCAAGCTGCTGCCAACAGTCGTCTTCCTCTCCTCCACATGTGGAGGCCACGGCCCTAGAAGCTCCCAAAAGCTTCTTGGGGAAGCTTCTAAAGGCCCTTAGGAAGCCCCCCCGTCCTGTGGGCTTCCTTGAGCCTTCTTTTGTGATTTTTATATACACCCCCCTGCGGGATTTAAGAACCCCTTCCCGTGGGGTTCTACTAAAACCTTTAAGTTCACCTTGCCTTGAGGTTCAAAGCAACCCTTCCCGTGGGTTCTCCCCCCCCCCAACAAATTTTTTTAAAAATCATTTAAGCCCCTTCCTACGAGGCCTCCATAAGGCATTCCCTTGTGGGTTTTTTTAAATATAAACCCTAGAGTTAAGCCCTTTCTAAGCTTGCTTTACACCCCTTCCCCATTGAAATTTAAGCCCTTTTGTCCACCTTAGGCCGGGTTTTAAAGATCCTTCCCGTGGGAAATCCCCACTCAAACTCATATATACTTGCGGGCTCTTAAAAACCCTTCCTATTGCCCTTCTCAAGCGGTCTCTTATATCCTCGAAAACTTGACTTTTCCCCCTTACATCCCCCATAAGCCA
Source organism: Lygodium microphyllum (assembly GCF_053477565.2). Lineage (NCBI taxonomy): Eukaryota > Viridiplantae > Streptophyta > Polypodiopsida > Schizaeales > Lygodiaceae > Lygodium > Lygodium microphyllum. Next base: position 173,466 of record NW_028229554.1, on the reverse strand, counting down.
CACTAGCTAGGTTTAAAAGGCCTTTCCCTAGCATTTCCACAAAATTTTCAACCCTAGTTTCCTTTTAAAAGCCTTCCATTTCAAGCCTTTTTAAATCCATTCCCTACTTCGAGAAGGAAGCCTATAAAGCCTTCTAAAGCTCGATTCTGAAAGACGGTGAAATCGATCAAAGAAGCCGAATCACAAAGGGAGTTTCGCGTGCAAAGGAGACCGTCAAGATCATAAATATGCGTCCAAGGCGAAAGGGCCGAATTCATGATGGCCCCTAAGAAGGCACAAGGCGCAACCGCAGGAGGATCATCTCCTAGCATCCATGTGGACATTCTACCACAAGTCCAGGTTTTCTTCCTAATTTTGTTTACGTCGTAATATTTCAATTGTGCATGATTCATTTACGAAAATTAGGATGCACTTTTTGGATTGAAATACCTTGGCTAACTTAAAGGAAATAACTTTGATCAAAGAATCGGTCATTTGTATTAAATGAATGAAAAAGAAGAGCATAAGATCTCTATGCATTCCTAGCAAGTGGTTTTTTATGCATTGCAAAGTAACGAACTTAGTTTAACTAATGCCCATTTTTACAAGACGAAATAATGATAGTACACTTCAATTTTGCATGGAAAGATTAAATTGCATGTCGCATTATTAGGCATCTTTCCTTCGAAATGATTCATTAAAAGAAGGTTGCTAATCATCCGTAGGAATTTGCAAGGCATGGAAAATGGTTCTTAAGCTGCGTGAAGTAAATTAAACCCTAGTCAATTGGCTTAAATCTCAATTAGTTACAAAAGTTGGTGTAATGCTCATTTAGCCTATGAATAATTCATTCAGAAATAAAATTAGGAAAAGGCTGCATGGTCCATTTTAAATATAAACCCCAAAAGCCTAGCAGCCTAAATCATGAAATGCATGTTCTAGAGGGGTCAATGAAAAATTATGCCGTAACGTGACCTAGTCGCTCTTATTGCCAAGCTGAAACTCTCATACCCTAAAGACATGTCCACATTCACGGCATGTAGGGACAACAGGACATATTTGCAAGAAACAATCTAGGGTTTCTACCCTAAGGATCGCTCCCTAAAAAGATGAATTTCGGTTTGAGTTGGAACCCTAGGACCGACAATGTCGGCCTAGTGCAATCAAGAACGGATTGGATAACCCTGTTTGCTATCTAAATCATGATTCTGTGATTAGAAGACACCGTTCGATGGGTAAAATAGTCCCATGGATTAGATGCGACACTTGTGCAACAAGTTGCAGAGTCGCATGATCTTGTGGTTTGATCACAAGGGAACGGCCAAATTCCTCGGAATAAGATTGGCAGATTCTTACGCAAGTTTATTTTGCAAGAGGGGAAATAATCGTCGTGATACGCGTAAAGTAACCAAGATACGAGGATTAGATATTTGTTTGGAAGCAAAAGACCAATTAGTAAATTGGAATAACATATTTACTGCTAATAGAACTTAAGGTATTGGTTAAGCTGGGTTAGTAGGGTACGGCCCTAACCCAAGGATATAGGGTTAACAAACAAACCCTTGGGGATCTTGCCAAGTCGCAATTGATCTTGGATCGAGTGCTAGATGCATTCGAAGAGAAAGATTCACTCCTTAGAAATTGGCCAAATAAACAACCACTAGAATCGATTGTGCTTGTAACAGTTTAGAAAGCACTGTTTGCATTGTTTGCTGAAGGAACTAAAGGATGAAAAGATATCTAATGCTTCAGGTTGAAGGCCTGAAGGGAGAGGCAGCTTCAGTTACCCCCGACTGCCTGCCTGACCCTAACCAAAGGGGTTGTTGACCGCACCGGAAACGTGGACCGAACTCGCTGCGAGAGGTCTCTCCGTTGAGTTCTACTTGGAGCAGGAGGACGCTTGGGTGCCAGGTGGGGCTCTGGCTGTAAATCCCTCGCCTTGCGGGTCCTGCACAAGAGGCTAACGTGACTCAGGATTAGATCTCGAGGCCCGCATACTAGTTTACGGGCGAAATCTTGGAATAGTGATCCCTGTGGATTACTGGATAGCCTTCGGGCGGATTATGGACAAGCCTACGGGCGAAACTCCTTGTATTTCAAAGATAAAATGAGGAAATGATAATAAAGAATTTGTTTGATATTGTTTTTCTATGTCACGTGATAAGATTACGTGAAGGAACCAATGCTTAACGGATTAATGAAAGAAGCTGATTGTTACATGTCAAAATTAATGTGTTAGATAATTACATAACTAAATCAAACCGAGGAAAGTGCAGAGGATGGGCCATGGGTCCGTCCTACGGTTGGGTGGTCGCGGTTAGCCGGGAACTTTTCTCAAAAATCTCGAAGTACAACAGGATGATCATCATCATCAAAACGAATAATGAGAGTGATGACCTAGAGTTACGTCTTACCCGATTTACGTTGCTTTAGGGGAACGGAATGGGACTATGCCTTATGGCAGAGAGGTTGAGCCTTGCATCCCTCTCGCTTCCCATTCTCCTTGAACCAAGTGCAGCGTGAATCCGCTTCGGACCTGGCGTTTCTGCGTAAAGTAGTTTGCTTGGGTGTGACGCTAGTTGCTATTAGCTAATGACCAATCAGGAAAACCCTAATTCCAGTCGATCCTAAGTGGGAACGGCCAGGATACTTCCGCTACGTGGCAGACGCGGGAAGACCTAGATCGCAAAACCCGTAACATTCCCTGGGAGTGCCGGGCGGAGTTTTCTAGACATCCTTTCCGATGGACTGCTAAGACGTGTCTTGGATGATACTAGGGGATACGTTACAGTTGGTATCAGAGCGAACCAACAAAAGACCTATTTTTAAGAAATTTTAATAAGAAGAAGTAAAGCAAATGTTACTGTCCCAAACATTTCCTTACTTTCAATGCTGTCTTGCAGAATTATGAAGCATGGAATAGGTTCTTAGTGTTTCGAGTCATGTTTATGACCGCGATGCATTCCACGGATTATCGTCAAAGGGTTGAGATGATGAACATCCTAGACCGCATTTACAATCCATCACCTGTGTACGTGGAACGGAGATGGATGGGTGTTTTAGGGATCTATTACATAACTGCCCATCGACCTGCGTACCTTCAAATTAACTTGAAGAGAATCAAGTGGATGGAGGATTTGAAGATCGTGAAGCTGTTCGTCTTTGTTGAGGCTCACGCAAACGCAACCCTACAGGTCGGGGGTCGAAGGGTTAACCAGAATAAGTATGTGTACAGGGAAGTGATTCAAAGAATCCCTGCCGACCGAATCAAGGTTTTGGGACATCATGAGAAGAATGGATATCAAAGGAAAAGATACCATAATCTTCCAATGAACTATCGATTCCTACAAAATCGATGACCCCAATCCGTACTACTACTCAGTTCCTAGTAGCTAAATGCAACAACATCTTATTCTCCTCGAATTAATGTATCAACTTGCTCCATCACCCCAATAAATAATTGTACCTCGAAAGGGCTATGCTAATATGAATGGAATAAAACTTTTTTTTAAAAAAATCAACGATTGTCTTGAGTATGAATATTGATAAAGAAGTAAAGTGATTTGGTCACTTGGCTAAAAGAATACGCGGACGTAGTTCCTGAAGAGTTAACAGAACTCCCGCTTCAAAGAGAAGTAGATCATGAGATCAAGCTAGTAATAGGAGCTGCGCCAATCGCGAAGAGACCCTATAGAATGTCTATACCGGAAGCAATTGAGTTAAAGAAACAAATCAAGCAACTGCTAGATCAGGGCTACATCCGTCCTAGCAGTTCACCATGGGGAGCACCAGTACTGTTTCAGAAAAAGAAAGATGGAACACTTCGACTATGTATTGATTACATAGGGTTGAATCAATCAACAGTCAAGAACAAATATCATATTCCTAGAATAGATGAGCTTCTTGATAGTCTTCAGGGTGCCAAGATCTTCTCCAAGATTATCTTAGATCTGGTTACTATCAGATAAGAATCAAGGAAGAAGATATCCCAAAGACGACCTTCAACACTAGATATGGACACTTTGAGTTCTAGTTATGTCATTAGGGCTTACGAATGTGCCTGCCACATTCAATAGGTTAATGAAGGATATCTTTAGACCATATCTTGATAAACTTTGTGCTCGTCTTCTTTGATGACACTCTAGTCTATTCCAAACAGGAAGGAGATCATGAACCCCAACTTCGGATTTTCCTTGAGACAAGGAGGTCACACAAGCTGTATGCTAAGATGACGAAATGTAACATCAGATTGGTTATCTGGGATTCATGATATCAGCAGAAGGAATCTCAGTGGAGCCGGCCTAAGTCAGAAATGCTCTAGGATGGCCAAATACCAACAACTGTCAAAGAAATACGTAGCTTTCTTGGTTTGACAAGATGGTATAGGGTCTTCATAAAAAACTATGCTTTGATTGCAGCACCTTTGACAAACTTACTGAAGAAGCAAACCTCCATTGCATGGTCAACTACCGAACAAAATAGCTTTGATAGGTTGAAGCAAACTTTGGTATTAGCACCGATCCTAAAACTTCTAGACCACAGTAAGGAGTTTGAGGTAGTAATTGATACTAGCATGCTTGCCTTAGGATGTGTGCTCATGTAGGAAAGTCATCCTATATCATAATCTTTAAGAAACTGAAGAGCCATGAGATGAATTATGCTACCCATGATCTTGAACTTTTAGTTGTCAAGCTTTGGAGACACTACCTGCTGGGTAACAAGTTTACACTAGTGACTGATCATAAAAGTCTCAAGTGGAACTTTACCTAGAACAAGCTCAACATGAGGCAATGTCAGTGGATTGAAGTGCTGGTGGAGTATGACCTTGAAATCAAATACCGACCTGGAAAGGAGAATGTAGTTGCTGATGCACTCAGTCACAAGGCATTCCTTAACTCTCTAATCTTGCAAAATCCATCAATATCTAGATCTCTAGCCACAAAGGTGTCCATGCCAAAATACTTGAGCTAGCTAGAAAGGAAGGATGCCATGATCCAGCCTATCAAAAGATGCTAAGGGAAATCTCTATCAAGGACCATGAATAAAAGCTACAGGCTGAGTATCATGAATTCTCTGTCAATAGTGGACTTGTCTACTATAGAATGAGAGCATGTATACCGGCAAGCCAGTCACTTAAGCAGAAGATATTGTACGACGCTCATGATTGCCTTTCTCAAGACATCCTGGCTATGCCAAGACTCTCAATGCAGTTAGGAAGAGCTACTATTGGGAGAGTCTGAAAGGTGGCATTTTCAAATATGTCACTGAGTGTTTGTCTTGTCAACGTATTAAAATCGAACATGTCAAGATGCCAAGGAAGTTGCAACCACTCGACATTCCCCAAATGAAATGGAAATTCATCAGTATGGACTTTGTTGTTGGCCTACCCCAAGTTCAAGGAGGATACCACTCCATCATGGTTGTGGTTGACATGCTGACTAAGGTTGCAAAAACAAACTATAAAGCCTCAGACATTGCAAGGTTGTTTATCAAGGAGATATTCAAGCTACATGGGCTACCCAGAAGAATCATTAGTGGTCGTGACTCTCTCTTCACATCACACTTCTGGAGAGCCATCTTTGAAGCCATTAGGACTCAACTCAGTTTTAGCACAGCTTACCATCCCCAAACTAATGGCCAAACAGAGCAAGTCAATCAAGTCATGGAGGATATGCTAAGGGCACACTGCTGTCGTGAGCCAAAAAGGTGGATTCAATACTTGCCTTTAGTTGAATTTGCCTACAATGCTTTTTACCAACAAAGCATTTAGATGACCCCTTTTCAAGCATTGTATGGTCATGACTGTTGAAGTCCCCTAAACTTCTCAGATCTAACCTTGAGGGTTTAAGCTTCAAGGCAGATGTTGGAAGAGATGGATGACCAAGTAAAGTCAATAAGACAGGACATCCAAGCCGCAAAGGATAGACAAAAGGCATACGCGGATTTGAAGTGTCAAGATAGAATATTTGAGGAAGGAGACATGGTCTTCATTCACGTATGCCCAAAGAAGAGTTCTCTATCCCTTGGAGAATGCAAGAAGCTAAGTCCAAGATATTGTGGGCCGTACAAAGTCCTCAAATGCCTAGGACCCAATGCTTATAGATTGCAACTCCCAGAGAACCTAAAGGTTCACAATGTATTCCATATCAGCCTATTGAAAAAGTATGTACCCAACCCTAATCATGTATTTGATGACCAACAAATTGTAATGCCTAGTCAAGGAGTCCTTGAACTAAGGCCGGATAGGATCTTAGATGTTAGGGAGAGACAGTTAAGATCTAGAACCTTAAGTGAATGCCTCGTCCAGTGGAAAGATTATTCCAAAGAGGATGCCACCTGGGTAGATGAAGGCACTCTCATCCATCAGTATCCCCAGTTTACCTCGAGATGAGGACATCCCGATTCCTCCAAGGGGGAGAGAATGTAATATTTCCGTTGTGATAATATTTCTAACCCATGTGATAGTCATGCAAGGGAATTCCAACATCCAAACATACACTGATGGTGTGATTTTCAAATTATCTACAACGTATCTTGATCTCCAATTGCATAAACGAGTTAAAAGAAAAAGAAAAACCGTTTAGTTACGTGGGAACCTCCTCCTAGGAAGCCAAAAGGATAAGCTTTAGGAATAAGGGAATTTTTTTTAATTATTTCCCCCTTTTTCCCCCAGCGACGGTCCTGCTGGAGGGGAGGGGAATAGCAAGGATGACTGAGCATCCTTGCTGGATGTCGTAGAAGGGAGAATGGCCATGCTACGGGCCGCGTGGGGGAGAGAGGTCTCCTCTCTCTATCCTATATAAACCCTTGTGGAGGAAGGAAAGAAAGGAGGGCTGAAGGGGAGAGTCGTGTGCTGATTGTGATAGACCGTGAGAGTTGAGAAGGTAGGGGCTTCCATAGACCACCGTGGAGGGAGGAAGGACAGCTGCGACATGCTACGATTGTACCATGGGATGAGGTAGCTAAAGGAAATGTCGAAGCCAGCTTGGGTGGAGGAGCTGCGTAAGACTACCGCTGCCTACTGAAGCTACCAATTGCCGTGTTGCATCCGTGAGGAGGAGGAAGAGGGTGGATGGTGAGATGTGCCGTGAGGAGGGAAGGGAGCCGCCAGCTACCGTCGAAGAGCCGCGCCACTCTGCTGGCTGAGATGGAGGAGACAACGTAACGTTGTCAATTGAGTGAGGGTGGGAGAGCTATAACACTGCAGAGTGAGGAGCGACGCTGCCACAATCGGGTGAAGGGGAAGATTCTGAGGGTAAGGGAGCCATCACGCTGCGAATTAAGAGAGAGAGAAATCACTTGGAAGAAAAGAGGAGCTGAAGGCATCCTGTTGCTGCACAAGTTGCCGCCTGGGAATCGCAAGCTACTACCAACAGTCATCTTCCTCTCCTCCACGTGTGGAGGCCACGGCCCTAGAAGCTCCCAAAAGCTTCTTGGGGAAGCTTCTAAAGGCCCTTAGGAAGCCCCCCCGTCCTGTGGGCTTCCTTGAGCCTTCTTTTGTGATTTTTATATACACCCCCCTGCGGGATTTAAGAACCCCTTCCCGTGGGGTTCTACTAAAACGTTTAAGTTCATCATGCCTTGAGGTTCAAAGCAACCCTTCCTGTGGGTTCTCCCCCCCCCCAACAAAATTTCTTTAAAAATCATTTAAGCCCCTTCCTACGAGGCCTCCATAAGGCATTCCCTTGTGGGTTTTTTTTTTATATAAACCCTAGAGTTAAGCCCTTTCTAAGCTTTCTTTACACCCCTTCCCCATTGAAATTTAAGCCCTTTTGTCCACCTTAGGCCGGGTTTTAAAGACCCTTCCTGTGGGAAATCCCCACTCAAACTCATATGTACTTGCGGGCTCTTAAAAACCCTTCTTATTGCCCTTCTCAAGCGGTCTCTTATATCCCTGAAAACTTGACTTTTCCCCTTACATCCCCCATAAGCCACACTAGACAGGTTTAAAAGGCCTTTCCCTAGCATTTCCACAAAATTTTCAACCCCAGTTTCCTTTTAAAACCCTTCCATTTCAATCCTTTTTAAATCCATTCCCTACTTCGAGAAGGAAGCCTATAAAGCCTTCTAAAGCTCAATTCTGAAAGACGGTGAAATCGATCAAAGAAGCCGAATCACAAAGGGAGTTTCGGGTGCAAAGGAGACCGTCAAGATCATAAATCTACGTCCAAGGCGAAAGGGCCGAATTCATGATGGCCCCTAAGAAGGCACAAGGCGCAACCGCAGGAGGATCATCTCCTAGCATCCATGTGGACATTCTACCACAAGTCCAGGTTTTCTTCCTAATTTTGTTTACGTCGTAATATTTCAATTGTGCATGATTCATTTACGAAAATTAGGATGCACTTTTTGGATTGAAATACCTTGGCTAACTTAAAGGAAATAACTTTGATCAAAGAATCGGTCATTTGTATTAAATGAATGAAAAAGAAGAGCATAAGATCTCTATGCATTCCTAGCAAGTGGTTTTTTATGCATTGCAAAGTAACGAACTTAGTTTAACTAATGCCCATTTTTACAAGACGAAATAATGATAGTACACTTTAATTTTGCATGGAAAGATTAAATTGCATGTCGCATTATTAGGCATCTTTCCTTCGAAATGATTCATTAAAAGAAGGTTGCTAATCATCCGTAGGAATTTGCAAGGCATGGAAAATGGTTCTTAAGCTACGTGAAGTAAATTAAGCCCTAGTCAATTGGCTTAAATCTCAATTAGTTATAAAAGTTGGTGTAATGCTCATTTAGCCTATGAATAATTCATTCAGAAATAAAATTAGGAAAAGGCTGCATGGTCCATTTTAAATATAAACCCCAAAAGCCTAGCAACCTAAATCATGAAATGCATGTTCTAGAGGGGTCAATGAAAAATTATGCCGTAACGTGACCTAGTCGCTCTTATTGCCAAGCTGAAACTCTCATACCCTAAAGACATGTCCACATTCACGGCATGTAGGGACAACAGGACATATTTGCAAGAAACAATCTAGGGTTTCTACCCTAAGGATCGCTCTCTAAAAAGATGAATTTCGGTTTGAGTTGGAACCCTAGGACCGACAATGTCGGCCTAATGCAATCAAGAACGGATTGGATATGAAGACACCCTAACCTTGTTTGCTATCTAAATCATGATTCTATGATTAGAAGACACCGTTCGATGGGTAAAATAGTCACATGGATTAGATGCGACACTTGTGCAACAAGTTGCAGAGTCGCATGATCTTGTGGTTTGATCACAAGGGAACGGCCAAATTCCTCGGAATAAGATTGGCAGATTCTTACGCAAGTTTATCTTGCAAGAGGGGAAATAATCGTCATGATATAGTACCTTTCTTGGGTAAAGTAACCAAGATACGAGGATTAGATATTTGTTTGGAAGCAAAAGACCAATTAGTAAATTGGAATAACATATTTACTGCTAATAGAAATTAAGGTATTAGTTAAGTTGGGTCAGTAGGGTACGGCCCTAACCCAAGGATATAGAGTTAACAAACAAACCCTTGGGGATCTTGCCAAGTCGCAATTGATCATGGATCGAGTGCTGGATGCATTCCGAGAGAAAGATTCACTCCTTAGAAATTGGCCAAATAAACGACCACTGGAATCGATTGTGCTTGTAACAGTTTAGAAAGCACTGTTCGCATTGTTTGCTCAAGGAACTAAAGGATGAAATGATATCTAATGCTTCAGGTTGAAGGCCTGAAGGGAGAGGTAGCTTCAGTTACCCCCGACTGCCTGCCTAACCCTAACCAAGGGGGTTGTTGACCGCGCTGGGAACGTGGACCGAACCCGCTGCGAGAGGTCTCTCCGTTGAGTTCTACTTGGAGCAGGAGGACGCTTGGGTGCTAGGTGGGGCTCTGGCCGTAAATCCCTCGCCTTCCGGGTCTTGCACAAGAGGCTAACGTGACTCGGGATTAGATCTCGAGGCCCGCATACTAGTTTACGGGCGGAAGCTTGGAATAGTGATCCCTGTGGATTACCAGATAGCCTTCGGGCGGATTATGGACAAGCCTACGGGCGGAACTCCTTGTATTTCAAAGATAAAATGAGGAAATGATAATAAAGAATTTGTTTGATATTGTTTTTCTATGTCACGTGATAAGATTATGTGAAAGAACCAGTGCTTAACGGATTAATTAAAGAAGCTGATTGTTACATGTCAAAATTAATGTGTTAGATAATTACATAACTAAAACAAACCGAGGAAAGTGCAGAGGATGGGCCATGGGTCCGTCCTACGGTTGGGTGGTCCCGGTTAGCCGGGAACTTTTCTCAAAAATCTCGAAGTACAACGGGATGATCATCATCATCAAAACGAATAATGAGAGTGATGACCTAGAGTTACGTCTTACTCGATTTACGTTGTTTTAGGGGAACGGAATGGGACTATGCCTTATGGCAGAGAGGTTGAGCCTTGCATCCCTCTCGTTTCCCATTCTCCTTGAACCAAGTGCAGTGTGAATCCGCTTCGGACCTGGCGTTTCTGCGTAAAGTAGTTCGCTTGGGTCTGATGCTAGTTGCTATTAGCTAATGACCAATCAGGAAAACCCTAATTCCGGTCGATCCTAAGTGGGAACGGCCAGGATGCTTCCACTACGTGGCAGATGTGAGAAGACCTAGATCACAAAACCCGTAACATTCCCTGGAAGTGCCGGGCGGAGTTTTCTAGACATCCTTTCCGATGGACTGCTAAGACGTGTCTTGGATGATACTAGGGGACACGTTACAGTTGGTATCAGAGCGAACCAACAAAAGACTTGTTTTTAAGAAATTTTAATAAGAAGAAGTAAACCAAATGTTACTGTCCCAAACATTTCCTTACTTTCAATGCTGTCTTGCAGAATTATGAAGCATGGAACAAGTTCTTAGTGTTCCGAGTCATGTTTATGACCGCGATGCATTCCACAGATTATCTCAAAGGGTTGAGATGATGAACATCCTAGACCGCATTTACAATCCATCGCTTGTGTATGTGGAACAGAGATGGATGGGTGTTTCAGGGATCTATTACATAACTGCCCATCAACCTGCGTACCTTTAAATTAACTTGAAGAGAATCAAGTGGATGGAGGATTTGAAGATCGTGAAGCTGTTTGTCTTTGTTGAGGCCAAACGCAACCCTACAGGTCGGGGGTCGAAGGGTTAACCAGAATAAGTATGTGTACGGGGAAGTGATTCAAAGAATCCCCGCCGACCGAATCAAGGTTTTGGGACATCATGAGAAGAATGGATATCAAAGGAAAAGATACCCTAATCTTCCAATGAACTATCGATTCCTGAAAAACGATGACCCCAATCCGTACTACTACTGAGTTCCTGTAGCTGAATGCAACAACATCTTATTCTCCTCGAATTAATGTATCAACTTGTTCCATCGTCCCAAGAAATAATTGTACCTCCAAAGGGCTATGCTAATATGAATGGAATAAAACTTTTTTAAAAAAAAATCAATGATTGTTCCATCGCCCCAAGGATAGTGGGATGATCATCATCATCAAAACGAATAACGAGAGCGATGACTTAGAGTTACGTCTTACCCGATTTACGTTGTTTTAGGGGAACAGAATGGGACTATGCCTTATGGCAGAGAGGTTGAGCCTTGCATCCCTCTCGTTTCCCATTCTCCTTGAACCAAGTGCAGCATGAATCCGCTTCGGACCTGGCATTTCTGCGTAAAGTAGTTTGCTTGGGTCTGACGCTAGTTGCTGTTAGCTAATGACCAATTAGGAAAACCCTAATTCCGATCGATCCTAAGTGGGAAAGGCCAGGATACTTTCGCTACGTGGCAGACGCGGGAAGACCTAGATCGCAAAACCCGTAACATTCCATGGGAGTGCCGGGCGGAGTTTTCTAGACATCCTTTCCGATGGACTGCTAAGACGTGACTTGGATGATACTAGGGGACACGTTACATTTGTATCACCACTATAGTTGCACAATTCATTGAGAGAATACATGGTCAACATGGAATGCCTTCAATATGCACTCAAGCTAGCTCTTAGAGTAATGTGACTACTTATCCATCATTCCACTCACACAAGAAGAAGAAGAAGAAGAAGAAGAAGAGAAATGTTCATAGCACCTAGGGGTCCATCCTCTAGCCCATCCCCCCAAATCACCACTTTAGGGCATGTTAAGGGTAGGGCATCCCAAGTTTGCTTGGCACAGTTATCTCCCTCAAGTCATCACAACACCAGAATCTTCCACAAACTAGGTCCTTAAATGTGGGACAATGCTCCAAGTTTACTTGGAACTTGATCCATCTTCTAGTTCCACTACACAAGCACTTCACATCAGTGACAGGTAGTCACCCCTCAGGAATTGGACTACAACATGAACATCTACTTGGAGTGTTTGAAGACCCCTCAACATAGGTGGCCCACATCTACCTTTTCCTATGAACTTCCCTACCTCTAATCTCCATATCCCTTATTGTCTCCACCCTATCCAACCTTCACCATCACCATTCAAGCACCCACTCCATAAAAATTGTTGTGTCAATTATTCTAGCATGCTTTACCAATCTCATTTTTCTAGTTGTTTGGAGAGAGAGCGAGAGAGCCATGGGACTAACACTACATTAAGAGAGGCGCAAATGCTAACATGTTTAGAAGCACGAGGACATTTTACTTTTTAGTTACACATTTAATGTGAAAAATTATTAATTATTCAAAGACTTGTATTAATTTTTGAAGAGTAGCACTATTCTTTCATTCAAATTGTTAAAGAGTAGTATGGGAAAAGGGACTAAAATTGTGGAAAAGAGAGAAGACTCATCAAGGGAAATGAAAAATCCTAATGCTAGAATTCATATATAAAAGTAATGAGCTTGAATGGAAATGGTTATTGTGTGTGCAAACTTAGCTCCTCTACTTTCCTGCTCTAAAGCCTTGTGAGCGAGACTGAGGGGGAGAGAGAGAGCGACTAATGAGGGACCAAGAGAGTGAAACCTCTAGCTTCCTCTCTAGTACTCTCTCATATCCACCATGCTTTCTCTTGTCTGATGAGGGTTGAGGGGCAATGGAGTGCTCACTTGGATTGTAAAGCTAGAGCTTTTGACCTTCTTGCTAGGAGGGATGTGATTGTATGCTTGAATCAATGGTTTTCTTCAATCCATGTGCGAATGACTAGGCTAGAGCTAGAGCTAGTCTACAATGCATGCGTTCAAGCTCTTGAAAGAATAAGAGTGCAGTCAATGGCCCCAACATATTGAGCATGTAGAGAAATAGAGATGGTATTGGTAACCTCAATAGAAGCTATATTAAATCGTACTATCTTCCTGGTAGGACAATATTTGCACAAGTTGTCCATGAAAGAGCATGATGTCCCTATACGATCCATGAGGGTAATTGAGAAAACATGATATGAATAAATGGAACAACACACAAAACTCATCCACCAACCCACAATTAATCTCCTTCAGAGAAACTTCAACATTCAAGCAACTAGTGTCAGTAACCTAGGAATAGAGAATGACATTATAATTCCATCCACTTACCTCTGAATTTGATTGGCTACTACCAAGTTGATGAGCTTATTAAAAAAGGTGCTAATTACAGCACCATTCAATATTTTTATTAGCTAGAATTAGGCCAACCAATGTTGTAACTCATTGATGTAAAGCTACAATCCTATTGAGGTCAACGTTTTTCACTATTGGGCAAGTATAAAGTCTAGAAACAACGACCATTCCAGTCTCCTTCTATGTTTTAACAAGTGCATATATCACATACTACCATTTCACGAAGTTGACAAGTGCATATGCTTTAAGTTTCTTAGCATAAGGGTTATCTCAACCTTTAGCCCTAGGGGACTAACTTTACCATCAATCCCAAATTCTACAATGCAACCTCAACAAAACACCCGCACAAGTGAAAATGTCCTCTATTGGAGTTGCTAATAGTAGAAGCTCAAAATAAATGAAAGGTGAGCATCGATGCTCAATCACATCAACTCCGCCAAGGACCCCAATCCACTTCTCATGCAAGATCCCTTCAAAGGCCATTGCTCATTCTAAACAAACACACAATACATATTGTTTTAATTGTCATAAACAATTAACAACATTGCATTTTAATGGAACAAATATCATAATGCAAGTGCATTGATTGCAAGATCCCATCATCAGGAGGCATTACCTTGTCCTACATAGACCCGCACATACACTCATTCTCAAGAATCACAATAACAATAGCCTCATATCATTGCTACAACTCAAGAGTTACAAACCAAACCTACTAAAATTGCATCCTGTAGAAGGTCATAGAGTTCGTTGTGTTAGACCAAGCATAAGCCAATAACCAGTCTTGATCTCCAAGAGGACACTAGGCCCACCATGGTATATTGACCCAAATAGGCCATAGAGACATCCTCAATGCACTTGGCATTAAGGGGAATATGGTCTCAAAAAGGCCCTTTATCTTAAGAGTTAATGAATCTCTTAATGATAAAAGATTTGAGGTGGACTAATGGAAGAGGGGATGGTGTGCATATTTTATCGGCTCCCTTTTTGCCTTGTCGCTACCACTTATAAGTTTGTTTCCCTACATTCCCTTTTATCACCTCTCCCCACTTACTTTTACCAGCTTAGTTCATGTGGGTCCCACTGGGCATCCAAGAAGGTGACCCAAAATTTGAAAATTTCTCCCCATCCAAAAAAAACTCTCCTTAAAAAAAAACATATTCTTATGTCATGTATAGTAAAAAAAAAAACATTTTTTTGTATCTTTTTGCAAGACATACTTCATTTGGTCATTGCCTTACCTTTGTTTCACAAATCTTCTCAACTTTCTATGCTCCTAGCTTCTCTTAGCCATAGCTACATAGTGTTTAGCTTCTCTTAACTATAGTCACACAGCCCCCGACTTCTCTTAGCCATAGCCACACATCACCTACCTTCTCTCTGTCTTCCACGGTTATTTTCTTACCTCCATTTTACAAATCTTGTCATCTTTCTATCCTCACACAACCATTTCCACATAGCCCCCAACTTTTCCCAACCATTGCCACACATCACCCAGCTTCTCTCTTTCTTCTAAGCATAGACATAGCCACACAAGCCCCAACTTCTCTTAGCCATAGCCACCCAAAATCCAAATTCCCTCTCTCTTCCATGGTCATTCTCTTTCTTCCATTCCAGAAAAATTCTTATCTTTCTATGCTCATATAACCATAATCACACAATTCTCCTTATTTCTATTCCTCTCCTTCTAAGTAGTATTCTTCTAAAATTGATTCCAGTGTCATCTACATGTTAGCAAATGTGACCCTATGATTTCATATCTGCTGTTTATCTACGCAATACAATGCATGAGCATTTGGTTATTCTCTTTCCTCCATTCCAGGAAACTTCTTATCTTTCTATGCTCATATAACCGTAATCACACAATCCTCCTTACTTCTATTCCTCTCCTTCTAAGTAGTATTCTTCTAAAATCCATTCCAGTGTCATCTACATGCTAGAAAATGTGACCCTATGATTCCATATCTGCTGTTTATGTACGCAATACAATGCATGAGCATGGAAAAAGATAAGGCACATTATTCAAGAAGGATTGATAGGTCTACATGTAGCCTTCAGTAATTATAGGGCTTAATCGAGTTTGTTGTTGTGGTGTACTAAAAAATCATATCGATAAGTGGACGCTTTCAAAATTAAAGTTGAAGATTATAGATGACATTCATAGCTTGCTAAATTTTGAGAGAGCTTCAAGGTCAATAGATCTTTCATGGTTTGTATCAATTCATGTTTTTACTTGTATATTCAAAACCACTAATAGGCATCAATGTTCCTCCATGTTCATTTGTAAAGATATGATTGATGACTTTCTTAATTCCAAATTTGAAGAAGGATGGAATGAGGTGGGTGGGATACACAAAGGTGACATCTTCTCGTGTAGAGTGGTGGTCTCTAGTGTTACTTTTCATTACTTGATTACACATTCATCATTGTACATGCCTTCTATTACTGATGTTGGATGAAGAAATTGGGCCGATGGATTCCCTTAGAGTCCACTGAAGACATGGGACAAGAATTTGATATGCAAATATATATGCTAGGTGGAGTGATTGAGTCGGTTGTCGCAGTGAGTGATTGTAGGAGTCTCCTAAATGTATAGGAGTATCTTATCTTGATGGGAAGCACTCGCACAGAGAGCTTTAACTTCTATATTGGTGGTAGAAAAAGGTGAGCTTATTTAATACTGGAATTGCTATGTTATGGTTGGGAACACAATATTTCTTATTTGGATTTTTTTCTTTCAGATGGACAAAAGAATGGAGATGAGTAGAGAATACAAAAGGAAACACAGGTTTCAAAGATATATTTGAGGAATGAAAGACTACAGATATGTAATTTGGCAAAGAAAATGAAGTCGAGTCATTTCTCTTTGTGCTTTGTTGAAGGTCTAGTCACATTTATCATCATATTCATTAAGGAAAGAAGAAGGTGGATTTTTTTAAAATTTTAAAAAAAAATTGTTACCCATTGTGATTGGGCTATTTGGTGTATTGCTAGAGGATTCCGCTTCAATGAAGAGATGAAAATATGTATCTTGCCAAGGAAGATTCGAGGGAGTAGATCAATGTGTAAGAAGGAATTAACAAATTATTTTTTGTTTCCCAACTCACATTACAGCAAGGCCGATTGACATGCATATGAATTTTTTCCTTGCGTTTGATTTTTGGAGAACAAGAACCAAATAAACCTTCTCATGCTACAAGGGCTCAATCCTTAAAGGGCAGAGAACTGAAGAAAGCAAGCGTAATAGCTCTACATGCATGAGGGATATATGTCACTTTACCAAAAGAAGAGAGGACTTGCTTATGAGTTTCTACTTGCCTCTTAGGAACTAGTCTTGATCTACCATCATTGAATACATCATTGTATCAAGCCACAAGCAATCAAGAGAGGAGTTAAGAATCTCCATAGCTACATCTTGAGTGAAATCCCAATTATGTTTGAAGTTGGTATGTGCACTCCTTGAACTCATAATCCATGAGTGCCAACTCCACTATCCCTTCCCTTGACCATGAGTCTTTTGCACATGTACCTCGACCATACCTTTAATCAATGAGCTTGCTTTCACATACTCTTCATAGTCCTTTGCTCCCATCTTGGAAAGTGTCCTTGCGAGAGGAGCGACTTTCACAAACTTCTATACATATTCCATGTGATGTCATTGCTATTAGCATCACAAATTTAGTGCAGGCACTATATGCGTTGATGTTTGTGTCGCTTTTTACAAAAAATAGTGATGTATATAGTGACAGTTTTGTAGAGACACTGATATCGACACGTTTCTCATCTCAGTGCACTAGCATATTTGATAATATTCTTATGTGTCTCTACGTGATTTACCTTTAGATTGGGATCTTTCATTCGAACTTTAATTACCTTGGTTAAGGACTCAGTTATACTACAACACGACTAGTCACAATTTGATAAAAATCAACACAATTTTTATAGAGAGGTGTAAGTAGAAAGACAAAAAGAGAAATTTGTATTATAGTTTGAAGGAAATAGAGGAGTTGCGAATAACACAATCGAAAATTGCACTCCGATACACAACTCAAAACTCCCGACCACCCCCGAGCTGATTTCATGTACATAAAAGAATTGCCATCTCACTCTCAATCACACTTTCACTCACAATCTCAATTGCAATTGCAATCATATTCATAGTCTCAATTTTGGATTTTAAAATAAAAATATGATGAAGATAACAATTCGTTCATTTTTTTTTCCAAAAACGGCTTCATGCGTTAAGAACAAGGTTTTCCATCAGCCCAAGAAAAGCATGTGCCAAAATTGATGTGATCCTCTCAAATCATCACTTACATCATGTAACCTACAAAAAATGAAAAGAAAGCATAAAAAGCATGATACATTTTTTTTAAACTATTGAAGTTTTTTTTTTTTCAAAAGCTGATATATCTAAAATGATGAAGAATTAGATGAAGCCTATAAAACAATAGAGTATTCTCCTCTATCTCATCTTCAAACTTTGTGAAAGGACTTTTGATCAAATTCTGCTCCCTTTGATCACAAATCAACTTCCAAACAAGTCTTACATCTAAAAGTTAGAAAATTTTTGACCAAAATATTACCATCACTAAATTTTTTTCAAAATACTTAAAGTGGCCTAAAAATCATTTATCTACACACATGTCCAAAAAAAGTTCAAAATGACTTTATTAAAGCATATCGCATTCTCCCCTTCTTTGAAAACTATGTCCTTAGAGTTAGAAAGATGGTTATTCTTGTTGTAAACTATTTGGATAAACCCATGTTACATCCTCTATAGGATATGTATCCCATTTCACCAACACATCCACAATATCTCTGCCTCTAAGATGTCTGACTTTACGATCTAATACTAATTTTTTTTCAACCTTCAATGTTCCTTCTTCTTGTACTCTAAACTTATATTGCAAAAGATTATCAAAGTTAGAAACATACTTTTTCAATAAACTCACATGAAATACATAATTAACCTTGATATGAGATGAGTACAATTGGAGTTTATATAAAAGTTAATCATTCTTTAGAATTTTGAATGGGCCTACAAAACGTGGAGATAACCTTCTATCTTTCCCAAAAAAAAAAGGTTCGACGAGGTTCATAGCTCTTAAGAATACCATATCACCCTCACTAAACTCTAGTGATGTTTCTTCATTCTTTTTCATTCCTTATCCATTGTTTCAAGCATTTGTTTTAAAATTTCTACTCTATTTGAAGCATTAAAAAAATGAATAGGAGTCACATAGTTATAACCATACATTGCTTCAAATAGAGTCATCTTAATGAATGCATATTATGAGCTGTTGCATGCAAATTAAATTATGGACAAATATTCGGTCCAATTGTTTTGTTTTTCATTTAAATACATTCGAAACATGTCTTCTAAAATTGGGTTCAGTCTCTCTATCTTTCTATTAGTCTGCAGATGAAATACAATACTCATCCATCGTAATTCAATTTCAATGGCTTTTAAAAGTTAGATGTAAAATTTGAATCTCTATTAGACACAATACTTTTGGGCATACTATGCAAGTGAAAGATTTCTTTCACAAACAATTTAGATACATTCAAAGCGGTGTTAGTTTTTTTCATGAGAAAGAAACATGCTATTTTTGTGATTTTATCCACTACCACAAAGATAGTGTCATACTCTCCCCTAATAATAGCAGCTTAACAATAAAATCTAGAGATATGGATTCTCACTTTTGGTTTAGTATATCCAATGGTTGCATTTTACCTTGCATACGTTTCTATTCAATTTTTACTTGTTGGTACACTGTAAACATTCCTTCACATATGTTTTAATGACCTTCTTCATCCTTGGCCAAAAGAATGAGTTCTTGATTTTATTGTAAGTCTTTCAAAATCTACGATGAGCAGAGAAAGATAAATTATGGCATTCCTTAAGAGTTTTTAAAAAACTTTTGCAGTAGTTGTAATACACAAATGATTTAGATAATAAATATTTCCCTTAAGTATATGAAACTTTCCATCATACATTTCTTCCAAGTTTTTATTTAAGAACAACAAAATTTTAGAATACATGGGATCATTCGGTACTTCAAGTCACACATCATCAATCAAGTTAGTTCATATAATAAATAAGCTACTACACACGGGTCTATGACATAAAACAATAGCAACTTTTTTCTCTTTCTAGATACATGTTTAATATCAAAGTCATATTCACATAGCAAGTGCAATCATATCTTTTGTTGATTATTTAATAAAGAGTGAATGAAAATATATTTCAGGCTTTGATTATCAATTCTTTACTCAAATTTTATACCAAGTAACAAATGTCTCCAATGTTTTGAAGCATAAACTACTGTAGCAAGTTTCAAGTCATGTACAGAATAGCTCATTGCATGTCTCCTGAATTTCTAAGATTCATAAGCCAGTACTCTTCTCTCTTATGTCAACACACATCCTAATTTCTTTCCACTGGCATAAGAAGACAATACCAAAGGTTTTCCCATCTCAAGAATCTTTAATGTGCAATTTTCAGCCAATTTCCCTTGAAGCCACTACTCTCCCCTCTTGTGTTAACACACATCCTAACTGCTCCCCATTCGCATCAGAAGATAATACAAAAGGTTTTCCCATCTCAATAATTTTAATGTGCAATTTTCACCCAGTTTTCCTTTCAATGTTTCAAAGGCTTTCTAACATGCATGTGACCAAACAAAAGGTTTAGTTTTCTTAGTGGGTTCAGATAAAGGACTAGCCATCTTAGAAAAAACTTGCAACTGAGTTCTTTCATATTGAGCTAATGCTAAGAAGCTTCTCACATCTCTCACACATTTTTAAAGGTTCATATCTCTAAAATGATGAAGAATTGGAGTGAGCCTGTGAGAGCACAAAATGTTCTCCTTTATAACGTGTCCACCTGTTATCTTCAGTACACATCTTAGCAGTCCATCGGAAAGGATGTCTAGAAAGCTCCGCCCGGCACTCCCATGGATTGTTACGGGGTTTGTGATCTAGGACTTTCCGCATCTACTACATAGCAAAAGTATTTCGGCCATTCCCACTTAGGACCGACCTGAATTAGGGTTTTTCCTATTGGTCATTTCCTAACTGCAACTAGCGTCGGACCCGAGCGAACTACTTTAAGTAGAAACGCTAAGTCTAAAGCAGATTCACGCTGCACTTGGTTCAAGGAGAATGGAAAACGAGAGGGTTGCAAAGCTCAACCTCTCTGCCATAAGGCATAGTCCCATTGCGTTCCCCTAAAACAACGTAAATCGGGATCATTTATAACTTAGACTCTAGGTCAACGCTCTTGTTGTTCATGTTCTTTGAACGATCTTCTTGCTGTCCATCATGATTGAGAAAAGTTCCTGGCCAACCGGGACCACCCATTCATAGGACGGACCCATAGCCACATCCTCCGCACTTTCCTCAAGTTGTTTAGTTATTTAATTACCTAACACATTTAGTTGGACATGTATCAATCAGCTTCCTTCATTAGCCCATTAGGCATTGATTCCTTCACATAATCATAGTACTTGACATAGAAAAACAATGTCAAACAAGTTCCTTTTCAATAGGTTATCATATTTATCTTTGAAATACATAAAGTCCAGCCCGTAGGCTTATTCATAATCTTCCCGAAGGCTATCTAGCAATCCACAGGGATTACTAATCTAAGATTCCGCCCATAGACTAGTATGCGGACCTCGAGATCCAATCCCGAGTCACATTGGCATCTTGTGCAGGGCTCGGAAGCCGAGGGATTTATGGCCAGAGCCCCCTTGGCACCCAAGCATCCTCCTGCTCCAAGTAGCGCTCAACAGAGAGACCTCTTGTGGCGGATTGGTCCACCTTCCTAGCGCGGTTAACAACCCCCTTGGTTAGGGTTAGGCACGCAGTCGGGGGTAACTAAAGCTACCTCTCCCTTCAGGCCTTCAACCTGAAGCATTAGATATCCATTTATCCTTTAATTCTTTGAGCAAACAAAGAAAAACAGTGCTCTTCAAGCACAATCATTTCCATTGGTCATTATTTTTGGCCAATTGCTAAGGATTGAATCCTTTTTTTTGAATGCATCCAGTACTCGATCCGGGATCAATTGCGACTTGGTAAGATCCCCAAGGGTTTGTTTTTTAACCCTATATCCTTGGGTTAGGGCCGTACCCTATCAACCTGACTTAATCAAAATCTTAAGTTCTATTAGCAGTGAATATGTTATTCCAATTCACTCATTGGTCTTTTGTTTTAAGCAAATATCCAATCCCCGTATCTTGGACATTTTACCCAAGAAAGGTACTATATCAGGATGATTACTCATTCCCTTGCAAGATAACTTGCGTACGAATCTGCCAATATCATTCTGAGGAATTGGCCATTCCCTTTTAATCAAATCACAAGATTGTGCGACTCTAAATCTTGTTGCATAAGTGTTGCATCAAACTAAGGGACTATTTACCCATTGAATGGAATCACGAAATCATGATTAGATATAACAATCCGTTCCTGATTGCATTAGGCCAACATTGTCGGTCCTAAGGTTCCGAGTTTCATCTTTTTAGCGAGAGATTCTTAGGAAAAACCCTAGATTATTTCTCGCAAGTATGTCCTATTGTCCCTACATTCAGTGAATGTGGGCAAGTCTTTAGGATATTGGAGTTTTAGTTATGGTAATACGAGCATCTGGGTCATGTCCTCAACGTGTTAAATCCTAGTTAGCTCTTTGGGATACAATTACTCTAATTAATGCATAAAACCCACTTGCTAGACGCATAGAAATCTTATGCTTGCTTTCTTTTATTCGTTTTATTGAAAAATACTAATGATCGAGTTCTTCCATTGTGATGTTCTTTCCTTTAAATTAGTCAAAGTATTTAAATTGAAAGATGCATCCTATCTCCAAAAATGATCCACGCACGATTGAATTATAACGAGGTAAATCAAAGTTAGGAAGAAAAACATGGACTTGTGGTGAAATGTCCACATGGATGTTAGGAGATGATCCTCCTGCGGTTGCGCCTTGTGCCTTCTTAGGGGCCAACACGAATTCCGCCTTTTCGCCTTGGATGCAGAGTTATGATCTTGTCCGTCTGCTCCGTACGCAAAACTCCCTTTGTGAATCCGATTTACAAGGCCTTAAAGACTTGTAGGAGTTGCAATAGGAAAGATGGTTTTTGAATCCGGTGGTTAAAATGAATTTGAGGAGAATCAATGAAAAGAAACAGGTTTTAAAACTTTGTAGGGATGCTATGAAAATGGGTTAAAAGAAAAAAACCGGTTATGGTGAGCTTTATGAGAGATGTATGGAAAGGAAAATCCATGGAAATGGAGTTTAAAAAACATGGCTTTGTGGAATGCGAGGCCCTAAATTCCAAGGTGAGACTCCCTTTGTATAAGAACGCAAGGGGGGGAGAAAAAAAAAACTTAAAGGGCTTATAAAAGCTTAGATGGGACAACACGAGAAAGGGCTTTGAAGAAGGCCCACAAGAAAGGATTAAGGGGCTTGCAATATGAAAGGGCTTATAGGACCCTAAGGATTTTCAAATCCCAAGGAGGGGGGGGATTTTTCAAACCCAGTTTGAAAAGGCCTTTGAAAGACCCATAGACAAGGGGGGGAAAAGTGTAGAAGACCCTTAAGAGGGGATTTTGTGTGTGGGGGGAAAGGGTATGAAAGGGGGCTTAGGAAACCCACCCTTAGAAGCTTCCAAGAAGCTTCTAAAGCTTCTGGAGATTTCAAAAGCCCACATGGATGGAAGTACAAATGGAGTTTGATTGGCAGCAGCGGCAGTGTTCTGCATGACTGGTGATCTTCAGAATCTCGAAGCCCCCTCCTCTCTCCTCTCGACGCAGTGTGACGGCTCCTCCTCTATCTCTCGATAGTAGCTTTGGCAGTGTCTCAACTCCTCCCTCCCTTTCCAAAGCTCCCATAGACATGGGTTTTTATAGGGAGAGGGAGAGGTACCTCCCTCCCTCCACACACCAACATGCATGCTCTTGCCTCCTCCATAGCATCCAACATGGATGCTTATTCATCCCATTTTCCCTCCCTCTCCCCTAGCACGACAGTCGGCTGGGGGAAGGAGGGAATAATATTTTTTTTTCCCATAATTCTAATAATAAACTCTTCCCAAGAGGGGATTTTTATGCGGGAGGAATCAAAAATTGTACATTTTCTCCCCCTTGGAGAAATTGAGATGTCCTCATCTCTACATAAACTGGGGATATTGATGGTTGAGAGTGCTTTCCTCTATCCATGTGGCATCCTTCTTGGGATAATCTTTCCACTGGACGAGGCATTCTCTCAAGGTCCTAGATCTCAGTTGTCTCTCCGTAACATCTAAGATCCTGTCAGGCCTTAGTTCAAGGACTTCTTGACTAGGCATTACAATCTGTTGGTCATCAAGTACATGGTTAGGATTTGATACATACTTCTTTAATAGGCTGATTTGGAATACATTATGAACCTTTAGGTTCTTAGGGAGTTGCAATCTATAAGCATTAGGTCCTAGGCACTTGAGGATCTTGTACGGTTCACAATACCTTGGACTTAGCTTCTTGCAATCCCCTAAGGATAGAGAACTCTTTTTTGGGCGTACGCGGATGAAGACCATGTCTCCTTCCTCGAAGGTTCTATCTTGATGCTTTAAATCTGCGTATGCCATTTGTCTATCCTTGGCAGCTTGGATGTCCTGTCTTATTGACTTTATTTGGTCATCCATATCTTCCAACATCTTCCTTGAAGCTTCAACCCTCAAGGTTGGATCTGAGAAACTTAGGGGACTTCGACAGTCATGACCATACAATGCTTGAAAAGGGGTCATCTGAATGCTCTATTGGTAAGAAGCATTGTAGGCAAATTCAACCAAAGGTAAGTATTGAATCCACCTTTTTGGTTCACGACAGCAGTATGCCCTAAGCATATCCTTGATGACTTGACTTACTTGCTCTGTTTGGCCATCCGTTTGGGGATGGTAAGCTGTGCTAAAGTAGAGTTGAGTCCCAATGGCTTCAAAGATAGCTCTGTAGAAGTGTGATGTGAAGAGAGAATCACAATCACTAACGATTCTTCTTGGTAGCCCATGTAGCTTGAATATCTCCTTGATAAACAATCTTGCAATGTCTGAGGCTTTATAGTTTGTCTTTACTGGAATAAGATGTACAACCTTAGTCAACATGTCAACCACAACCATGATGGAGTTGTATCCTCCCTCAACTTAGGGTAGGCCAACAACAAAGTCCATACTGATGAATTCCAATTTCATTTGGGGTATGTCAAGTGGTTGTAACTTCCCTGGCATCTTGACATGTTTGGCTTTGATACGTTGACAAGACAAACACTTAGTGACATATTTGTGAACGTCACCTTTAAGCCTTTCCATTAGGGCAAAAAACGCTTCAAAAAATGCACTTTTGTTAATCACGGGATTAAGAAAAGGGCCAAAGAGAGTTCGCCACGTGTGCAAGAATATGGTATTCTTGTCTCCTCTTTTTTAGAGATAGTGGAGTCCATTTCGTGATTCTCTCTTCTTTTTTAGCCAAAACCCCTAAAGTTTGACATGTTTTGGAGTCCCAAAGACGTTATTTACTTACAAATCTGACAAAATACGTGACAGAGATGTGATGAAATTAATAATGAGTTTTTTGAAAGTCGGGAGATCTTTCAATATTGTTTTTGGCGCCCAATACATACTCATTTGTATTCTTGGCGCTACTTTTTAGTTCATTCACCCCTCTTTAAGCTTCTTTCTCCACGCTTTCATTCTTTTCATGGCTTCCTCCAGGCGCCCTTCTCGTTTAATACACTCTTGCACAGTCTATAGCCAGGGAGCAGATGGAAATTTTGAGCCCAAAACCTTTGCTGTAAACGATTGGGTTACCATGCTGCCATCTTGCAAGGGCTCTCATAAGGTGAAAAGAGGAAAACGAGATTATATAAAACATCACTGGAAGGGGCGTATCATTGCCTTCAAAATTATGCCCGAAGGCTGGTTTGTCAAGGTGCAACATGTTTACATGGCCAAGGATATGCACTTGCCTCCAAACGAATGTGTTCCCCAACAAACACATTGTAAGTTATTAGTTGAATAACGTCGATAATTCTTTTCCATTTATGCAAGTTCTGACAAACGGTTCGTCATTGTAGATATCTTTCCGTCAACAAGTATTGAATGGCAACCTGTGGAAAGCCTAAGTGGGACTTTCCATGCCATTCATAAGGTATTGGCAGACATTATTTATGCCAATCAAACTGTGTCTTTTTTTAGTGAATGCAAGGTTTTTATATATTATGCACAGTATGTGGTTCCCTCTAAAGCGGATAGGTATGGAAATATCGAAGATTTGCCATTGCCAAGTCTTTCATCTCTAAACTGGGAGATTCCTGATAAGGTAACGGTGCAGAGTTTCAAATTCAAAATATCTCAGGATATTAAAAAGTCCATGACAGCTGGAAGGATCTCAAGAAGAATACGTTTATCATGGTTTGTACCCCTCCATATCGTCATGGCTTGCTTCAAAACAGCAAATTTACAAAGAACGAAGGTATCTTGGCTAAGTAGAAACTTTTCGGAAGAGGAGCTTGCCAGCACTGCGAGAAAAAATGTAACAAGTTGGTAAAAAGGGGTCCCTAAAAAAACCAACAATATGAAAGAGACTCACATTCACTCCATCTATCTTGAGTATCTTTGAATCTATTGTCCTGCAGACATTTGAAAAGCACTCTTTTTCCATAAGTATATGTATGACTTTGTGACTTTGCAATGGTACTTCTTGTTAGAGAGAGTTATATGGTTTTCTAGGATCAACAATATCCTCATATGTGGTGTCCAAGAAGGTAGTCAGGAGCCTGCCAGCACTGCAAATGGAAACATGTAACTAAAATAGATAATCAAATAAAATAAATAATTAACCAAAAAGCAAGCAGTATTCCATTCAACCCACATTCTTCCTTGGCCATGGATACCACTTAGAGAGTTCATGAGGATAATTTCTCTGGTGAGTGTATCCGATGTAATAAAAAAATTTATGGTAGTTGTGATGTAATCAAAAGCTTTGAAAGCACAATTATTCTATATACTAAAATTTTTTAGAGTCAAAATGCCTTACCTTATGCAATAATAAACTACAGAATCTAACAATTAAATATCCTTTTTACAACTAGCATGGACTTGTCCTCATGAGATATGCTAAGATAGCCCTCTTCCTTAGAAGTGCAAGAAACATTAATAACCATTTGCCCATACACCTCACCCATTCTCTTATAATTAACAGGTCCAAGTACATCGATTTTTCTCTTGTAAACATCATCCTCGGTACCTTATTCTGCTAATCATATTAAAATCTTTATTCATTAGGGTGATCTTATGAGCATGAGCAGCAACAATGTAAGGATAATTCATAAATTCATAAAGTCAACCATGTGAGGATAAGTTGATATGACGCAAGAGCAGCATAGCCAAATTTTCGCAGGGTCATATTCGCAACGTATCGTAGAGCAGTTCATACGGCACGAGCGTGGCAAAAAGCATAATGTTTGGTACTATACTTTTCGTTGCATATCATGGATGACTTGATATGGTGCAAAAGTGGCACAACAAAATCTCCCTAGGGGTCCTCCTCCCTCAGTATCGTGAAGGAGTAAACATGTGCGTACAAAATACACCCCCCTTGTAATGACTTTTTTTTGTGAGATCTTAAACCTATCAAAAAAATGCAAAAAAAATTCCATGATTTTATTAGGCTTTGAAAAAATTTTAGAAAAATTTTCAGATTTTTTTGAGCTCATTTGCTACTTTTAAAAATATTTTTAAGCAAAAAATGGCCTAAAAAAGACCCAAAAAATCACAAAAAAACCACCCAAAAATAGCATTGCCGATACAACGCGAATATGGGTATCCGAGACAACGCGAATATGGGTATCCGAGATGCTCGGATACCCGTATCCGAGACGCTCGGATACCCATATTCGCGTTGTATCGGCAATGCTATTTTTGGGTGGTTTTTTTGGTGATTTTTTGGGTCTTTTTTAGGTCTTTTTTGCTTAAAAATATATTAAAAAATAGAAAATGAGCTCCAAAAAAACTTAAAAAATTTCTAAATTTTTTTCAAAGCCTAATAAACTCATGGAAATTGTTTTGAATTTTTTTGAGCTTTTTTTGCTATTTTAAAAATATTTTTAAGCAAAAAATACCTAAAAGAGACCCAAAAAATCACAAAAAAAAAACCCAAAAATAGCATTGCCGATACAACGCGAATATGGATATCCGAGACACTGAGATACCCATATTCGCGTTGTATCGGCAATGCTATTTTTGGGTAAATCTCGGATACCCATATTCGCGTTGTATCGGCAATGCTATTTTTGGGTGGTTTTTTTGTGATTTTTTGGGTCTCTTTTAGGCCGTTTTTGCTTTAAAATATTTTTAAAATAGCAAACGAGCTCAAAAAAAGCTTTAAAAATTTCTAAAATTTTTTTAGAGCCTAATAAAGTTTTGTACATTTTTTTTGTGAAATAGAGACTGATTATTTTTATGGTCTTTTTTTTGTGAAATTGAGATATATTACATTTGAAAAAAGATATACAAGGATAAAGCATCAATAATGTAGTGATGCTTTTAATTATAAAATCAGTCTGCTTTAGAATCAGAGTTCTGAGAGAAAGAAATAGATTCAAGTCCTTTCTATTTCTTCTTACAAATCAAGGGAATAGATCTTAAGAGATTTGCTACGATATGATATCATGAGTAGTATCATCCCATGACATCAAGCCACCATTTAGGTATTGAAATCTGATAGTGCTAATAAGAATCACAATTGAAGATATTGAAACTTGAAACCCCATAGTGCTAATCATAGTTGAGGGTATGATGAGAAAAATACTCCCAAGAGCTAATATTAAGTAAGAAGTTGTATCCTTTATATTCTTCGAAGCATCTTGCACACATAAAATCATCTTAGTCCTAAAGTTGATATGATACACAATATCACTAATACTTCTATCTATTACTTGTTTAATTTTTTTATATTTTAAGAGATAAAATTGAATAATAAATATTTTTAATCTATTACTAGGTAAATATTTTTATCTTCCAGAAATCAAAGTACTTACTTTCTTCTAATTATAATATATTATCCTTGTCTTATCAATTAGTCCTTGCTAAAAAGTTGATATTACAACATTGTATAATGAAGATATTCTATTTTCAAGTGTCAAGATCAAATTGAAAATTTTCACTTTCTATTCTATTAGCTTAAGGATTATCCTTAGTATATCTATCCCTACCAATTTGCATCAACACCATGGGACTCTTTTACCCATTTTCTTATGAATCAAATTGAAGAGATTGAAGAAAAAGCTTGGATTTAGTTGAAACAAAATCTTACAGAATCGATATCTTAGGGGTTGAAGTAAAGATGCGGCTTGGATGTCCCAACCTAGTTGGGTCTGCTGAAAACTAATAAGATGATCTCGTCTCAGGTCCATGGAGGACCATATCTCTATAGCTCAATCAACAAGTAAGTGGTATTGATCCTCTGTGTAGAGACTTCTTTTGATTGTTGATCACCTTCTCAAGATTTTGTGAAAGGAGACGAAGGGAGACGAAGGGAGACCAATGCACGCTGTTAGTAAGAACCGGACGTGATTTTGGTGAGAAATTTTACGATAGAGTAAAATCTACTTTAAGAGAAACAAAGTGAAGAGGAGAGAACGATGATTCAAATGAATGCAGGCGAAAAAAGAAGCGTGATTTTGGTGGAAAACGTGATAGTAAAATATTCAAAATGAAAGAATAATGGCCGAAAAGTGATCTCTGACATGAGTTAACGTCCTTAGGCATTTAATGGCTAACCTCTTAAATGAATAATAAATTCTCTCATTAATCACGTCTGAATGACCAAATTTGGAGGGTTCATTATTTTAAAACCTCAACTAATTAGTAACTTAATCATTTTCTTACAAGTATCTTTTTTGAAACATTTTTGGCCCTAATGCCCAATAGTAGCTCTTCCTAACTGCATTGAGGGTCTTGGCATAGCCAGGATGTCTTGAGAAAGGGGAATCATAAGCTTCCCACAATATCTTCTGCTTAAGTGACTGGCTTGCCGGTATACATAGCCTCGTTCTATAGTAGACAAGTTCACTATTGATAGAGAATTCATGATACTTAGCCTGCAGCTTTTAGTACTGATCCTTGATAGAGATCTCCCTTAGCATCTTTTGATAGGCTCGATCATGGCATGCTTCCTCTCTAGCTAACTCAAGTATTGGGTTGTTTGGCATGGATACCTTTGTAGCTAGAGATCTAGTTGTTGATGGATTTTGCAAGATTAGAGAATTAAGGAATGCCTTATGACTGAGTGCATCGGCAACTACATTCTCTTTTCCCGGTCGGTACTTGATTTCAAAATCATACTCCTCCAGCACTTCAATCCACTGACATTGCCTCATGTTGAGCTCATTCTGGGTAAAGATCCACTTGAGACTCTTATGGTCAGTTACTAGTGTAAACTTGTCACCCAACAGGTAGTGTCTCCAAAGCTTTAGAGCATGGATGGCAGCTAACAATTCTAGATCATGGGTAGCATAATTCTTCTCATGACTCTTCAGTTTCCTTGAAGAGTAGGCTACCGGATGACCTTCCTGTATGGGCACACATCCTAAGGCAATTGCACTAGCATGAGTTTACTACCTCAAACTCGTGCTGAGGTCTGGAAGTTTTAGGATAGGTGCTGATACCAAACTTTTCTTCAATCTATCAAAGCTAGTTTGTTCAGGAGTTGACCATGCAATGGATGTTTGCTTCTTCAGTAAGTCCGTGAGAGGTGCTGCAATCAAAGCATAGTTTTTTATGAAGACCCTATACCATCCTGTCAATCCAAGAAAGTTTCATATTTCTTTGACAGTTGTTGGTATTGGCCATTCTAGCACATCTCTGACCTTGACTGGGTCCATTGAGATTCCTTCCGCTCATACGATGAATCCCAGATATTCAATCTGACGTTTGAAGAATGCACACTTCTTCATCTTAGCATACGGCTTATGTGCTCTCATTGTCTCAAGGACAAGACGAAGTTGAGACTCATGATCTTCCTCCTATTTGGAATAGAATAAAGTGTCGTCGAAGAAGACGAGTAAGATGTCATCAAGATATGGCCTAAAGATATCCTGCATTAACTTGTTGAAGGTGGTAGGCGCATTCGTAAGCTCAAATGATATAACTAGGAACTCAAAGTGCCCATATCTTGTGTTGAAGGCCATCTTTGGGATATCTTCTTCCTTGATCCTTATCTGATAGTAACTAGACCTGAGATCAATCTTGGAGAAGATCTTTGCACCCTGAAGACGATCAAGAAGCTCATCTATTCTAGGAACTAGGTACTTGTCCTTGACAGTTGATTGATTCAACCCTCTGTAATCAATACATAGTCGAAGTGTTCCATCTTTCTTTTTCTAGAACAGTACTGGAGCTCCCCATGGTGAACTACTAGGACGGATATAGCCCTGAACTAGCAGTTGCTTGAGTTTTTCCTTCAGCTCAATTGCTTCCGGTATGGACATTCTATAAGGTCTCTTTGCAAATGGTGCAGCTCCTGGTACTAGCTTGATCTCATGATCCACTTCTCTTTGAGACGGAAGTTCTATCAACTCTTCAGGAAATACATCCACGTATTCCTTTAGCCATGAAGGTCCTTCACTAGACTCCTGGTTCTGATCTAACTTGTTGAGATTAATCAAGTAGGCATGTAGCCCTTTTCTGACTCCCTTTATAATCCGAGATGCTTTGGCCAATTGAATTTTTGGCTTCCCTGCTTCTCCTTGAGTTGTGACCAATTCCCCTTCAAAGTTTTGAAAGGAAATTTGGCCCTTTCCATAATGAATGTGGGAGTCATTAGGTTTAAGCCAATCCATTCCAAGTAGACACTCATGGATACCTAAATTCATGACTTTGAATTTGACCGAAGTCGTCTTTCCTCCCAGAAAGAATTCCACCTTAGCAGTTTGCCTGGTACAAGTAACCTCACGACCATTTGCCAATTCCACAAGCAAGAACTGTGGCTATTCCTAATCTTTTTGCACAAACTGGTGAGATAAAGGAATGTGTACTGCCACAATCAATCAAGGTCTTGAAACCTTTACCTTGATAGTCCGACGGTGTCTGAATCACCGAGAACTGGCGATTCGGGCCTTTCTTGTGTAGAACGGCATGGATTGTTGCCCTTTCAAACTCTGCTTCCATGGTCGGATCTTCTTCTTCTTCTCACATCTTCCTATTGGCAATTCATGCATTTCTTCCTCTGCCTCGGGTAGCGGCTCCCTGACCATTGGCCAGTTCCTTGAAAAGGTGCTTGGCGATGTCCTCCTCTAAGCTTGGGACATTGCCTTTTGAAATGACTGGGCTCGTTGCAGTGAAAATAACGGAGGTTTCATCCATTGCCTTGGGTAGGGACAAAGTTGTTGACATTATTAGTCCTTACTTTCTTTCTTTGTCCCTGATTTTGACCTTGAACTCTCTTCATTTGAGGTATGAATGCTCCTTTGTTTGGGTCATTATAAGACCAAGTTTTGTTACCTCTTGGTCTAGCCTGCATCTCTTGAATTATAGGGGTAGCTCGAATGAGTGCATCCTGTAGATCTGATGGGTGCATAGATTCGAGACAGGTATTCACTGGTGGATTTAAACCAGTACAAAATTTTGACACCTGCTGTGTCATGTCCATCTCTGGCGCATACTTAAGAAGTGAGACAAATTTAGAATAGTATGCGTCAAGAGTGAGTCCCAGCTGTTTTAGCTCGTAGAACTCATTAATTTTTTGTGCGATACGCAGGTGGTAGGTATCTTCCTTGCATGGCTTTCTTCAGCTTCTCCCAGGTAACGGATCCTTTCGCGATCCCTTGATATCTGCACCATTGTTTCCACCAAAGCCTAGCTTCGTCGGTGAGCTTCAGCTTAGCGAGCATAGCCTGATTGGCAAGTGCAGTACCGGTTTCTTCAAAGTAATCCTCCATGGATTCAATCCAAATTTCAGCATCTACTTGGATGGACTTGCCTCTCCTGTTAAATTTGGATGGCTTAATCTGCTTAAGAAGAAACTTATTCTCCTGGATTACAGCATTACTTGATGTAGAAGGTAAATTGGAGATCTGTACCTGGGGTTGTGCCTGGATAAAGGTTTCTTAACGTTATTACATGATAAACGCAGTGATTTATATTTCATTTCCATTTCAACTATCAATCAAGTAATCTAACCACTTAACTTCTTATCAATTCTCCTGAACAAAATAGACATTGATAAAAAGAAGTCTTATTGTATTTATATGGGCATAGAACTTTCAGAATACAACATTTCTTGCGATGATAAGCCAAATGTTTACATTTAGTTGGGGAGAATAATGTTGTATTACATTTATCTACAGGAACTGGATAATAGTATAGTTTCAGCTCATGGATCTTCAGGAATCGGTAAGTCATTGAAAGATTAGGGTATCCTTTCCTTTGGAACCCATTCTTCTCATGGTGCCGCAACACTTTACTCCTGTCGGCGGGGATTACACGGGTCACTTCCTCATATACATATGAATTCAGCTTAACCCTCTGACCTCGAATATGTAAAGTTGAGTTTACATGAGCCTCCACAAAAATGAACAGCTTCACTACTCTCAGGTCTTCCAACCACTTGATCCTCTTTAGGTTGGTTTGAAGGTATGCAAACCGGTGGGCGGCTATATAGTAGATTCCTGAGGCACCCGTCCATCTTCATTCCATGTACAAAGGTGATGGATTATAGATACACTCTAGGATGTTCATCATCTCAACCCTTTGTTGATAATTCGGGGAATGCATCGCAGTCATAAACATGATGCGGAACACTAAGAACCTGTTCCATGCTTCGTAATTCTGCAAGACAGCATCGAAAGTAAGGAAATGTTTGGATCGCAACATTTTTTTTACTTTATTTTTATTAAAATTTCTTAAAAACAAATCCTTCATTGGTTGGCTCTGATACCCAACTATAACGTGTCCACCTGTTATCTTCAAGACACGTCTTAGCAGTCCATCGAAAAGGATGTCTAGAAAGCTCCACCCGGCACTCCCATGGAATGTTACGGGGTTTGCAATCTAGGACTTTCCACGTCTGCCACGTAGCGGAAGTATTCCGGCCGTTCCCACTTAGGACTGATCTGAATTAGGGTTTTCCCTATCGGTCATTTCCTAATAGCAACTAGCATCGAACCTGAGCGAACTACTTTACGCAGAAACACCAGATCTGAAGCAGATTCACGCTGCACTTGGTTCAAGGAGAATGGGAAAATGAGAGGGTTGCAAAGCTCAACCTCTCTGCCATAAGGCATAGTCCCATTCCATTCCCCTAAAATAGTGTAGATCGGGATCATTTATAACTTAGACTCTAGGTCAACGCTCTTTCTGTTCGTGTTCTTTGAACGATCTTCTTGCCGTCCATAATGATTAAGAAAAGTTCCCGGTGAACCGAGACCACCCATCCGTAGGACGGACCCATGGCTACATCCTCCGCACTTTCCTTAGGTTGTTTAGTTATTTAATTACCTAACACATTTAGTTGGGCATGTATCAATCAGCTTCCTTAATTAGCCCGTTAGGCACTAGTTCCTTCACGTAATTAGCACGACAGTCGGGTGGGGGAAGGAGGGAATAATAAATTTTTTCCCCATAATTCTAATAATAAACTCTTCCCAAGAGGGTATTTTTATATGGGAGGAATCGGAAATATTACATCCTTGATCTTCTCTTAAACTACTTGAGAGGAACATTGACCAAATTGTACTTTGTCTGATCAAAATCAGCTTCAAAAGTAGGTATTATGCCTAAAAGTTAGAAAAATTGTGAGAAAAAATTTACTATCACAGAAATTTGTTCAAAACACTTAAAGTGGCCTAAAACTTATTTCCAAAAAATATCTACACACATGTCTAAAATTTTTTCATTATGACTTTATTAGAGCATATCACATACACATTCTAATAAGAGGGCATTTAAATCCTTATTGACAATATTTTCTATTATGATATCTTCCACTAGTCACTTAGGGACTCTAGTTGGGATGGTAGTGGCATAGGTAAAGAGGATGGAACACATATGTTGTGACTCAAAGATCTTCATTTGTAATGGCTTTTAACAACACTCCTTCACTATTTATGATGGTGTCATCCTACCTTTGTACAACCTGTGGTGTTTATGTATCTTATTCTATTTGCTTGATTTAGCTTTTATGCCAAGAATTTCTTATACCAATTGTGGACTACAATCAAATTTTACGATTCTCTTCACAAATCTATCACCTTATTTTATAGCATACAAGAACCTATTCGATTTAGTGTGTGGATGATTGTTTCTAATGAGATTTGCGCATGATGTAAATTAAACATTAGTATCTATTTCTCGGCCATAGTCAACTAGGCTATACTTGGCTATCAACTTCCTCATAGTTTGATATGTGTTGATTAATCTTGCTAGATTGGTCAGAAGCTAGAACTATATTAGTCCTACTCCCCATGTGCTTACTTGTACATTAAAATCCGATTGGCTTGCAAGGATTTATCTATTACTTCTTTGTTCTACTTAGAAGTCACTTGTTACTATTTTCAAGATATTCTTCATTTGTTTCTATCCTTACATTTCATTCTTATAGAAATTTTCTCTTGCTTGTAATACCAACAAAATACTTGCAACATTCTTTAAGGTATCAACTCATCTATGTGCATCCATTTTCGACACTATCTTTGCTCCCATCTTACATAGCCTAATTTTTGAATTCCCATCCATAACTTCTTGATGCTACTAACAACTAGCTTATACGCATTTTTCAAGGTAGCATATTGTTTTTTAAAATCTAGCCACTATATTATTACAATTCTATGCTTTGTCAAGTATTGGCACACTAGTTGGTACCAACTCATCCATGCATACTTTGAGGTACCAACTCATGCATGTGTAGTTGTGTGTTTTTTTTCTCCTTTGACATTTCTACTCTTCTTTCCTCTCTTGTGATGTTTCTTTTCTATTTCTTGTCATACTGGAGTCAACCTTTTGTAGTAACTCTCTTACAATAGGATCATCTTATCAAGTCACAAAAAAAAGTAACAAACCTATAGTAATTTCTAAAAAATTCACCAAAACAATGTTTGGTCATTGAATAAGCAGCTCTACATATGAGCTAGTTGAGGCATCTTTACATTATGACAAAAAAACAGTATTTACTATATGATACACTATATAGAGATATACATAAAACTTCAAAAGCTAACATTTGGCTTGAATGTAAAATGGCAAAAGTCATAATTGCAAAATAATTTCTTTTTTTTCATTACAAATAATGATTGATGTATATGAAATATTGAAGATAAAATAAAGGTGTATATTACAAAATAGAATAACTATGATGTAAGATAGTATATCACTTGCACTAACACACCCCTCATTGGGTCAAGTTTTGTTCATCCGACTATTCTCATCACAACCATTAGACTTTCTTGATCTTGACTACTCCTATTTCTCTTCATTTCCTTGTATCTATACAAATAGAGTAAATATTGTGATAGCATTAGGAACATGTAGTTTTAGCAAATCAAATCTTAGATACTTACAGACATGTCTTTCTTTGATGTTCATCCTCTTACTACAAAGTGTGATGAGTCATGTTGTTTGATCTGAGCTCACCACATACAACAATGTGTTGTAAACAACCCTTAGTACCACACACTTGTTTACTTTTTTGTATATAGTCTCAGGCCTTTGGTTGGGTGTGGCTTATAAGGCAATTATTTATACACCTTAGAAATTTACACATCCTTGTTTCTAGCTATTCCTATATGGCATAGTAGACCACCATATAACTCAATTGCTCAATTCATCTCAACCCATGCCTCAAATTCCTTTACCTTAAACATGTTTCAAAATTCGAGACTTAGATTATAATACAAGATTTCAAGACACGGATGGAATGCATCAAGGGATTGATTATGTGGATTTTATAGTAAGGTATTTAGATTAATAATAAAAAGTATTATTATAGTTATAGATATACTAAATTCTATGTATTGATCTATAAGTCAAGGTACTTGATGTACTCTTACATGTAACTTACTACATAGCAAGTGACTTAACTAATCCTTAGCAAATTCATTCAATAGAATGAGACAAGAAAGTACATCATAAGTAAACTAGAGGAAACAAACTTATTACCATACTTAATGTTTAGCTCTCTTCTAATGGATGAGAGAGAGAGAGAGAGAGAGAGAGAGAGAGAGAGTTCCCTAATTGAGATAAAAATACATATGGAAAATAACTCTTACAATCTTTAGATCTAACACTAACACTTATGCTTTTTAAATGAAATGCATGTTGGAAGTTATCTTTTCACATGCTGATGGAAGAAGTGTAAGCCATATCATTAGCACTTGTCTTTTTGGAAAAGAACTCTTACAATCTATAGCTACGACATTAGCACTTATGCTTTTTAAATGAAATGCATGTTGGAAATTGTATTTTCACATCTTGATGGAAGAAGAGTTGGCCATACTAGATAATCATATCATCAAGTATCAAGAGAAATGCATCAGAGTGTTTGGAGAGTATATCCTTTGAAACAAGTTCTTTGTTTTTTACAATTTATTTTCTTTCCTTTAAAATAAGTTGTAGAAAATTAAGAAAAAAATTTACGCCCTATACATAAAGGAAGTTGCAATGGCAGTAAAGGAAGTTGCAATGTGCCAAAGTATGAATCGTAATGTATTTACAAACCATGAGTATAGAATGTTAGTTTTGAGAAGGCATTCAAAATACAAATTGATATATTGTTATTTCAAATTTCTAACCAATCATATGTTCTTTTTGTCAATTCAAAATTTGGATTGATCGTATGTTCTCTTTGGTAGCTCAAATGAATTAGTTTGGATACAATGGAAATAAGAAGTATGAGTTAAAGATGTAAAGTAATTCATATCAAAAGATACTATTTGAATTGTAAAACTTGTGGTGCAAGGAATTATTCAACACCATAGGGAACATCAGAAAGGAATGAGCTAATGAAATTCAACTACTAAAAATAGATAAAAATGATTATAAATAATAACCTGCCACTACAAACTCCTATTTATACATATCTATAACTAGCTCATAACCAAAAAACTCATGTGTAGAGCATCAAGAGTATGATGGAGCTCATGTATAATGAAAATGTTGTATACAAATTCAAAAGTCACATATCTAAAATCATGATTGAAATATGTAAACTAACAAAGACCATCAAGCTTCATGTACACAAAGAACCCTAGTACCCATGGTTGTAACGTGTCCACTAGTATCATCCAGGACACGTCTTAGCAGTCCATGGGACTAATTCATTTGAGCTACCAAAGAGAATGCAAGGCTCAACCTCTCTGGCATAAGGCATAGTCCCATTCCGTTCCCCTAAAACAACGTAAATCGGGTAAGACGTAACTCTAGGTCATTGCTCTCGTTATTCGTTTTGATGATGATGATCATCCCGCTGTTCTTCGAGATTTTTGAGAAAAGTTTCCGGCTAACCGGAACCACCCAACCGTAGGACGGACCCATGGCCCATCCTCTGCACTTTCCTC
Organism: Lygodium microphyllum; assembly: GCF_053477565.2. Classification (NCBI taxonomy): domain Eukaryota; kingdom Viridiplantae; phylum Streptophyta; class Polypodiopsida; order Schizaeales; family Lygodiaceae; genus Lygodium; species Lygodium microphyllum. The sequence goes on along the minus strand of NW_028229554.1, from coordinate 135,376 downwards.
AGTTTGTTTTAGTTATGTAATTATCTAACACATTAATTTGACATATAACAATCAGCTTCTTTAATTAATCCTGTTAAGCACTGGTTCATTCACGTAATCTTATCACGTGACATAGAAAAAAAATATCAAGCAAGTTCTTTTTTTAACATTTCATCATTTTATCTTTGAAATACAAGGAGTTCCACCCGTAGGCTTGTCCATAATCCGCCCGAGGGCTATCTAGTAATCCCTAGGGATCACTATTCCAAGCTTCCGCTCGTAAACTAGTATGCGGGCCTCGGGATCCAATCCCGAGTCACGTTAGCCTCTTGTGCAGGACCCGGAAGGCGAGGGATTTACGGCTAGAGCCCCCCCTGGCACCCAAGCGTCCTCCTACTCCAAGTAGAGCTCAACGGAGAGACCTCTCGTGGCGGGTTCGGTCCACGTTCCCGGCGCGGTGAACAACCCCCTTGGTTAGGGTTAGGCAAGTAGTCGGGGGTAACTGAAACTGCCTCTTCCTTCAGGCCTTTAACCTGAAGTATAGGTACTCATTTAATTTGTAATTCATAATTCAAACAGAGCCCTAAAACCTCTAGCAAGCATAAACATTTCCATTAATCAACCGTGTTGTTTGGCAAACTGCTAAGGAAGTGTTCTTTCCTTTTGAGTGTATCAGCACTCGTTCCCAAGGTGTCTTGTAAGTTGGCAAGATCCTTTACATTCCGATGTAGGACGTACCTTATTAACCGAACTTGGTCAACCCTAAAGTTCCTTAAATATGCTAGTTTCTGGTTTACAACTTTCCTTATTTAGAAGGATATCAAAAAATACGTCCTTTCGCAAGATAACTTGCGTAGGGATCTGCCATCCTTATTGAGGATTTTTACCCTTTCTCCTTGTGAATCAATCACAAGACTAAATGATTTCGTACTTGCTGCGCAAGTCTTGCGATGGAATAATCCGTTTTAGATCCTTTAAGCTGACATATGTCAGGCCTAGGGTTTCTTTTTAAGGATCTCGGGGACAGCCCTAGTTCTTTATCTTTACGTTTTTTTTTTTGACCCTGCAATAAGGAAAGTAGTCAAGTGCTTAGGGTATGAATATTTCTATGTTTAGATTGGTTTGGATATCTTTTGGAAGGTAATATTAATCGTCTTGTCACGGTTTTGCTATCCTTGTGACAATTTACTTTTCACTCAATATAATTCAATTTAAACTTCCTTTTTTCCTTGTAGATGAACTTATGCCAAATAACAAACATTTCCTTTGCTAAGATGTGCAACTAACAATGATAATTTCCTAGTAATTTGAGTAACGAAAGAAACCTTTCATGAATTTAATCATTTTCAATGATTTGTTGCGAAAGGAATAAGACTAATGGTGCAAGATATAATTTCTATACCTTTAGGATTTAACTGAAATATACTACTATAGTAAATGGATAATCTTGCTCGTAATTTATAATGCTTGATGCAATTTGAAGGAACCTAATTTCTATACATTATCATTCATTCAAATAAGCTAAACTCCTTCATTACAAATAACTCGGACAAATATATTCTATCCCTAACAATTTCTCTTTGCATGATCTACTTACAACCGAATTAAAGCCAAGAAGAAAAACCTGGTTTTGGGGTGAGATATCCACATGGATATCAGGAGATGACCCTCCCGCGGCTACGCCTTGGACTTTCTTAGGAGGCATACCAATTGTAGTTTTTCGAACGTGGAAGCAGCTCCACAACTCCTCCTAGGAATTCCACCGTCGCTTCCTTGCACCGCTTGTCGATAGTAGTTTTTGGAAGGCTCCCTCCTTGGAAGTCAGGGAAATTCGAAAGGGTGTTTCAGAGTCTTCTACGATTAAGACCCATTGAAGCCATGGGAAGGCTTAATGGTCTTTTAATGACTCGCTCAAACGAGGAACGAAAAATGTATGGAAAAAACACAAGGTGCAGGAGAGAACTTCTAAGGGGATATAGTAACCATAAAGGTTATAAATAAGGTCGAAGGACCCTTAAGTCAAACTTAAAAGGGGGTTTCAATATGCCACAAGGGGAGGGCTAGGGAAGGTATAAATACGGAGGAAAAAGGGGTGGTTCCCAAGCCAAGGGTTAGGGATTTAAGGGTTAATACACAAGGGGGTGTGGTTGAGGATTTATAAAATACAAAAAAACAAATGCTTAAGGAAAGGGGCTAAGTGGCTTTTAAAAAAACACGGAGGGTGTAATAGTAGGACCTTTAAGCCACCCTTTATAGGGGAAAAAGGGGCTTATGACCCTTTTAAAACACGGGGGGGATAGTAGGGAGAATTTGGTGAGGCACAAGAAGGGGGGGTGAAAGGGGGCTTAAGGGGTTTTAAAACCCGAAGAGTGAAAATGGGTTTAAAGGACAAGGGGAATGGGGGACTAAGATGACCCCCCCTTTGGAAGCTTCCAAGCTTCCAGAAAGCCAAAAGGGGAGGGGGGGGTGATTTTCGACAATGACGACCCGGGGGGGGGGGGAGGGTAGTAGGGAGAATTTGGGGGGGGATGGAATATGAAAGGGGGCTTAGGAAGCCCCCTTGGAAGCTTCAAGAAGCTTCCAGAGAGCTTCTGCCCACGTGGAGAGCCCACGTGGAGGAGATAAAAAAATTGCTTATGGGTGGCAGCTGGCAGCCAGGGGGCGGACTGCGGGCGAACTGCATCGGCAGATTTTCCTTGTCAATTCCTCCTCCCTCTCGGCCAACAGAGCGGCATTACGGCTCCTCCCTCTACACGGCAATGGCAGCGTCTCCTTCATGCCCTCACAGCAGCGCCTTCTCCCCTCGTCCTCATGTATCTCCTTTCTTTGTTGATGGCAACGTCTCCCCCTATTTAAATAGGGAAGGGAGGGGGATCCTCCCTCTCCTCATGTCGGCGTGCATGGAGAGGACCCTGAGCAAGCTCCAGCGAGGAGCTTGCTAGCCCCCCCCCTCGATCACTTAACGGCCAGGCGTCACGGATCAGATCGCGCGCCATCATGAAAGGCGATTTTTTAAAAAAAAAAATTCCCTATTAATATATTACATTCTCTCCCCCTTAGAAGAATCGAGATGTCCTCATCTCGAGATAAACTGGGGATACTGATGGATGAGAGTGCCTTCATCTACCCAGGTGGCATCCTCTTCGGAATAATATTTCCACTCGATGAGGCATTCTCTTAAGGTTCTAGATCTTAACTGTCTCTCCCTAACATCTAAGATCCTATCCGGCCTTAGTTCAAGGACTCCTTGACTAGGCATTACAATTTGTTGGTCATCAAGTACATGATTAGGGTTGGGTACATATTTTTTCAATAGGCTGATATGGAATACATTGTGAACCTTTAGGTTCTCAGGGAGTTTCAATCTCTAAGCATTGGGTCTTAGGCATTTGAGGATTTTGTACGGCCCACAATACCTTGGACTTAGCTTCTTGCATTCTCCTAGGGATAGAGAACTCTTTTTAGGGCGTACACGAATGAAGACCATGTCTCCTTCTTCGAAGACTCTTTCTTGACGTTTCAAATCTGCGTATGCCTTTTGTCTATCCTTGGCCGCTTGTATGTCTTGTCTTATTGACTTTATTTGATCATCCATGTCTTCCAACATCTGTCTTGACGCTTCAACTCTTAGGGTTGGATCAGAAAAGTTTAGGGGACTTCGACAATCATGACCATACAATGCCTGGAAAGGAGTCATCAGAATGCTCTGTTGGTAAGAAGCATTGTAGGCAAATTCAACGAATGGCAAGTATTGAATCCACCTCTTCGGCTCTCGACAGCAGTATGCCCTAAGTATATCTTCGATGATTTGATTTACTCGCTCTATTTGGCCATCCGTTTGGGGATGGTAAGCGGTGCTAAAACAGAGTTGAGTCCCAATAGCTTCAAAGATAGCTCTGCAGAAGTGTGATGTGAAGAGAGAATCTCAATCACTAATGATTCTTCTAGGTAACCCATGTAGTTTGAATATCTCCTTGATAAACAATCTTGCAATGTTGGAGGCTTTATAGTTCGTCTTTACTAGTATCAGGTGTGCAACCTTGGTAAGCATATCAACCACAACCATAATGGAATTGTATCCTCCTTGGACTTGGGGTAGGCCCACAACAAAATCATCCTGATGAATTCCCATTTCATTTGGGGAATGTCAAGCGGTTGCAGTTTCCTTGGCATCATGACATGTTCAGCTTTGATACGTTGGTAAGACAAACACTCAGTGACATATTTGAGAATGTCACCTTTAAGCCTCTCCCAATGGTAGCTCTTCCTAACTGCATTAAGAGTCTTAACATAGCCAGGATGTCCTACGAAAGGAGAATCATGAGCTTCCCATAATATCTTTTGCTTAAGTGACTGGGTTGCTGGTATACACAGCCTTGTTCTGTAGTAGACAAGTTCATTATCAATGGAAAATTCCTGATACTTAGCTTGCAACTTCTGATTCTGCTCCTTGGTAGATATTTCCTTTATCATTGTTTGGTAGGCCAAATCATGGCATGCTTCCTCTCTAGTGTAATATTTCCGTTGTAAATATTTCCAACCCGTATGATACTCATGCAAGGGAATGACAACATTGAATATTTGGACAGTGAAATTGTACAATCTCCATTGGCATGAACAAGACCAAAGTCAAGGAAACCCGCTTATGCTTGTGTGAACCCCCTCTTGGAAAGAAATCAAGATGAAATTTTTGATTTATGGTTATAAAAACAAATCCAGCCAACGATTGTGCTGGAGGAGAGAGAGGGGAGCTGCTATGACTTAGCATCTAACTGGAGCTCGTAAGGGAATGTAGGCATGCATGATGCCGCGTGGGGGAGGGAGGACCCTCCCCCTCACTTATTTAAGTGGTATGGGATAGCCAGGGGGGGGAGGGGACCGTGAAGGAGGGGCCGTGAGGAGGCTGCCGGTGAAGGAGGGGCCGTGAGGAGGCTGCCGCGAAGGAGGGGCCGTGAGGAGGCTGCCGCGAAGGAGGGGCCGTGAAGAGGCTGCCGTGAAGAAGGGGCCGTGAAGGAGAAGGCAACCGTGAAGGAGGGGGGGGGGGGCATGAAGGAAGGCGGCCGTGAAGGAGGGGAGAGCCACAATGCCGTCCGTGGAGGAGGGCCCTGCCGTGGAGTAGGACCAGAACGCCGTCAAAAGCTTCCCAAATCCTTTATCTCCACGCCGCGTAGTTCCCTGAAGCTTCTTAGAAGCTTCTCTAGGAAGCTTCTAAGGGGGCTTCTTTAAGCCCCCTTCCTATTGGGATCAACCACAAGCCCATTTTACCCTGGTTTTTTTTTAAACCCCTTCCCGTGGATTCCCCCATAAAGCCCATATTATCCCCGGTTTTTTTAAGTCCCTTCCTATCGGATCTCCATAAGACCATTGTACCCCGGGATTTAAGTCCCCTTCCCATAGCATCCACCACAAGCAAATCTTTACCCCCAATTTTAAAGCCCTTTCCATTAGTTTCTCAATAAGCCCATCCCTCCCGGCTTTGAAGCAAAGGAAGCTACTAAAGCCCTAGCCCCGATTCTTGTAAGAAGAAGAGGGGTTTCTGTAAACCCTTCCCACTCGATTTCCCCCATAAACCCATCTCTAAATTTTCCCCCCACACTCCCTCTCCACAAAGATCTTTATCCCCGGAACTTCTATGAAAGGAAGGAGAAGTTCATAAGTCCCCATTTCCACAAAGCACATAAAACCATTCCTAGCCGGAATTTCAAGGAGAAGAATCTCTCAAGCCTCTGTTTCCGCAAGGCTTTCGCAAGAACCCTCTCACGAATCCCTCTTTTCCGAAAGAAAGAAGGCCCAAGCTCCGAACCATAAGACCTTCCAAATCCAAATTCCACAAGTCAAGGAGCCATACCTCAAAGGGACTTGCGCGTACAAGGGAGAAGGCCAAAAATCATAAGATTGCGAGCCAAGGCAAGAAGTTCGAATTCCCGAAGGCAAAACCAAAGGTCGAATTCACGATGGCCCCTAAAAAGGTACAAGGTGCATCCGCAGGAGGATCATGTCCGAATATTAATGTGGATATTTTACCGAACCCACAAGTCCAGGTTTTCTTCCTATTTTTGATTCACGTCAAAGTATTGCAATTATGCATGGTTAATTTATGGAACTAGGATGCACTTTTGCGATTCAAATACTTTGGCTATTTTAAAGGAAGTAACACATGATCAAAGATCGGTCATTTGTATGTTTCAATGGAATGAATGAAAGATGTCTATAGCAAGTTGCTTCAGTGCATTACAAAGTAACGAATCTAGAACAACTAATGACTATCATTACAAAGTCGAGATTACGTAATGCTCAATCAGTGCGTTCGAATATTTCATTCAAAAAAATGAAGTTAGGGAAAGGCTGCATGGTTTGTTTAACACAAAAACTTAAAAGCTTAGTAGCGTGAGTCGTGAATACATGCCCTAGTAGGACCAATGGAAGTTATGCGAATTTTATCATGTGCTTGGTCTTAACAAGAAAAATTAGGGATTGCAAATCTAGAGAAAATGAATCGCGTGCTTACGTGAGTTATGACGTAATGCAACTAGTTTTTCCCCTCTTAGATCAAGACAATATCTTTAGGAATGGCTCGTTCTTGTCGTAAGACAAGTAAATTGATTTACCCAAAACACCTAAACCGCAAAGGACTCATTTAGATGGTTAAATCGATACAATATGCTCCAAGTGCTAGCTAGGGTTTAGCACATTAAGGACTTGACCTAGTTTCACGCACTTGTTACCAAGACGAATCCTTAAACCAAAGGTCCTACCCACATTCACGGAATGTAGGGAAAATTGGACGCTCATGCATAAAACGATCTAAGGTTTCTACCCTAAGGATCACTCGTTCAAATGATGAAACTCGGATTGAGTTGGAATTCCTAGGACCAAAAGTTGTCGGCCTAGTGTAATTAGGAATAGGTTGGGTAAGAAGACACCCTAAACCCTACTTCTCGTCTGGAGATAATTCCGTGACCAGAAAACGCCATTCAATGGGTGAAACGATCCCATGGAATAGATGCGACACTTGTGCAAAAAGTTGCAACGTCGCATAGACTTGTGATTTGTTCACAAGAGAGTTTTGCCATTTCTTGAAATGGGGTTGGCAAGCTCTTGTGCAAGTTTAACTTGCAAGAGAATGAGTAATCATCCTGTTACATCACCTTTCTTGGGGAAAAATTGCCAAGTAAAGGAAAGTTAGGTATTTGCTTGGAAGCAAATGATCAATCAATAAATTGGAGCGACATGGTCGCCAGGATTTACTATTAATAAAACCTAAGGTATTGGTTAAGTTGGGTTAATAGGGTATGTCCCTAACCCAAGGACAAAAGGGTGAATAAACAAACCCTTGGGGATCTTGCCAAGTCAAATTGATCCCAAATCGAATGCTGGATGCATTCGGAGAGAAGGATTCACTCCTTAACAGTTGGCAAATTAAACGACCACTGGAATTGATTGTGCTTGTAACAGTTTAGGAAGCACTGTTTGCATTGTTTGCTCAAAGAACTAAAGGATGAAATGATATCTAATGCTTCAGGTTGAAAGCCTGAAGGGAGAGGCAGCTTCAGTTACCCCCGACTGCCTGCCTGACCCTAACCAAGGGGGTTGTTGACCGTGCCGGGAACGTGGACCGAACCCGCCGCGAGAGATCTTTCCGTTGAGCTCTACTTGGAGCAGGAGGACGCTTGGGTGCCAGGGGGGGCTCTGGCCGTAAATCCCTCGCCTTCCGGGTCCTGCACAAGAGGCTAACGTGACTCGGGATTGGATCTCGAGGCCCGCATACTAGTCTACAGGCAGAAGCTTGGAATAGTGATCCCTGGCGGATTACTGGATAGCCTTCGGGCGGATTATGGACAAGCCTACGGGCGGAACTCCTTGTATTTCAAAGATAAAATGATGAAATGATAATAAAGAATTTGGCTGATATTGTTTTTCTATGTCACGTGATAAGATTACGTGAAGGAACCAGTGCTTCACAGGAGTAATTAAAGAAGCTGATTGTTATATGTCAAATTAATGTGTTAGATAATTACATAACTAAAACAAACTGAGGAAAGTGCGGAGGATGGGCCATGGATCCGTCCTACGGTTGGGTGGTCCCGGTTAGCTGGGAACTTTCTCAAAAATCTCGAAGAACAACGGAAGGATCATCGAAAGTAATGACCTAGAATTATGTTTTACCCAATTTACGCTGTTTTAGGGGAACGGAATGGAACTATGCCTTATGGCAGAGAGGTTGAGTTTTGCATCCCTCTCATTTCCCATTCTCCCTGAACCAAGTACAGCGTGAATCTGCTTCGGACCTGGCGTTTCTACGTAAAGTAGTTCGCTCGGGTCTGACGCTAGTTGCTATTAGCTAATGCCCAAATTAGGAAAACCCTAATTCATGTCGATCCTAAGTGGGAACAGCCAGGATACTTCCGCTACGTGGCAGACGCGGGAAGACCTGGATCGCAAGTCCCGTAACATTCCATGGGAATGCCGGGCGGAGCTTTCTAGACATCCTTTCCGATGGACTGCTAAGATGTGTCCTGGATGATTCTAGTGGACACGTTACAGTTGGTATCAGAGCAAACCAACAAAGGACTTGTTTTTAGGAAATTTTAATAAGACGAAGTAAAGCAAATGTTACTGTCCCAAACATTTCCTTACTTTCAATGCTGTCTTGCAGAATTATGAAGCATGGAACAAGTTCTTAGTGTTCCGAGTCATGTTTATGACCGCGATGCATTCCACGGATTATCGACAAAGGGTTGAGATGATGAAAATCCTAGACCGCATTTACAATCCATCGCCTGTGTACGTGGAACGGAGATGGATGGGTGTTACAGGGATCTATTACATAACTGCCTATCAACCTGCATACCTTCAAATTAACTTGAAGAGAATCAAGTGGATGGAGGATTTGAAGATTGTGAAGCTGTTCATCTTTGTTGAGGCTCACACGAACGCGTCCCTATAGGTCGGGGGTCAAAGGGTTAACCAGAATAAGTATGTGTACGGAGAAGTGATTCAAAGAATCCCTGCCGACCGAATCAAGGTTTTGGGACGTCATGAGAAGAATGGATATCAAAGGAAAAGATACCCTAATCTTCCAATGAACTATCGATTCCTGAAAATCGATGACCCCAATCCGTACTACTACTCAGTTCCTGTAGCTGAATGCAATAATATCTCATTCTCTTCGAATTATTGTATCAACTTGTTCCATCGCCCCAAGAAATAATTGTACCCCGAAAGCGCTATGCTGATATGAATGGAATAAAACTTTTTTTTTAAATCAACGATTGTCTTGACTATGAATATTGATAAAGAAGTAAAGTGATTTGGTCACTTGGCTAAAGGAATATGCGGACATAGTTCGTGAAGAGTTAATAGAACTCTCGCTTCAAAGAGAAGTAGATCATGAGATCAAGCTAGTAATAGGAGCTGTGCCAATTGAGAAGAGACCCTATAGAATGTCTATACCGGAAGCAATTGAACTGAAGGAACAACTCAACAAGTGCTAGATCAAAGGGCTACATCCGTCCTAACAGTTCACCATGAGAAGCACCTGTACTGTTCTAGAAAAAGAAAGATGGAACACTTCGATTATGTATTGATTATAGAGGGTTTAATCAATCAATAGTCAAGAACAAATATCATATTCCTAGAATAGATGAGCTTCTTGATAGTCTTCAGGGTGCCAAGATCTTCTCCAAGATTATCTTAGGTCTGGTTACTATCAGATAAGAATCAAGGAAGAAGATATCCCAAAGACGACCTTCAACACTAGATATGGACACTTTGAGTTCTAGTTATGTCATTAGGGCTTACGAATGTGCCTGCCACATTCAATAGGTTAATGAAGGATATCTTTAGACCATATCTTGATAAACTTTGTGCTCGTCTTCTTTGATGACACTCTAGTCTATTCCAAACAGGAAGGAGATCATGAACCCCAACTTCGGATTTTCCTTGAGACAAGGAGGTCACACAAGCTGTATGCTAAGATGACGAAATGTGCATTCCTCAAACATCAAATTGGTTATTTGGGATTCATCATATCGGTAGAAGGAATCTCAGTGGAGCCAGCCTAAGTTAGAAATGTTCTAGGATGGCCAAATACCAACAATTGTCAAAGAAATACGCAGCTTTCTTGGATTGACAAGATGGTATGGGGTCTTCATCAAAAACTATGCTTTGATTGCAGCACCTTTGACAGAATTATTGAAGAAGCAAACGTCCATTGCATGGTCAACTGCCGAACAAACTAGCTTTGATAGGTTGAAGCAAAGTTTGGTATCAGCACCGATCCTAAAACTTCTAGACCACAGTAAGGAGTAGAGGTAGTAACTGATACTAGCATGCTTATGTAGAAAAGTCATCCTATAGCCTAATCTTCAAGAAACTGAAGATCCATGAAAAGAATTATGCTACCCATGATCTTGAACTTTTAGTTTTCAAGCTCTGGAGACACTACTTGCTGGGTAACAAGTTTACACTAGTGACTGATCATAAAAAGTCTCAAGTGGAACTTTACCTAGAACAAGCTCAACATGAGGCAATGTCAGTGGATTGAAGTGCTGGAGGAGTGTGACCTTAAGATCAAGTACCGAACTGGAAAGGAGTATGTAGTTGCTGATGCACTCAGTCGCAAGGCATTCCTTAATTCTCTATCAATAGCTAGATCTCTAGCCACAAAGGTATCAATGCCGAACAACCCCATACTTGAGCTAGCTAGAGAGGAAGGATGCCATGATCTAGCCTATCAAAGGATGCTAAGGGAAATCTCTATCGAGGACCAGGAACAAAAGCTAGGGGCTAAGTATCATGAATTCTCTATCAATAGTGGACTTGTCTACTATGGGACGAGAGTATGTATACCAGCAAGCCAGTCACTTAAGTAGAAGATATTGTGGGAAGCTCATGATTCCCCTTTCTCAGGACATCCTGGCTATGCCAAGACTCTCATTGCAGTTAGGAAAAGCTACCAATGGGAGAGGCTTAATGGTGACATTCTCAAATATTTTACTGAGTGTTTGTCTTGTCAACGTATCAAAGACAAACATGTCAAAATGCCAGGGAAGTTGCAATCACTTGATGTTCCCCAAATGAAATGGGAATTCATCAGTATGGACTTGGTTAATTGGCCTACCCCAAGTTTAGGGAGGATACCACTCCATCATGGTTGTGGTTGACATGTTGACTAAGGTTGCATAACTTATTCTGGTAAAGACAAACTATAAAGCCTCAAACATTGCAAGGTTGTTTATCAAGGAGATATACAAGCTACATGGGTTACCTAGAAGAATCATTAGTGATCATGATTCTCTCTTCACATCACACTTCTCGAGAGCTATCTTTGAAGCTATTGGGACTCAACTCTATTTATATACAGCTTACCATCCCCAAACTGATGACCAAATGGAGCAAATAAAGCAAGTCATCAAGGACATGCTTAGGGCACACTGCTATCGTGAGCCAAAAAGGTGGATTCAATACTTGCCTTCAGTTGAATTTGCCTACAATACTTCTTACGAACAAGGTATTCAGATGACCCCTTTCCAAGCATTGTATGGTCATGATTGTCGAAGTCCCCTAAACTTTTCTGATCCAAACCTAAGAGTTGAAGCATCAAGACAGATGTTGAAAGACATGAACGATCAAATAAAGTCAATAAGACAAGACATACAAGCGGCCAAGGATAGACAAAAGGCATACGCAGATTTGAAACATCAAGTAAGAGTCTTCGAAGAAGGAGACATGGTCTTCATTCGTGTGCACCCTAAAAAGAGTTCCCTATCCTTAGGAGATTGCAAGAAGCTAAGTCCAACGTATTCTTGACCATACAAGATCCTTAAGTGCCTAGGACTATTGCTGATAGATTGCAACTCCTTGAAAACCTAAAGGTTCACAATATATTCCATATCAACCTATTGAAGAAGTATGTACCTAATCCTAACCATGTACTCGATGACCAACAAGTTGTAATGCCTAGTCAAGGAGTCCTTGAACTAAGCCATGACAGGATCTTAGATGTTAGGGAGAGACAACTAAGATCCAGAACCTTGAGAGAATGCCTCGCCCAGTGGAAAGTTTATCCCGAGGAGGATGTCACTTGGATGGATGAAAGCACTCTCAACCATCAATATCCCCCAGTTTATCTCAAGATGAGGACATCTCGATTCCTCCAAGGGGGAGAGAATGTAATATTTCCGTTGTAAATATTTCCAACCCGTATGATACTCATGCAAGGGAATGACGGCATTGAATATTTGGATAGTGAAATTGTACAATCTCCATTGGCATGAACAAGACCAAAGTCAAGGAAACCCTCTTATGCTTGTGTGAACCCCCTCTTGGAAAGAAATCAAGATGAAATTTTTGATTTATGGTGATAAAAACAAATCCAGCCAACGATCGTGCTGGAGGAGAGAGAGGGGAGCTGCTATGACTTAGCATCTAACTGGAGCTCGTAAGGGAATGTAGGCATACATGATGCCGCGTGGGGGAGGGAGGACCCTCCCCCTCACTTATTTAAGTGGTATGGGATAGCCAAGGGGGGAGGCGACCGTGAAGGAGGGGCCGTGAGGAGGCTGCCGGTGAAGGAGGGACCGTGAGGAGGCTGCCGCGAAGGAGGGGCCGTGAGGAGGCTGCCATAAAGGGAGGCTGCTGCAAAGGAGGGGCCGTGAAGAGGTTGCCGTAAAGGAGGCGGCCGTGAAGAAGGGGCCGTGAAGGAGAAGGCAACCGTGAAGGAGGGGGGGGGCATGAAGGAAGGTGGCCGTGAAGGAGGGGAGAGCCACAATGCCGTTCGTGGAGGAGGGCCCTGCCGTGGAGTAGGACCAGAACGCCGTCAAAAGCTTCCCAAATCCTTTATCTCCACGCCACGTAGTTCCCTGAAGCTTCTTAGAAGCTTCTCTAAGGAAGCTTCTAAGGGGGCTTCTTTAAGCCCCCTTCCTATTGGGATCAACCACAAGCCCATTTTACCCTGGTTTTTTTTTAAACCCCTTCCCGTGGATTCCCCCATAAAGCCCATATTATCCCCGGTTTTTTTTATGTCCCTTCCTATCGGATCTCCATAAGACCATTGTACCTCGGGATTTAAGTCCCCTTCCCATAGCATCCACCACAAGCAAATATTTACCCCCAATTTTAAAGCCCTTTCCATTAGTTTCTCAATAAGCCCATCCCTCCCGGCTTTGAAGAAAAGGAAGCTACTAAAGCCCTAGCCCCAATTCTTGTAAGAAGAAGAGGGGTTTCTGTAAACCCTTCCCACTCGATTTCCCCCATAAACCCATCTCTAAATTTTCCCCCCACACTCCCTCTCCACAAAGATCTTTATCCCCGGAACTTCTATGAAAGGAAGGAGAAGTTCATAAGTCCCCATTTCCACAAAGCACATAAAACCATTCCTAGCCGGAATTTCAAGGAGAAGAATCTCTCAAGCCTCTATTTCCGCAAGGCTTTCTCAAGAACCCTCTCACGAATCCCTCTTTTCCGAAAGAAAGAAGGCCCAAGCTCCGAACCATAAGACCTTCCAAATCCAAATTCCACAAGTCAAGGAGCCATACCTCAAAGGGACTTGCGCGTACAAGGGAGAAGGCCAAAAATCATAAGATTGCGAGCCAAGGCAAGAAGTTCGAATTCCCGAAGGCAAAACCAGAGGTCGAATTCACGATGGCCCCTAAAAAGGTACAAGGTGCATCTACAGGAGGATCATCTCCGAATATTCATGTGGATATTTTACCGAACCCACAAGTCCAGGTTTTCTTCCTATTTTTGATTCACGTCAAAGTATTGTAATTATGCATGGTTAATTTATGGAACTAGGATGCACTTTTGCGATTCAAATACTTTGGCTATTTTAAAGGAAGTAACACATGATCGAAGATCGGTCATTTGTATGTTTCAATGGAATGAATGAAAGATGTCTATAGCAAGTTGCTTCAGTGCATTGCAAAGTAACGAATCTAGAACAACTAATGACTATCATTACAAAGTCGAGATTGCGTAATGCTCAATCAGTGCGTTCGAATATTTCATTCAAAAAAATGAAGTTAGGGAAAGGCTGCATGGTTTGTTTAACATAAAAACTTAAAAGCTTAGTAGCATGAGTCGTGAATACATGCCCTAGTAGGACCAATGGAAGTTATGCGAATTTTATCATGTGCTTGGTCTTAACAAGAAAAATTAGGGATTGCAAATCTAGAGAAAATGAATCGCGTGCTTACGTGAGTTATGACGTAATGCAACTAGTTTTTCCCCTCTTAGATCAAGACAATATCTTTAGGAATGGCTCGTCCTTGTCGTAAGACAAGTAAATTGATTTACCCAAAACACCTAAACCGCAAAGGACTCATTTAGATGGTTAAATCGATACAATATGCTCCAAGTGCTAGCTAGGGTTTAGCACATTAAGGACTTGACCTAGTTTCACGCACTTGTTACCAAGACGAATCCTTAAACCAAAGGTCCTACCCACATTCACGGAATGTAGGGACAATTGGACGCTCATGCATAAAACGATCTAAGGTTTCTACCCTAAGGATCACTCGTTCAAATGATGAAACTCGGATTGAGTTGGAATTCCTAGGACCAAACGTTGTCGGCCTAGTGTAATTAGGAATAGGTTGGGTAAGAAGACACCCTAAACCCTGCTTCTCGTCTGGAGATAATTCCGTGACCAGAAAATGCCATTGAATGGGTGAAACGATCCCATGGAATAGATGCGACACTTGTGCAAAAAGTTGCAACGTCGCATAGACTTGTGATTTGTTCACAAGAGAGTTTTGCCATTTCTTGAAATGGGGTTGGCAAGCTCTTGTGCAAGTTTAACTTGCAAGAGAATGAGTAATCATCCTGTTACATCACCTTTCTTGGGGAAAAATTTCCAAGTAAAGGAAAGTTAGGTATTTGCTTGGAATCAAATGATCAATCAATAAATTGGAGCGACATGGTCGCCAGGATTTACTATTAATAAAACCTAAGGTATTGGTTAAGTTGGGTTAACAGGGTATGTCCCTAACCCAAGGACAAAAGGGTGAATAAACAAACCCTTGGGAATCTTGCCAAGTCAAATTGATCCCAAATCGAATGCTGGATGCATTCGGAGAGAAGGATTCACTCCTTAACAGTTGGCAAATTAAACGACCACTGGAATTGATTGTGCTTGTAACAGTTTAGGAAGCACTGTTTGCATTGTTTGCTCAAAGAACTAAAGGATGAAATGATATCTAATGCTTCAGGTTGAAAGCGTGAAGGGAGAGGCAGCTTCAGTTACCCCCGACTGCTTGCTTGACCCTAACCAAGGGGGTTGTTGACCGCGCCGGGAACGTGGACGAACCCGCCGCGAGAGGTCTTTCCGTTGAGCTCTACTTGGAGCAGGAGGATGCTTGGGTGCCAGGGGGGGCTCTGGCCGTAAATCCCTCGCCTTCCAGGTCCTGTACAAGAGGCTAACGTGACTCGGGATTGGATCTCGAGGCCCGCATACTAGTCTACGGGCAGAAGCTTGGAATAGTGATCCCTGGCGGATTACTGGATAGCCTTCGGGCGGATTATGGACAAGCCTACAAGCGGAACTCCTTGTATTTCAAAGATAAAATGATGAAATGATAATAAGGAATTTGGCTGATATTGTTTTTCTATGTCACGTGTTAAGATTACGTGAAGGAACCAGTGCTTAACAGGAGTAATTAAAGAAGTTGATTGTTATATGTCAAATTAATGTGTTAGATAATTACATAACTAAAACAAACTGAGGA
The DNA here is from genome assembly GCF_053477565.2 of Lygodium microphyllum. Taxonomy (NCBI): domain Eukaryota; kingdom Viridiplantae; phylum Streptophyta; class Polypodiopsida; order Schizaeales; family Lygodiaceae; genus Lygodium; species Lygodium microphyllum. The sequence goes on along the minus strand of NW_028229554.1, from coordinate 119,669 downwards.
AAGTGCGGAGGATGGGCCATGGGTCCGTCCTACGGTTGGGTGGTCCCAGTTAGCTGGGAACTTTTCTCAAAAATCTCGAAGAACAACGGGAGGATCATCGAAAGTAATGACCTAGAATTATGTTTTACCCAATTTACGCTGTTTTAGGGGAACGCAATGGAACTATGCCTTATGGCAGAGAGGTTGAGTTTTGCATCCCTCTCATTTCCCATTCTTCTTGAACCAAGTACAGCGTGAATCTGCTTCGGACCTGGTGTTTCTACGTAAAGTAGTTCGCTCGGGTCTGACGCTAGTTGCTGTTAGCTAATGCCCAAATTAGGAAAACCCTAATTCAGGTCGATCCTAAGTGGGAATGGCCAGGATACTTCCGCTACGTGGCAGACGCAGGAAGACCTGAATCGCAAGTCCCGTAACATTCCATGGGAATGCCGGGCGGAGCTTTCTAGACATCCTTTCTGATGGACTGCTAAGATGTGTCCTGGATGATTCTAGTGGACACGTTACAGTTGGTATCAGAGAAAACCAACGAAGTAAAGCAAATGTTACTGTCCCAAACATTTCCTTACTTTCAATACTATCTTGCAGAATTATGAAGCATGGAACAAGTTCTTAGTGTTTCGAGTCATGTTTATGACTGCGATGCATTCCACGGATTATCGACAAAGGGTTGAGATGATGAACATCCTAGACCGCATTTACAATCCATCGCCTGTGTACGTGGAACGGAGATGGATGGGTGTTATGGGGATCTATTACATAACTGTCTATCAACCTGCGTACCTTCAAATTAACTTGAAGAGAATCAAGTGGATGGAGGATTTGAAGATCGTGAAGCTGTTCGTCTTGGTTGAGGCTCATGCGAACGCGTCCCTACAGGTCGGGGGTCGAAGGGTTAACCAGAATAAGTATGTGTACGGAGAAGTGATTCAAAGAATCCCTGCCGACCGAATCAAGGTTTTGGGACGTTATGAGAAGAATGGATATCAAAGGAAAAGATACCCTAATCTTCCAATGAACTATCGATTCCTGAAAATCGATGACCCCAATCCGTACTACTACTCAGTTCCTGTGGCTGAATGCAATAATATCTTATTCTCTTCGAATTAATGTATCAACTTGTTCCATCGCCCCAAGAAATAATTGTACCCCGAAAGGGCTATGCTGATATGAATGGAATAAAACTTTTTTTTTAAATCAACGATTGTCTTGACTATGAATATTGATAAAGAAGTAAAGTGATTTGGTCACTTGGCTAAAGGAATATGCGGACGTAGTTCCTGAAGAGTTAACAGAACTCTCGCTTCAAAGAGAAGTAGATCATGAGATCAAGCTAGTAATAGGAGCTGTGTGCCAATTGAGAAGAGACCCTATAGAATGTCTATACCAGAAGCAATTGAACTGAAGGAACAACTCAACAAGTGCTAGATCAAAGGGCTACATCCGTCCTAGCAGTTCACCATGAGAAGCACCTGTACTGTTCTAGAAAAAGAAAGATGAAACACTTCGACTATGTATTGATTATAGAGGGTTGAATCAATCAATAGTCAAGAACAAATATCATATTCCTAGAATAGATGAGCTTCTTGATAGTCTTCAGGGTGCCAAGATCTTCTCCAAGATTATCTTAGGTCTGGTTACTATCAGATAAGAATCAAGGAAGAAGATATCCCAAAGATGACCTTCAACACTAGATATGGACACTTTGAGTTCTAGTTATGTCATTAGGGCTTACGAATGTGCCTGCCACATTCAATAGGTTAATGAAGGATATCTTTAGACCATATCTTGATAAACTTTGTGCTCGTCTTCTTTGATGACACTCTAGTCTATTCCAAACAGGAAGGAGATCATGAACCCCAACTTCGGATTTTCCTTGAGACAAGGAGGTCACACAAGCTGTATGCTAAGATGACGAAATGTGCATTCCTCAAACATCAAATTGGTTATCTGGGATTCATCATATCGGTAGAAGGAATCTCAGTGGAGCCAGCCTAAGTTAGAAATGTTCTAGGATGGCCAAATACCAACAACTGTCAAAGAAATACGCAGCTTTCTTGGATTGACAAGATGGTATGGGGTCTTCATCAAAAACTATGCTTTGATTGCAGCACCTTTGACAGAATTATTGAAGAAGCAAACGTCCATTGCATGGTCAACTGCCGAACAAACTAGCTTTGATAGGTTGAAGCAAAGTTTGGTATCAGCACCGATCCTAAAACTTCTAGACCACAGTAAGGAGTAGAGGTAGTAACTCATACTAGCATGCTTATGTAGAAAAGTCATCCTATAGCCTAATCTTCAAGAAACTGAAGATCCATGAAAAGAATTATGCTACCCATGATCTTGAACTTTTAGTTGTCAAGCTTTGGAGACACTACTTGCTGGGTAACAAGTTTACAATAGTGACTGATCATAAAAAGTCTCAAGTGGAACTTTACCTAGAACAAGCTCAACATGAGGCAATGTCGGTGGATTGAAGTGCTGGAGGAGTGTGACCTTAAGATCAAGTACCGAACTGGAAAGGAGTATGTAGTTGCTGATGCACTCAGTCGCAAGGCATTCCTTAATTCTCTAAAATCCATCAATAGCTAGATCTCTAGCCACAAAGGTATCAATGCCGAACAACCCCATACTTGAGCTAGCTAGAGAGGAAGGATGCCATGATCTAGCCTATCAAAGGATGCTAAGGGAAATCTCTATCGAGGACCAGGAACAAAAGCTAGAGGCTAAGTATCATGAATTCTCTATCAATAGTGGACTTGTCTACTATGGGACGAGAGTATGTATACCAACAAGCCAGTCACTTAAGTAGAAGATATTGTGGGAAGCTCATGATTCCCCTTTCTCAGGACATCCTGGCTATGCCAAGACTCTCATTGCAGTTAGGAAAAGCTACCAATGGGAGAGGCTTAATGGTGAAATTCTCAAATATTTTACTGAGTGTTTGTCTTGTCAACGTATCAAAGACAAACATGTCAAAATGCCAGGGAAGTTGCAATCACTTGACGTTCCCCAAATGAAATGGGAATTCATCAGTATGGACTTGGTTAATTGGCCTACCCCAAGTTTAGGGAGGATACCACTCCATCATGGTTGTGGTTGACATGTTGACTAAGGTTGCATAACGTATTTTGGTAAAGACAAACTATAAAGCCTCAAACATTGCAAGGTTGTTTATCAAGGAGATATACAAGCTACATGGGTTACCTAGAAGAATCATTAGTGATCATGATTCTCTTTTCACATCACACTTCTCAAGAGCTATCTTTGAAGCTATTGGGACTCAACTCTATTTATATACAGCTTACCATCCCCAAACTGATGACCAAATGGAGCAAATAAAGCAAGTCATCAAGGACATGCTTAGGGCACTCTACTGTTGTGAGCCAAAAAGGTGGATTCAATACTTGCCTTCAGTTGAATTTGCCTACAATACTTCTTACCAACAAGGTATTCAGATGACCCCTTTCCAAGCATTGTATGGTCATGATTGTCGAAGTCCCCTAAACTTTTCTGATCCAAACCTAAGAGTTGAAGCATCAAGACAGATGTTGAAAGACATGAACGATCAAATAAAGTCAATAAGACAAGACATGCAAGCGGCCAAGGATAGACAAAAGGCATACGCATATTTGAAACATCAAGTAAGAGTCTTCGAAGAAGGAGACATGGTCTTCATTCGTGTGCACCCTAAAAAGAGTTCCCTATCCTTAGGAGATTGCAAGAAGCTAAGTCCAACGTATTCTTGACCATACAAGATCCTTAAGTGCCTAGGACCTATTGCTGATAGATTGCAACTCCTTGAAAACCTAAAGGTTCATAATATATTCCATATCAACCTATTGAAGAAGTATGTACCTAATCCTAACCATGTACTCGATGACCAACAAGTTGTAATGCCTAGTCAAGGAGTCCTTGAACTAAGCCATGACAGGATCTTAGATGTTAGGGAGAGACAACTAAGATCTAGAACCTTGAGAGAATGCCTCGCCCAGTGGAAAGTTTATCCCGAGGAGGATGTCACTTGGATGGATGAAAGCACTCTCAACCATCAATATCCCCCAGTTTATCTCAAGATGAGGACATCTCGATTCCTCCAAGGGGGAGAGAATGTAATATTTCCGTTGTAAATATTTCCAACCCGTATGATGCTCATGCAAGGGAATGACGGCATTGAATATTTGGACAGTGAAATTGTACAATCTCCATTGGCATGAACAAGACCAAAGTCAAGGAAACCCGCTTATGCTTGTGTGAACCCCCTCTTGGAAAGAAATCAAGATGAAATTTTTGATTTATGGTTATAAAAACAAATCCAGCCATTGATTGTGCTAGAGGAGAGAGAGGGGAGCTGCTATGACTTAGCATCTAACTGGAGCTTGTAAGGGAATGTAGGCATGCATGATGCCGCGTGGGGGAGGGAGGACCCTCCCCCTCACTTATTTAAGTGGTATGGGATAGCCAGGGGGGGAGGCGACCGTGAAGGAGGGGCCGTGAGGAGGCTGCCGGTGAAGGAGGGGCCGTGAAGAGGCTGCCGTAAAGGAGGCGGCCGTGAAGAAGGGGCCGTGAAGGAGAAGGCAACCGTGAAGGAGGGGGGGGCATGAAGGAAAACGACCGTGAAGGAGGGGAGAGCCACAATGCCGTCCATGGAGGAGGGCCCTGCCGTGGAGTAGGACCAGAACGCTGTCAAAAGCTTCCCAAATCCTTTATCTCCACGCCACGTAGTTCCCTGAAGCTTCTTAGAAGCTTCTCTAGGAAGCTTCTAAGGGGGCTTCTTTAAGCCCCCTTCCTATTGGGATCAACCACAAGCCCATTTTACCCTGGTTTTTTTTTAAACCCCTTCCCGTGGATTCCCCCATAAAGCCCATATTATCCCCGGTTTTTTTTAAGTCCCTTCCTATCGGATCTCCATAAGACCATTGTACCCCGGGATTTAAGTCCCCTTCCCATAGCATCCACCACAAGCAAATCTTTACCCCCAATTTTGAAGCCCTTTCCATTAGTTTCTCAATAAGCCCATCCCTCCCAGCTTTGAAGCAAAGGAAGCTACTAAAGCCCTAGCCCCGATTCTTGTAAGAAGAAGAGGGGTTTCTGTAAACCCTTCCCACTCGATTTCCCCCATAAACCCATCTCTAAATTTTCCCCCCACACTCCCTCTCCACAAAGATCTTTATCCCCGGAACTTCTATGAAAGGAAGGAGAAGTTCATAAGTCCCCATTTCCACAAAGCACATAAAACCATTCCTAGCCGAAATTTCAAGGAGAAGAATCTCTCAAGCCTCTGTTTCCGCAAGGCTTTCTCAAGAACCCTCTCACGAATCCCTCTTTTCCGAAAGAAAGAAGGCCCAAGCTCCGAACCATAAGACCTTCCAAATCCAAATTCCACAAGTCAAGGAGCCATACCTCAAAGGGACTTGCGCGTACAAGGGAGAAGGCCAAAAATCATAAGATTGCGAGCCAAGGCAAGAAGTTCGAATTCCCGAAGGCAAAACCAGAGGTCGAATTCACGATGGCCCCTAAAAAGGTATAAGGTGCATCCGCAGGAGGATCATGTCCGAATATTAATGTGGATATTTTACCGAACCCACAAGTCCAGGTTTTCTTCCTATTTTTGATTCACGTCAAAGTATTGCAATTCTGCATGGTTAATTTATGGAACTAGGATGCACTTTTGCGATTGAAATACTTTGGCTATTTTAAAGGAAGTAACACATGATCGAAGATCGGTCATTTGTATGTTTCAATGGAATGAATGAAAGATGTCTATAGCAAGTTGCTTCAGTGCATTACAAAGTAACGAATCTAGAACAACTAATGACTATCATTACAAAGTTGAGATTGCGTAATGCTCAATCAGTGCGTTCGAATATTTCATTCAAAAAAATGAAGTTAGGGAAAGGCTGCATGGTTTGTTTAACATAAAAACTTAAAAGCTTAGTAGCATGAGTCGTGAATACATGCCCTAGTAGGACCAATGGAAGTTATGCGAATTTTATCATGTGCTTGGTCTTAACAAGAAAAATTAGGGATTGCAAATCTAGAGAAAATGAATCACGTGCTTACGTGAGTTATGACGTAATGCAACTAGTTTTTCCCCTCTTAGATCAAGACAATATCTTTAGGAATGGCTCGTCCTTGTCGTAAGACAAGTAAATTGATTTACCCAAAACACCTAAACCGCAAAGGACAATATGCTCCAAGTGCTAGCTAGGGTTTAGCACATTAAGGACTTGACCTAGTTTCACGCACTTGTTACCAAGACGAATCTTCAAACCAAAGGTCCTACCCACATTCACGGAATGTAGGGAAAATTGGACGCTCATGCATAAAACGATCTAAGGTTTCTACCCTAAGATCACTCGTTCAAATGATGAAACTCAGATTGAGTTGGAAATACTAGGACCAAACGTTGTCGGCCTAGTGTAATTAGGAATAGGTTGGGTAAGAAGACACCCTAAACCCTGCTTCTCATCTGGAGATAATTCCGTGACCAGAAAACGCCATTCAATGGGTGAAACGATCCCATGGAATAGATGCGACACTTGTGCAAAAAGTTGCAACGTCGCATAGACTTGTGATTTGTTCACAAGAGAGTTTTACCATTTCTTGAAATGGGGTTGGCAAGCTCTTGTGCAAGTTTAACTTGCAAGAGAATGAGTAATCATCCTGTTACATCACCTTTCTTGGGGAAAAATTGCCAAGTAAAGGAAAATTAGGTATTTGCTTGGAAGCAAATGATCAATCAATAAATTGAAGCGACATGGTCGCCAGGATTTACTATTAATAAAACCTAAGGTATTTGTTAAGTTGGGTTAACAGGGTATGTCCCTAACCCAAGGACAAAAGGGTGAATAAACAAACCCTTGGGGATCTTGCCAAGTTAAATTGATCCCAAATCGAATGCTGGATGCATTCAGAGAGAAGGATTCACTCCTTAACAGTTGGCAAATTAAACGACCACTGGAATTGATTGTGCTTGTAACAGTTTAGGAAGCACTGTTTGCATTGTTTGCTCAAAGAACTAAAGGATGAAATGATATCTAATGCTTCAGGTTGAAAGCGTGAAGGGAGAGGCAGCTTCAGTTACCCCCGACTGCCTGCCTGACCCTAACCAAGGGGGTTGTTGACCGCACCGGGAACGTGGACCGAACCCGCCACGAGAGGTATTTCCGTTGAGCTCTACTTGGAGCACGAGGACGCTTGGGTGCCAAGGGGGGCTCTGGCCGTAAATCCCTCACCTTCTGGGTCCTGCACAAGAGGCTAACGTGACTCGGGATTGGATCTTGAGGCCCGCATACTAGTCTATGGGCAGAAGCTTGGAATAGTGATCCCTGGCGGATTACTGGATAGCCTTCGGGCGGATTAGGGACAAGCCTACGGGCAGAACTCCTTGTATTTCAAAGATAAAATGATGAAATGATAATAAAGAATTTGGCTGATATTGTTTTTCTATGTCACGTGATAAGATTACGTGAAGGAACCAGTGCTTAACAGGAGTAATTAAAGAAGCTGATTGTTATATGTCAAATTAATGTGTTAGATAATTACATAACTAAAACAAACTGAGGAAAGTGCGGAGGATGGGCCATGGGTCCGTCCTACGGTTGGGTGGTCCCGGTTAGCTGGGAACTTTTCTCAAAAATCTCGAAGAACAACGGGAGGATCATCGAAAGCAATGACCTAGAATTATGTTTTACCCAATTTACGCTGTTTTAGGGGAACGGAATGGAACTATGCCTTATGGCAGAGAGGTTGAGTTTTACATCCCTCTCATTTCCGATTCTCCTTGAACCAAGTACAGCGTGAATCTGCTTCGGACCTGGCGTTTCTACGTAAAGTAGTTCGCTGGGGTCTGACGCTAGTTGCTGTTAGCTAATGCCCAAATTAGGAAAACCCTAATTCAGGTCGATCCTAAGTGGGAACGGCCAGGAGACTTCCGCTACGTGGCAGACGCGGGAAGACCTGGATCGCAAGTCCCGTAACATTCCATGGGAATGCCGGGCGGAGCTTTCTAGACATCCTTTCCGATGGACTACTAAGATGTGTCCTGGATGATTCTAGTGGACACGTTACACTAGCTAGTTCAAGTATAGGGTTGTTTGGCATAGATACTTTTGTAGCCAGAGATTTGGCCGTTGATGGATTCTGCAAGATTAGGGAATTTAGGAATGCCTTGCGACTGAGTGCATCGGCAACTACATTCTCCTTCCCTGGTCGGTACTTGATTTCAAAATCATATTTCTCCAATACTTCAATCCACCGACGTTGCCTCATGTTGAGCTCGTTCTGGGTAAAAATCCATTTGAGACTCTTATGATCGGTTACTAGAGTAAACTTGTTACCCAACAGGTAGTGTCTCCAAAGCTTTAGAGCATGGATGACAGCTAGTAATTCCAGATCATGCGTGGCATAATTCTTTTCATGACTCTTCAATTTCCTTAAAGAGTATGCTATTGGATGACCTTCCTGCATAAGTACACACCCCAAGTCAAGAATGCTAGCATCAGTTAGTACCTCAAACTCCTTATTGAGGCCAGGAAGTTTTAGAATAGGTGCTGATACCAAACTTTGCTTCAATTTGTCGAAGCTATTTTGTTCGGAAGTTGACCATGTAATGGAAGTCTGCTTCTTTAGTAAGTCTGTAAGAGGTGCTGCAATCAAAGCATAGTTTTTGATGAAGACCCTATACCATCCTGTCAATCCAAGAAAGCTACGTATCTCTTTGACGGATACTGGTATTGGCCATTCAAGCACATCTCTGACCTTAGCTGGGTCTACTGATATTCCTTTTGATGATACTATGAATCCCAGATATTCAATCTGACGCTTGAAGAATGCACACTTCTTCATTTTTTGCATACAGCTTATGAGACCTCATTGTCTCAAGGACAATTCGAAGTTGAGGTTCATGATCTTCTTCCTATTTAGAATAGACTAAAGTGTCATTCAAGAAGACAAGCACGAAATCATCAAGATATGGTCTAAAGATATCTTGCATTAATCTATTGAAGGTGGCAGGTGCATTTGTAAGCCTGAATGACATAACCAAGAACTCAAAGTGCCCATATCTTGTATTGAAGGCCATCTTTGGAATATCTTCTTCCTTGATCCTTATCTGATAGTAACCTGACCTGAGATCAATCTTGGAGAAGATCTTTGCACCTTGAAGACGATCAAGAAGCTCATCTATTCTAGGAATAGGATACTTGTTCTTGACTGTTGATTGATTCAAGCCTCGGTAATCAATACATAGTCAAAGTGTCCCATCTTACTTTTTCTGGAATAGTACTAGAGCTCCCTACGGTGAGTTGCTAGGCCGGATGTAACCCTGATCTAACAGTTGCTTGAGTTGTTCCTTCAACTCAATTGCCTCCGGTATGGACATTCTATAAGATCTCTTTGCAATTGGTGCAGCTCCAGGTACTAGCCTAATCTCATGATCTACTTCTCTTTGAGGCGGAAGTTCAATCAATTCCTCAGGGAATACGTCAGTGTATTCCCTTAGCCAAGAAGGTCCTTCATGAGACTCTTGCTTTTGATCTAACTTGTTGAGTTTGATAAGGTAAACGGGTAATCCTTTTCTGACTCCTTTTATGATCCGAGATACTTTGGCTAATTGGATTCTTGGCACTCCTTCCTCACCTTGAGTTGTGATAAATTCCCTTTCAGAGTTTCGAAACGAAACTTGACCCTTTCCATAGTGGATGTGGGCGTCGTTGGACTTAAGCCAATTCATCCTGAGTAGACACTCATGGATACCTAAATTCATGACTCTGAATTTGACTGAAGTCTTCTTTCCTCCCAGAAAGAATTCCACCTTAATAGTTTGCCTGGTACAAATCTGCCTCTCTCGTCAAACTCGGGTGGCTTTATCTGCTTGAGGAGAAACTTCTTCTCCTGGGTCACAACAGTACTTGATGTAGGAGGCGAATTTGGAACCTGTACCTGGGGTTGTGCCTGGATAAAAGTTTTCTTAACGTTATTATGTGATAATCGACGTTAGCTTATCTTTCATTTTTAGTTCAGCTATCTCGTAAACAATGTAGCTACTTAAGTTTTTAACAACTCTTATGCACAACCATATATTGATAAAAATAAGTCTTTATTTGTATTTACATGGGCATAGCCTTTTTGAATACAACATTTCGTGTGATGATAAGCCAATCATTACATTCAGTTTGGGGAGAACAACGTTGTATTGCATTTGTCTACAGGAACTGTGTAATAGTAGGGTTTTGGGTCATGGATCTTTAGGAGTCGATAGTTCATTGGAAGTTCAGGATTTCCTTTCTATTGGAATCCATACTTCTCATGGCGGCCCAACACTTTAATCCTCTCGGCTGGGATTACACGGGTTACTTCCTCATATACATATGAGTTCATTTCAACCCTCCGACCTTGAATATGTAAAGTCGAATTTACGTGAGCTTCCACAAAAATGAACAGCTTCACGACTTTCAAGTCTTCCAACCACTTGATCCTCTTTAGGTTGGTCTATAGATAAGCAAACCGGTGGGCGGCTATATAGTAGATTCTTGAAGACCCCGTCCATCTTCGTTCTATGTAAAGAGGTGATGGATTATAAATCTGTTCTAGGATGTTCATCATCCCAATTCTTTGTCTATAAAGCGGAGAATCCATTGCAGTCATAAACATGACCCGAAATACCAAAAATTTGTTCCACGCTTCATAACTCTGCAAGACAGCATTGAAGGTAAGGAAATGTTTGGACAGCAGCAATTTCTTTACTTCATTTAATTGAGATTTTATAAAAGCAATTATGTTATTGGTCCGCTCTGATACCAAGTGTAATGTGTCCACTAGTATTATCCAGGACACGTCTTAGCAGTCCATCGGAAAGGATGTCTAAAAAACTCTGCCCGGCACTCCCATGGAATGTTACGGGTTTTGCGATCTAGGTCTTCCCGTGTCTGCCACATAGCGGAAGTATCCTAGCCGTTCCCACTTAGGATCGATCGGAATTAGGGTTTTCTTGATTGGTCATTAGCTAACAGCAACTAGCATCAGACCCGAGCGAACTACTTTACGCAGAAACGCCAGGTCCGAAGCGGATTCACACTGCACTTGGTTCAAGGAGAATGGGAAATGAGAGGAATGCAAGGCTCAACCTCTCTGCCATAAGGCATAGTCCCATTCCGTTCCCCTAAAACAACGTAAATCGGGTAAGACGTAACTCTAGGTCTTCGCTCTCGTTATTCGTTTTGATGATGATGATCATTCAGCTGTTCTTCGAGATTTTTGAGAACTGTTCCTGGCTAACCGAGACCACCCAACCATAGGACGGACCCATGGCCCATCCTCTGCACTTTCCTCGGTTTGTTTTAGTTATGTAATTATCTAACACATTAATTTGACATATAACAATCAGCTTCTTTAATTAACCCTGTTAAGCACTGGTTCCTTCACGCAATCTTATTACGTGACATAGAAAAACAATATCAAGCAATTTCTTTTTTTAACATTTCATCATTGAGGAAGTTTAAATTGAATTGTATTGACTGAAAAGTAAATTGTCACAAGGATAGCAAAACCGTGACAAGACGATTAATATTACCTTCCAAAAGATATCCAAACCAATCTAAACATAGAAATATTCATACCCTAAGCACTTGACTACTTTCCTTATTGTACGGTCAAAAAAAAAAATCGTAAAGATAAAGAACTAGGGCTGTCCCCGAGATCCTTAAAAGGAAACCTTAGGCCTGACATACGTCAGCTTAAAGGATCTAAAACGGATTATTCCATCGCAGGACTTGCACAGCAAGTACGAAATCATTTAGTCTTGTGATTGATTCACAAGGAGAAAGGGTAAAAATCCTCAATAAGGATGGCAGATCCCTACGTAAGTTATCTTGCAAAAGGACGTATTTTTGGATATCCTTCTAAATAAGGAAAGTTGTAAACCAGAAACTAGCATATTTAAGGAACTTTAGGGTTGACCAAGTTGGGTTAATAAGGTACGCCCTACACCGGAATGTAAAGGATCTTGCCAATTTATAAGACACCTTGGGAACGAGTGCTGATACACTCAAAAGGAAAGAACACTTCCTTCGTAGTTTGCCAAACAACACGGTTGATTAATGGAAATGTTTGTGCTTGCTAGAGATTTTAGGGTTTTGTTTAAATTATGAATTACAAATTAAATGAGTACCTATACTTCAGGTTAAAGGCCTGAAGGAAGAGGCAATTTCAGTTACCCCCGACTACCTGCCTAACCCTAACCAAGGGGGTTGTTCACCATGCCGGGAACATGGACCGAACCCGCCGCGAGAGGTCTCTCCATTGAGCTCTACTTGGAGTAGGAGGACGCTTGGGTGCCAGTGGGGCTCTGGCCGTAAATCCCTCGCCTTTCGGGTCCTGCGCAAGAGGCTAACGTGACTCGGGATTGGATCTCGAGGCCCGCATACTAGTTTATGGGTGGAAGCTTGGAATAGTGAGCTCTGGGGATTATTGGATAGCCCTCGAGCGGATTATGGACAAGCCTACGGGCGGAACTCCTTGTATTTCAAAGATAAAATGATGAAATGTTAAAAAAAGAACTTTCTTGATATTGTTTTTCTATGTCACATGAAGGAACCAGTGCTTAACAGGATTAATTAAAGAAGATGATTGTTATATGTCAAATTAATGTGTTAGATAATTACATAACTAAAACAAACCGAGGAAAATGCGGAGGATGGGCCATGGGTCCGTCCTACGGTTGGGTGGTTCCAGTTAGCCGGGAACTTTTCTCAAAAATCTCCAAGAACAGCGGGATGATCATCATCATCAAAACGAATAACGAGAGCGATGACTTAGAGTTACGCCTTACCCGATTTACGCTTTTTTAGGGGAACGGAATGGGACTATGTCTTATGGCAGAGAGGTTGAGCCTTGCATCCCTCTCGTTTCCCATTCTCCTTGAACCAAGTGTAGCGTGAATCCGCTTCGGACCTGGCGTTTCTGCGTAAAGTAGTTCGCTCGGGTCTGACGCTAGTTGCTGTTAGCTAATGACCAATCAGAAAAACCCTTATTCCGATCGATCCTAAGTGGGAACGGCCAGGATACTTCCGCTACGTGGCAGACGCAGGAAGACCTAGATCGCAAAACCCGTAACATTCCATGGGAGTGCCGGGCACAGTTTTCTAGACATCCTTTCGGATGGACTGCTAAGACGTGTCCTGGATGATACTAGTGGACATGTTACAATGGTTCACCCTACTCATTAATCCACCCATTACTATGTATGGCTCACCCTCCTCATGACTTCATCCATAGGTAACTAATGTTATTCATCCTTTAAAGAAATAAACTATTTGTCCCAATCAAGAAGAGGATATTTAGAGCATGCAATAAGAATCCAATGAGATAATAGCATCAATAAAATAATATTAGCAAAGGATTTGGGAGCCATTTTGGAAGCCGAACTCTCAATGTCTCTATAAGCCATAACTCTTCACCATTAGCACATGAGCACAAATTCCAAGGAGTAGTTTGAGAAAACCTTTAACTCCCAATCCTCAACTTAGTCTTTCAAAATCACCAATCTATTTTCTATGGACTCTTGGATCTTCTAGGTCAACAAAGAAAGAAACCATGTGACTATGAAAGATCAATGGATAAAATAGATTCCTTCTCTTCAAACTTAATAATACAATAGCTTCCTTCTTTTCAAACTTAATAATTGATGCTAAGAGCATATTTCACGGTGGATTCCGTGCCATGGTGGATTTCGTGAGGTTTTACGGTGGATTCTGTAAACTTTTATTACCGAGGCTCATACACAAAGTGGATTCTTTGTGCGAGAAGTCGATGGGGACGCCTATCCGTTTCGGGCATTTTGTTAATTTAGTGTGTACATGGGTGATTCCATAGCAGGCGATTCCACAAAATACATATTTAAATTTTATGAGTTTAGAGTGCGCACTCGTGATAAATTAAGGTTAGGATTGATTTCTAACCAATTGATTTATTTAGCTGAAGACTGCTAGGTATTCACTTTTGTCGGTTTAATTGTATTATTTCACTAATGATTGTGAATGCTTCAGTTGATATGTAGAGATAGCAGCAGTGGCGGTGGAAAGCATTGGAGGATAGCGTGCATTCGAGTTATCATCTATATTTAGATGGGCGCATACCTTAAGCATGGCGCCTATATTTTGTCGCACCTATTTATCAAGGCGTTTAATATTTATTTATTATTTTTGTATGCGCATGGGCGCACGATTTAGATATTTGTATTTGGACATTGTATTTGGGTACGCCTAACTTCTTGGGCGCCCATTAGCTTTATTTCTATTTGACACAAAAGAAAACTCAAAAGCTAAAGCATGCTATTTTGTAATTTGGGCTATTATTTGATCTTGAAGATGATTAATACATAAAATACATGCTTTGTTGAGCGCTCACACAAGGGCATGGGGGAAGATTGCACCCAATTGGTCTCTTGTTCATGTCGTGCAAGTCTTCTACATTGATTTGTGTGCAAAAAGTAGAGTTCTTTTGTTCTTGGGGACCTTCTGATGCTCATTACGCGCGCTTACGACATTCGATCTGTGCACCAATGGTATCAGAGCGAAGCTGAGATCGAGAGCTTCTAATCGCTACCCATCTTGCGTGAAGGCAGAGCTCCTGGAATGATCAAGCTCTATAGTCAGTTTCATCGCAAACGGTCGATATGGGTGAATTCTTGGCGGTCAAGAACCTCTATCTGTAGCCTCCGATCGCGAAGGACCGGCTTGAGGAGGCGGAGGACCACTTCTACATCTCCTTCTTCAAGATGTTTTTTTTACATAGAGAATAGTAAGCTCCATATCTCCAAAAGTTTCAAAGCTTTCAATTAAATCTTAAGTGATAAAGCTTATAAGAAGCTTTAAAATAAAGCTTCAACTACAAAATTTTGACGTCTGGTAACGTGGCATCTTCTTTATGGAATTGGCGGCGTGAAAAATACCCCCCCTCAAAAATCGTCGACAGATTATACTGAAGCTTAGTTACTAAAGCTTCTTAATTCACTAAGCTATCCAAGTCCTCCAAGTTCACTTATTTCTGCAAGTCACCTAAGTCCACAGAAGTCATTACTGATTTACTTCAACAACTCCCATAAAGACTGTTCCTATGCAGAAGCACAGAATCACAGAATTGCTCCCTGGAAGACTCTGTTCACACATGCAGACTTGTTGAAACCAGTTTCAGCAAACGCAAAAGATCATATGAAGTTTATACGCCATTTTTACGAAGATAATGAATCCCGCAATTGCAAAAGACAAAGACCATAAAAGCCAAACAAAAATATATAAGCCTTGTATACCCGACTTTGAGCTACGCTCATCCCGCTAATCAGATTTTGAGAGTGTGAGGTCTTTTGGATTTTACAGGATGACAGAACAAAACATGGAGGATTTAATGGCTGAAGGTGATCTTCCCGAACCAATGATGGAACAAAAGTTGGATTTAATTATGATGCAGCTTGATGAAGAACGAAGAGCCCGCCAAGCTTTGCAAGTTCAATTGGTCAATTTACAACGATCCACCACTGACAAAGATGGACCGCAACCCGAAGATCTTATACGATGTACCATCGATGCGACTCTTGAAGCCCAATCCATCCGCAAAGAAACAAAGATAAGTAAAAGAAACTTCAAATTTCATACTTTCAATGGATCTCGAGATGGAAAGATTATACTTGCATTTATCAGTCAGTTTGATGATTACTTTCATGAAGAGACATATGCTGAGAAAGAAAAAATTAAATGTGTCACTAATCATTTAGTCAATCGAGCATTTCTATTGTGGACTGTGGTTTGCAAGAGCATTATTTGTCCCACTACCTGGGAGAGTTTCCAAAAGAAGTTTTTGCAGAATTTTCTTCCTCCTGAATTCCATGAAAAAGCCATTAAGTAATGGGATCTTCTACAGCAAAGAGAACGTGAACCTATTTCCTAATACACTGAATGTTTTTGGAATGCCCTACTGCAACTACGCATGCTCAAAGATGTACCTGAAGTGACTCACAAACGCAAGTTTATGTTTAGCCTACTTGGACATTACTATGCTGAAGTCAATATGTTCAAGCCTACAACCCTTGAAGATGCAATTTCTTTGGCTCATGACACTGAAGACAAGACTCAAGGAAGAGACAAGCGTCCACAACAATTTCAAGCTAATGGTAACTATGGTTCCAAGCAATTCAATTCAAATTTTAGAAGATTCAATCAAAGTCATTTCCTTCCATCTAAATTCCGTAAGTCTTGGAAAAAACCACCTGCTTTGCCATCAAATACCAATCCAAACCCTAAGCCAACCTCACAGCCAAATCCTAATATTCCTAGACTTCTTACCATTGCCAACAATGTATCTAAAGCCAAACCTATTGTTTGTTACAAATGTCATCAACCTGGACATCTAGCAGCCAATTACCAATCGAAAAAGCCACCTGTTCATATCAATTATCTTGGAGCAATGGAAGATGAAGAACGTGAGGAAATGTATGACTTTACAGAAGATGATGACATTGGTACTACTTTGGATACTTTGTCAGGTATGCCAACTCCACATTCTTTGCTGACAATGAAATGTTTTGTGCATGGTAAATAAAAGATTATTTTGCATGATGATGGTAGCACACATGATTTTATTTCTGCAAAGTTACTGAAAGAATTGAATTTACAAACTGTTTCTACACATTATCGCATTAAAGCAGCATTCCTAGGCACAAGATATAATGGAACACAAGAAGTGCATAGCTTTGAAATTAAAATTGGTGAATACACTGAACGAAGGAATTTTCTAGTTATACCTTTGCAATCTAGTGACATTATCCTAGGTATGCCTTGGCGTCATTAGTATAATCATGACATAGATTATTCCACTCATTCAACTAAAATTTATTTTCAAAGAAAACAAATCACATTGCATGGTATGCACGCCTCTAATAAATTTCCATTGCTTATTCCTACCCAAGCTAAACGTGCATTACGTAAAAGTAGCAACTCTTATTTAATTTGGGTAAATGAACTTCAAGCTAAAGAAAAACATATGCATCCTAGGCATAAACAATTTCTTGCTCAATTTAAAGATTATTTTGCTGATGATTTACCACCTGGACTACCACCTTTACGTCCTGAAGATCACAAAATAGATTTAATTACTGGTACACAACCACCATGTAAAGCACCATATAGACATAACCAAATTGAACAAAAAGAAATTCAAAATCAAATAGAGGAATTGCTAAACAGAGGATTAATTAGACCTAGTAGTTCTCCATTTGGCGCACCTGTATTATTAGTAGAGAAGAATAATAATACTTATCGCAAGTGCATTGATTATCATGCCCTAAATAAAATTACAGTTAAGAATAGATATCCAATTCCTAGGGCAGATGATATTATGGATAAACTACAAGGTTCTGCCATATTTAGTAAGATATATCTTAAATCTGGTTATCATCAAGTAAGATTACATAAATCTGATATATTCAAAACTGCATTTAGAACACAATTTGGACATTATGAATTTTTAATGATGCCTTTTGGATTAACTAATGCACCTGCTACATTTAGTCGAATGATGAATCACATATTTTTGAAATATCAGCATTGTGTTATAGTATTCGTTGATGATATATTGGTATTCAGTAAAAATGAGAATGAGTATTATGAACATTTGTCTTTAGTTTTCAAGTTGTTAAAAGATAATCAATTGTATGCTAGTCCAGAAAAGAGTGAATTCTTTCAAACAAAAATTGAATATTTAGGTCATATTGTTTCATCAGAAGGTATTAAAGTTGACCCTAAAAAGATAGAAGCAATTTCAAATTGGCCCATACCCAAAAATGTGCATGAGTTATGTTCTTTTCTAGGTCTTGCCAGTTTTTACAGAAAGTTTGTGCGAAATTTCTCATTACTTGCTTTACCTTTGACTAAACTTTTAAAGAAGGGTATTGTTTATAACTAGACTGATAATCAACAAAAATCTTTTGATTTATTGAAACATGCAATAACCCATGCTCTTGTATTACAACTACCTAATGGTGCGCAGATCGGACGCAGGTAGCTCACGTAGTGAATTCCCAAAGGTCCCCAAGAACAAAGCACTCTACTTTTTAGCACAAAAACCAATGTGAAAACAAGCACGACATGAGACAAAAGACAAATTGGGTTGAATCTCCCCCATGCCTTGTGTGAGCGCTTCACAAAGCATGTATTTAATATATATTTCCAATCTTTTTGCTCAAAAATAGCCCAATTACAAAAATATGACAAGCTTTTAGCTTTTGAGTTTGCTTTCTACCAAAAATAAGAAAATAAAGCTAATGGACGGTGCCCATAGTGTCTGGCACGCCCAATCTCAATGTCCAAATAGAAATAACATATTCAGGCGCATAAGCGCATACAAAATAATAATAAATAATCGATGTCTCAATAGACATAACAAAATATAGGCGTGGCGCCTATCAAAATCTAATCCAAAAGTCGAAAACCCGCTAGACTCCAATGCTTTCCTCCGCCACTGCTGCTATCTCTACACATCAACTGAAGCATTCACAATCGTTAGTAAAATAACACAATTAAATCGACAAAAGTGAATACCTAGCAGTCTTCAGCTACATAAATAAATCAACTGGTTAGAAATAAATCCTAACCTTAATTTATTACGAGTGCGCACTCTAAACTTATAAACGTTTATTAATTTAATATGCATTTTGCGGAATCACCCGCTATGGAATCACCCATGTACACACTAAATTAATGAAACGCCCGAAAAGGACAGGCGTCCCCATCAACTTCTCGCACAAAGAATCCTCTTTGCGTATGAGCCCCGGTCATCTAAGTTTACGGAATCCACCGTAAAACCTCACGGAATCCACCGTGGAATATGCCTCCTGGCATCATACCCCCGGGGTGGGATAGCAATTGACCTCAATTGCTATTAGCTCAATGTGGAGCTAACAGAGTGGGGAAAGCATTTAAGTCTCTAGCGTGCATCCATTGTGCTTCTTCTACAGGATGGTTCTTAAATTTCACGAGATATCTAGAGTACCTTCGGCCAGTTCTAGTGGTCATGTAGTCAGTGTCTATGATGGCTTCTGGTTCAAGGATTTCAGTCTCTTCTTCTAGTAAAGGTGGGTTTTCATAGACAGGGTGGATAGGTAATTGTCCTCTAAATGGTCTCAATAAACTAATATGAAAGGTATTATGAATTTTCCAATGAGATGGCAGTTCTAACTTGAATGCATTGTCATTAATCTTATGAATGATTCTAAATGGTCCGTAGAATCTAGGGGCTAATTTGACAACTGGATGTCTATCTATACTTTGCAGTCTACGCTTTTCTATTCTAAGCCAAACATAATCATCAACTTTGAAATTCATGGCTTGTCTTTTCTTGTTGGTTTGTTTGGTATATGATTGTTGGGCTTTAGCAATCATATCCTTGACCTCATCAAAAATAGTGTTATGCATAACAGCAATATCATCGGCACTTTGTATTCTATTAGACAAAGATGCAACAGGTGTAGATAATCTATATCCATAAATAACTTCAAAAGGTGCTTTCTTTGTAGATGTGTGCGGTGTATTATTGTAAGCAAACTGTAATAAATGCAAATGAGTATCCCATGTTTGAGGTTTAGAGATAGTGTATGCACGTAAAAGATCTAAAATAGTGCTATTTGTGGCTTCTGTTTGTCCATTTGTTTCTGGATGAAATGCAGATGAGAAATCAATCTTTGTGCCTAGATTTGCAAACAGTGTAATCCAGAAATTATTACAAAATCTAGAATCTCTATCTGAAATAATCACTTTCGGCAATCCATGGTTAGTAAAAATAGTTTTCAAAAATAACTGTGCTGCTTGTGATGCTGTTAAAGTTTTCTTACATGCAATGAAATATGCTTGCTTACTAAATCTATCTACAATTGTCCAAATCATGTCGTGATTAGATTTAGTATTTGGTAATCCAGTAATGAAATCCATAGATATATGTTCCCAAGGTTTAGATGGAATAGATAAAGGCATTAATAACCCATACTGTTTACCATGATGTCTCTTTATTCTTTGACAAATCAGACATTCAGAAACAAAATTAGATACATCTGCATCCATATGAGGCCAATAAAAATCTTCAGTTAACATACGTAATGTAGAGATGATACCTCTATGACCTTGATATGGGGGACAATGAATTTCATTTAAAACAAAAGATCGGAATGGAATAGTAACACACAGTCTCTTTTCAAAGAACATGAATCCATGATTATATGACAATGAATCAACAAGAATGAAATTATTTTGAACTAATTTTTGCCAATCAGAATGAAAAGTAATATCCTGGTGATATGTGTCTTTCATAGCAATCAAAGAATCAAAAGATATGATAGAAATGTTATGAATTGCAGGTCTTCTACTTAATGCATCGGCAACTACATTTTCTTTTCCAGGTTGGTATTGAATGATAGGATGGAAACTTTGAATGAATGAAGCCCATTTGATATGACGGTCAGAAATTTGGGGTTGGCTAAGTAGATGTCTAATGCTTTGCTGGTCTGTCTTTATCATGAATTCTGAACCCATTAAATAATGCTTCCATTGTTTTAATGCTTGTACAACTGCTAAGAGTTCCTTGTCATAAGTGGAATATTTGAGCTCAGAGGGTTTCAGCTTAGAACTAGAATATGCTATTGGATGGTTGTCTTGTATTAATACGGCTCCTATTCCTGATCCGCTAGCATCAGTCACAACTAAAAAGAATGGTCTGTTAAAGTCAGGCAATTGTAGGACAGGGACATTGGTCAATGCACGTTTAAGTAAATCAAAGGATTTCTGCTGGTTTTCAGTCCATTGATAAACAATGCCTTTCTTAAGAAGTTTGGTCAGTGGTAAAGCAAGTAATGAGAAATTACGTACAAACTTCCTATAGAAACTAGCAAGACCAAGGAATGAGCGTAATTCATGTACATTTTTAGGAATAGGCCAATGCAATATTGCGTCAATTTTCTTAGGATCAACTTTAATTCCTTCTTTTGATACAATATGGCCTAGATATTCTATTTCTGTCTTAAAGAATTCACTCTTTTCAGGATTTGCAAACAATTGATTTTCTTTCAGTAATTGAAAAACTAATGATAAATGCTCATAATGCTCTTTTTCACTTTGACTGAATACTAAAATATCATCAAAGAAAACAATCACACAATACTGATATTTTAGAAAAATACGGTTCATCATTCTACTGAAAGTGGCAGGTGCATTAGTTAATCCGAATGGCATAACTAAGAATTTGTAATGGCCAAACTGTGTCCTGAATGCAGTCTTAAATATGTCGGATCTATCTAACCTCACCTGATGATATCCAGATTTAAGATCAATTTTACTAAATATAGAAGATCCTTGCAGTTTGTCCATAAGGTCGTCAACTCTAGGTATAGGATACCTATTCTTTACAGTGATCTTGTTTAATGCTCGGTAGTCAATACACATCCGATAAGTATTATTCTTTTTCTTGACTAAGAGCACAGGTGCACCGAATGGAGAACTGCTAGGTCGAATTAAACCTCTATTTAGTAATTCTTCTACTTGACTCTGGATTTCTTTTTGCTCTATTTGATTGTGTCTATATGGGGCTTTGCAAGGTGGTTGTGTGCCAGGTATTAGGTCAATCTTATGGTCTTCTGGACGTGATGGAGGTAAACCTGGTGGTAGATCTTCTGCAAAACAGTCCTTAAAATATGCAAGAAATTCCTTATGCCTAGGGTGCATATGAGTTTCTTTTGCGTGCAATTCATTCACCCAAATGAGATATGATTTAGTATTCTTGCGTAGTGCACGTTTTGCTTGAGTATGCGAAAGCAGTGGAAACATATGAGATGCATGCATACCAAATAATGTAATAGATTTTCCTTGAAAATTTATATTCATTGTGTGCGTGGAATAATCTATATTAGGATTATGTTGGTGTCTCCATGGCATTCCTAGAATAATGTCGCTAGACTGTAATGGGACAACTAAGAAATTTCTTCTTTCAATATATGGACCAATTTGAATTTCTAAATTTTGAACTTCTTGTGTGCCATTGTACCTAGTGCCTAAAAATGCAGCTTTTATGCGATAGTGCGTAGGTACTGTATGCAATTTCAATTCCTTTACCAATTTTGCTGAAATAAAGTCATGCGTACTACCGTCATCATGCAATACAGTTCTTTCTTTTCCATGCACCATACATTTCATAGTCAACAATGAATGTAAGGTAGGCATACCTGGTAAAGTGTCAGAAGTAGTAGTAGGATCGTCTTCTTCTTCAGTGAAGTCCGGCATATCCTCATGCTCGTCTTCGTCCATAGCTCCAAGGTAGTTGATATGTGCTGATGGCTTCTTTGAATGACAATTTGCTGCGAGATGGCCTGGCTGGTGACACTTGTAGCATACGATGGGCTTGGCTTTGGTCACATTATTTGCAATGGCTGGGAGTCTGGGTATATTTGGATTTGCTTGTTGGATAGGCTTAGGATTTGGATTGACAGTGGATGGTAATGCGGGTGGTTTAGGCCAATTCTTGCGGAAAGATGGTGATGAAAAACGACCTGGATTAAACCTTCTGAAATTGGAATTGAATTGTTTAGATCCATAATTACCGTTTGCTTGGAATGGCTGTGGTCGTCGATCTCTTCCACGTAACTTATCTTCAGTGTCGTGAGCTAAGGAGATAGCATCTTCAAGGGTAGCAGGCTTGAACATATTCACCTCAGCGTAGTAATGTCCAAGAAGTCCAGACATGTACTTCCGTTTATGTGTCGTCTCTGGTACGTCTTCAAGCATGCGTAGCTATAGGAGTGCATTCCAAAAACGCTCTGTATACTGTGGTATAGGCTCACGGTCGCGTTGTTGCAGTAAATCCCATTGCTTGATTGCCTTCTCATGAAATTGCGGTGGTAGAAAATTTTGCATAAACTTCTTCTTGAAATCTTCCCATGTAGCAGGACATTCTATGCTCTTGCGGACGACAGTCCACCAAAGTGATGCTCTATCTATCAGATGATTAGTAACACACTTGATTTTATCTTTCTCAGGATAAGTTTCCTCATGGAAATAGTCATCAAACTGGCTAATGAATGATAAAACAGTCTTTCCTTCTCTTATGCCATTGAAAGTGCGAAACTTGAAACTTTGTTTACTTATCTTGGATTCCTTGCGAATGGTTTGTGCTTCAAGAGTGGCGTCGATGGTACGGCGTATCAAATCTTCAGCTTGAGGTTCTTCTTTATCAGTGGACGCTCCTTGTAGCTTTGTCAATTGCGCTTGCAAGGCTTGCCTAGCTCTTCGCTCTTCGTCCAATTGTAACATGATAAGATCCAGCTTTTGTTCCATGGTAGGCTCGGGTAGATCGTCTTCAGCCATAGGATCATCCATATGTGGGGTAGTCATCCTGTAAAACTCAACAAACCTTTCTCACTCAAAATCAGTTAGTGGGATGAGCGTAGCTCAAATTTGGGGTTACAAGGCTATGTATTTTTGGGTATTTTCTTCTTCAATTTTCAGAAATTCTGAAATATTTCTGTCGCTGTTTGCTGAAAGTACTTCAACGAACTTGCAGATAGGTAAAACAGCTTGCTGCGAACAACTTTCCAGTTCTGAGTTTTTGCAAACGAACAAGTCTTCTAGGAGTTTCGAGCGTTAGTCAGTTCTGATTTAGTCAGACTTGCAGAGTTGCAGACTTAACAGACTTGCAGGGTTGTTGACTTGCTGGACTTAGCCGACTTGCAGAACTTGCAGGACTTGATTAGTGTCGACTTGCGAAACTTGTCTTCTGGAGTGCGTGACCGAGAGTTTGCAGACTTGTCAGATCTGTGTGTCTTGTACAACTTGATGAGAGCTTAAGGATTTAAGCTTAATAGTTTAAGCTATGGAGGGGGGGATTAATTGAAGAAAAAAAACGGCGCAGTTGATTAGGACGTGGGTAGACGTTTCAGGCCGTCGCGGAATTTTCGGGCCCCCTCATACACCTCGTGATGAATTTCTTAAGTGATTAAGCTTTCTTCTAAAGCTTAAGTCAAGCTTAAACTTGAGAGAGAAGAGAGAGATGAAATTTTCTCACTGTTTCTTCACGACTTGTTCATGGAGTTGAGGGAGTGGTCCTCCGCCGACAGAGAGTGGTCCTTCGCGATCTGACAGTGGAAATAGGGGTTCTTGATCGCCAGAAGTCTACCTGTATCGACGGTTCGCGACGAGATTGACTGTAGAGGCCGTTTGTTCCTGGAGCTCCGCCTTCGCCCGAGATTGGTAGCGATTGGAAGCCCTTGATCTCTGCTCCGCTCTGATACCACTGGTGCGCAGATCGGACGCAGGTAGCTCACGTAGTGAATTCCCAAAGGTCCCCAAGAACAAAGCACTCTACTTTTTAGCACAAAAACCAATGTGAAAACAAGCACGACATGAGACAAAAGACAAATTGGGTTGAATCTCCCCCATGCCTTGTGTGAGCGCTTCACAAAGCATGTATTTAATATATATTTCCAATCTTTTTGCTCAAAAATAGCCCAATTACAAAAATATGACAAGCTTTTAGCTTTTGAGTTTGCTTTCTACCAAAAATAAGAAAATAAAGCTAATGGACGGTGCCCATAGTGTCTGGCACGCCCAATCTCAATGTCCAAATAGAAATAACATATTCAGGCGCATAAGCGCATACAAAATAATAATAAATAATCAATGTCTCAATAGACATAACAAAATATAGGCGTGGCGCCTATCAAAATCTAATCCAAAAGTCGAAAACCCGCTAGACTCCAATGCTTTCCTCCGCCACTGCTGCTATCTCTACACATCAATTGAAGCATTCACAATCGTTAGTAAAATAACACAATTAAACCGACAAAAGTGAATACCTAGCAGTCTTCAGCTACATAAATAAATCAACTGGTTAGAAATAAATCCTAACCTTAATTTATTACGAGTGCGCACTCTAAACTCATAAACGTTTATTAATTTAATTTGCATTTTGCGGAATCACCCGCTATGGAATCACCCATGTACACACTAAATTAATGAAACGCCCGAAAAGGACAGGCGTCCCCATCAACTTCTCGCACAAAGAATCCTCTTTGCGTATGAGCCCCGGTCATCTAAGTTTACGGAATCCACCATAAAACCTCACGGAATCCACCGTGGAATATGCCTCCTGGCATCACCTAATTTCAATAGACCATTCTTTTTAGTAGTTACTGATGCTAGTGGATCTGGAATAGGAGCCGTATTTATGCAAGATAATCATCCCATAGCCTATTCTAGCTGTAAACTGAAACCATCTGAACTTAAATATTCTACATATGATAAGGAATTGCTAGCTGTAGTACAAGCCTTATGTCAATGGAAACATTAGTTAATGGGTTCTAAATTCATGATTAAAACTGACCAACAAAGCATTAGACATGTCCTTAGTCAACCCCAAATATCTGATAGACATATCAAATGGACAGCTTTCATTCAAAGTTTTCATCTCCTTATACAATATCAACCAGGAAAAGAGAATGTTGTAGCCAACGCTTTAAGTAGAAGTCTGACAATTCATAATATTTCTGTAATATCATTTGATTCCCTTATCCCTATGAAAGATACTTATTATCAGGATCTTACTTTTCAAGCTGATTGGAATAAATTAGTTGCAAATAATTGGATTCCTATTAATTCAATATCTTACAATAATGGATTCATGTTTTATGAAAAGAGATTATGTGTGACAGTTCCATTTAGATCTTTTGTTTTGCATGAGATTCATTGTCCTCCATATCAAGGTCATAAAGGTATTATTTCTACTTTGCGTACATTGACAGAAGATTTTTATTGGCCACATATAGACACTGATGTATAGAGTCTCCATAAGGCAAATTGCAATGACCAACTTTTAATGTCATATAGTGCCACCACTTCATGAAGTTGCTTTGTACTTCTATCATCATCAAAAACAAGTCTAAAATACACTGCACCTCATGAAGCACTATGGAAATCTGCATATTGTCTTTAGGAACTCCATAAGTAATGTATAAGATAGCATAATCTTCCAATATATGACAAGAAAATAATGGTTCTTTGTGTAAAGAATCAAACCAAGAAACCCTAAAAATAATCATCAGATTCACAGAATCAAAAACTGCTTTATGGGGTAAAATCCCATTACTTACTCCATAAGGTACTATTGTTGGAACTTGAATCAAATTCATTGCAACTCTGGATATACTGTGATCTTGATGGGATGATTCATCATAACTGGTTGCACTAATCGTCTTAATCTAAACCCATTCACCACCGGCTTAATTACTTCACCTTGTAAAGTAGCCAACACAAAAATTCCTTGTCCAACATCCTTTACAACTTCATAAGGTCTAGTGTACCTTAACTTGAGTTTTCCCAAATGGTTTCCAAGCCGTGAATTATACACCATAACCAGATCTCCTACTTTAATTATCTTCTTTTAATGTGCCTATTAATCCATGCATGTCTTCTTGAATGAACCACTCCATGAATGTAATGCGCCATGATCTGATCTTTCTCCACCTCTAAAGAGGGCTTCTTTTGATCTTTAACAGTTTCCAAACCAATGTCTTGACTTCCCTCATAGGTACCACTACTTTCCACAACCAAATTACTATCTTGCTGTAGGAAATTACTATTCTGCTCCATGAAGTCAATGTTTTGCTTCATAAAGCAGTAGTTTTGCTTCACAGAATTACTCTGTTGTTGCATGGAGTAACTATGTTGTTCTAGAGGTACAACCACTTATGGTAAAATTGTTGGAAATAGCTTATAATGAGACAAAATGTTTTAAATATCTACTTAAAAAATAGGTACAACTGTAGGATTAGCTTCTAGAAAAAGCTCCTCTTCATCATCTCCAATCTCAGGTGGAACATTAATTGTTTGAGCAACTAACGGACGGTACTTGGGCTTCAAAACCACTTGATTAAATGTAGACAGCTTGACTTCTTTACTTCCATGAGGAATAATTGTTGTATCTAAACCCTAATCATGCTTCAACTTAGCAAGTCTAAACCAAGGTCTTCCCAATAGTATAGTATAGGAATCTCCTAAACCTTTCATACAGAGAACAACAAAACTGACCTTGAACTTCATCCCGAGCTACTTGGATAAGTTGATTCTTTAATATTCCCAATGGCTGTAATCTTCTTTGATCTGCCATTTTAACTTGAAATGGTGCTGCCACAAGCCCTTGCAATTGATATGCCAAATACATCTCTTCAAGTAAAATTTTAACTCCTGAACCTCCATCCAGAAGAACATCATTAAATTTGCTACCCAAGTAGTCAAGTTGAATAGTCGGAACTTTGTAATCTACCACCTTCATTTGTGTGGAAAGCACTGCTTGACATTCAAAGATCTGTTCTGTGTCCATAGCATAATGTTTCAACACTTTATCATGATTTGACTTAATCTTAGTTAGAAGCTTTTCCTTGAATCTTGGAATTAAATTAAGGATTTTCTCCAAAGTTAGCTGCAATGAGGACTTAGTTAGTGTAGCAAACAACTCATGAGAACCATGCAATGCCTCATATAAATCCAAACTCTGAGGCTGCATACTAGACTCCATTCTTGTCATGAACATATCTTGCTGATTTTCCTCATGAAGCAATTGACTCTCTTGAACTTCATGAGGCAATTATGCAGCTTTAAATTGTTTGAAGTGCTTCTTATGTAACTTTAAAACTTCTTTGAATACTACTTCCCTAGCCATTTCCTGATCTTTCTAAAAAATCCTTTACTGAGCTTTTGCCCTGGTAATGGCCAAAACTGTTGTCTCATCTGGACAATCTTCCACACCTATGGAATTTGAGCAATCACAACCCACCTCTAGATCTAAACCAGGATTAATGGCATTTAAAACACCCTTGCCTAGCACTTCTTTCTATAAAGCTTCGTGAACTTGCTGGTTCAGCTGATGGCTTACTGCTTGACTATCCATGACTTCTGCAGGTAACTCAACAAAGACTACTGATGCCTGAGGCACTACAGCCATGACTTGCATAAAATTGATTCCAACTATTGGTTGAACCTGTGAATCCTTCTGTGGCTCATCATAACAAAATTAAACAATGTCCCCTTGCATTCTAGCCATAATGAAAGTGTCAGAAATTGTTGACAGGTAATGAACCATAGTTCTATAATAAAACCATTTCAATGAAATATGACAAGGTTGAGAACTCATCATATACAATGACATCCATAGTATATCATAGAGAATGAAGATATAGAGCCATAACAAAATAAGTAGATTACTGCTCCAACTGCAAAGAATAATTGCATTCACTTGAAAAGACATTAATGATGCTCTAGCATTTTCATCATAATAAATGTAGGTCAATGTACCACCCAATTTGGATCTTAAATAAGACATTGCATCGTGTGGTTGGAACCAGTAATCATCATGTGGTTGTCGTATTTGCTATTTTTGAGGTTGTTGTATCACTTCTAACTACATTTCAACTAGTTGCTAAGGTGAGCATGTAAGCTTCACATGTCATGGCATCATGTTGTGTAGTCAGTCCCTTATGTATAGGTTTGGTGTGTGAAATATTGATCATACTCAAGGTTATAATCATGATTCTTTATAAAAGTGTAATATTTAGAGTAAGGATATAATGGAAGACTTCACTCTACAAGAGAGGAAAACAATATATTAAAGGTTATGGGAGGATATAATGTCACCTTGCTAGGATGGCTGCTTATTCAACATATCTACTCTACTACAAAAGGACACATACATACAATATGGTTTAAAGAGCTTGTAATTAAAGTTATGTATGCAAGAAGCAAAACTAACCAAAATTTAGTAACAACTTTATACAATTGACGCATCATTTGTCACTACTTGGAGCTATAACACAAATCCATTGATGTTTGATATGTATAGATCCTATTCGAGTTAGAACGTTCGGCAACATACTCTTTTTGAATTGTTGGCCTTCGAAAAACCATCACACAATGCATCCCTTGGTGTCACTAGATGAGCTCGCCAGACCTTCCACATATAACTATCTCTACATGCATTTAAAATAGATGAGAATGCTGCTTCAATTCTTTTTATTTGAGTGTGATCTGATGTGTGTAACTGTCAAATGTAGAGAAAAATCCTCTAATTCATGAACATTCAAAATAGCTAGTCGAAAACCCTATTCAAGTGGAACGAAATAGGCACATGCAGATCAGTCTTGACATGCTTCTTCTGCATGAAATGGAAGTGATGCAGACGTCCGACTTCGTCGCTCAACAATACTTCCTTGTCGGTCGTACACATGCAGAGCAGTCTTGACATGCTTCTTCTGCATCAAATGGAAGTGATGCAGACGTCCGACTTCTTTGCTCAGCAATACTTCCTTGTCGGTCGTACAGATGAAATACTTTGTATTTATGGATTTCGAGTTCGTTATCAAGCTTGAAGTACGGTTGCGCGAGGTAGCTGCAATAATTCATTATCACTAATCAGTTCTTGTTTCATTGATGCTCCGTTATACTATTTCGCTTGCTACTCCGATTCAATCTTCAGTTTGCATGGCCGCCAGAGGCGATAACGACAGTAATATGGCTGATCACAATGAGGCGCAGCAGCTCCTTCTTCATCACCTTCCCGGACCAGCGATGCTGAGTGTTGCGGAGAGTCTACTGTGGAGGTCCAACATTGATCTGAGCAGATACATCAGCTGGTCGACGAGCACGAGAGACAAACAGCTTATCAAAGTCTTATGCGTGGACGTTGTAGATGCACTGTGGCGATCAAGATCTAGTACAGATGTTGGAGCAGATAGTACAAGGCAACACACTGACAGCGAAATGCAGTTGATGATGAGCGCGAGATGCGACGACCGAGTGGAAGCAGCCTCCCGTACTGAAAGTACGGAGGAAGAAGACAAGCTGAGTCTCCTTCTTAAGAAGGCGAGAACTAGAGGCGTACATCCTCGTAATGACTGCATGGGATTGGTGGCCGAGGTGGCCTTCACTACAATCCACGTGCATTGTGGCAAGACGCCGTCTTCACGACATGTCCGATCCGTCAACTTCCGGGACTTCGCCAGGTTTTTTCCCGCGTGCAATGGCAAGGACGTACGCTTTCTGCCGCCCAAAATCATCAAGAAGCTGTAGCCAGCCTAATGCCCATATTCTGTGACGACGATGTGCCGGGGCGGCATGATCATTTGTGATGTAACATAACAGTGTATACGGACCAATAGACGTACATGTAGTTTCAATTGGAGGTTGTTTTTGCAATACATTGCTCCAACCACACCTCCCTTCGTTCCACCATCTCTTTGAATAAAGTGCTCAAATGTTTCATATCAACGTCTAGTTTCTTAGTGTCCTTGACTGCGTTTACATTCCTAGTAGTAGAAGCATGAGCTCCGAGGGACAAAAGAGACGTGGCACACCCACCCGCCACAAGGTGTCTTGCCTATTTGGAAAAATGCATTAAATATTTAGGGTTTTAGAGATCCAACTACAACAAGAAATGGTCTCTAACATGCCTATGTGTGTTAGCATTGCGTTAATCATGCACACATTCAATCTATATGCATGCAAGCTAGCATAAGTTTAAGTCCTCTGTCCTTCTCAAAGAGACCTCTTGAAAGCATTGAGTAGGTAGGATTCTTGCTTCTTGGATTTTACATTTTCTGTCTCTTACTCATGTCGACTCAATTCACTCTTGTTAGGTAATCCAATGTTAAAGCTCTTCATTGCTTGCTAAAGTTGATCCTTGCTTATTCTTGGTTCTTAGTTCAATTCTTCAATTTCTTTAGCTACCTCTATGGGTAGATTCTTCACTTATCCCTAATGTTATTCTTTGTTTTAGTAGGCTTTGAATAGGTACTTTATTAAGTGTCATTTTTGGGTATCACTAGTTAAGTGATAGCTTTTCCCCCAAGCTAGCGTTGATCATATACTTCGAGGGTCTTGCATCTTAAGAGATCTAAAATATATTTTGGCAATATTAAGATTTGATTTGAACACCACTCTTGCCTTGATATCCTCTCCAAGGCTACTTTGATCAACCCTATTCATAGGTAGTTTGATTGCATAAAGCACTCCTTACTATGGATGACAACCCCTAAAAACATTTGAACTTGAAGGAATTTTATGATTTTATGTATAGACGCTTACTTATCAACATTTTTGCAATCATTTTGAGTGCAAGAATTACCTTGTTGGTAGTTGGGATGCAAAGGAGAGGGATGTGAATGCAAAGAAACACTTATTTGACGTTAATGGAATGACTCCTCAATGACATTGTAACAACGATACTAACGAAATTAGATCACCAGAAAAATATATTCAAAATATGAAATAGCAATATAATTAGTCATAAATAAATTAAATATTGATGTATATTTATGAGACACACACAAAAAGAGAGAGAGAGAGAGAGTGTGTGTGTGTGTGTCACGGGCCCACGAGGAGGAGGCCGGCAGACCTCTCCCTGTCACTCTCCATCTAATGAAGACTCCGGAACATCCATCGGTAGAAGCTCCTCTGGGGTGGCCGGTGGAAGGAAAGACTCTGAATCAGAAGAAGAATCTCCATCAAGAGGCTTAGCTCCAAAGGAGCTGTCTCGGGAGCCCAACTCTCCCCTGGAATTCAAGAACGGGATGCTCCTCACCCCCATCTGTGGTGGTCGAAACTTCCACGAACCGCACATCTCGGCTCGTGCAAACATCCAGCTTGACGGGATCAAACAGACGATAACCTTGAGATTGGGAGCTGTAGCCAACAAAAACCTATGGTCGGAAAGTCGTCTGGAACTTGTCACGCTGCATCTTCGAGATGTGCACATAGGTGTCACACCCAAAGATCCTAAAATAAGAGACATCAGGCGTAGTCCCAAAGTAAGCCTCATAAGGCGTCATCCTGTCAATGACCAAAGTGGGAGATCGATTGAGGATGTGAACTGCGGTAGCCACTGCCTTGTCCCACAAAAACTGAGGTGTTTATCGATGCTCCATCATGGTGCCTACCATCTTGATCATAGTTCCTTTCTTCCACTCCAAAATGCCATTCTCTTGAGGAGTGTTGGTGTTAGCAAACTCTTGGTGAATGCCCCTATCTACACAAAAACGAGCAACCTCATTAAACATAAATTCACAGCCCTTGTTTGAGCACAAGGTCTTCAATTGCCGGCCAGATCGATTCTGGTCAAAGAAAAGCCAATCCTTGAAGTGGGAGAAAGCCTCCGACTTCAACGTCAAAAAATAGGCCCAAGTCATCTTGTTCTAGTCATCTACGATCAACATGAAGTACAAGTTCCCCTTCAGGGACTTATCCTCATCGGGCCACAAAGATTCGTAGATACAAGCTTCATAGGTGATGAAGATCACCTCGAAGCTTTGTTGGGAATTGCATCCTGATGCAATTTCCCACGAATGCAGGAGACACATGGCTGATGGCTCACCACTGTTCTCTTAATGCTCTCTTGATATTCCTTCCACAATGCTTATGCAATATCAACTTGCATAAAGCATAACAATGTGAAGTAGACCAATAATTGTTCATGAATCTTCGTGAAGAGAAGAATAAGTGCTAATATTCAGCCCACTTTCTTCCTATAAAGAAGCCAAGAAGGCTTCTTGGCACATCCCGCTTCAAGCTTCAAGAGCATGGATGAGTCCATTGTGTGAAGATTAATCAATAGAGCAAGTAGATGAATTTCAATCCTTCAATTTACAAGATTGGAAGACAAACAATAGTCCCTATTTAGTTATTAAAAGACTCAAGAGAGTGGATTTAATGTCTCCCTTGATATGGGAGATCAACTCAGCATTCACAGGTCAGGCCTAGTCCTCCTTCAAGACTCATAAATCGAGCTCTCCTTTGTATGGGTAACTATAACATGTCCTCCTGTAATCTTAAGGACACGTCTAAGCAATCTATTGGAAAGGATGTGTAGAAAGCTTCGCCCGGCACTCACATGGAATGTCACGGGGTTTGCGATCTAGGACTTTCCGTGTCTGCCACGTAGCGGAAGTATTCTGGCCATTCCCACTTAGGACCGACCTGAATCAGGGTTTTTCCCTAATGGTCATTTCCTAAACGGCAACTAGTGTTGAACCCCAAGCGAACTACTTTACGCAGAAACGCCAAGGTCGAAGCGGATTCACGCTGCACTTGGTTCAAGGAGAATGGGAAACGAGAGGGATGCAAGGCTCGACCTCTCTACCATAAGGCATAGTCCCATTTCATTCCCCTAAAATAGCATAAACCGGGATTATTATAACTTAGATTCTAGGTCAGCGCCCTTGCTGTCCATGTCCCTTGTATGATCTTCTTGTTGTCCATCATGATTGAGAAAAGTTCTTAGCCATCCGGGACCACCCATTCGTAGGACAGACCCATGGCCGCCACATCCACCACACTTTCCTTAGGTTGTTTTAGTTATCTAATTACCTACCACATTTAGTTGGACAACAGCTTCCTTAATTAGTCTATTAGGCACTAGTTCCTTCACGTGATCATAGCACTTGACATAGAAAAGCAATATCAAACAAGTTCATTTTCAACAGCTTATCATATTTATCTTTGGAATACATTTATAACATCCAACCCATAGGCTTATCCATAATCCGCCCGAAGGCTATCTAGCAATCCACAGGGATTATTAATCCAAGATTATGCCCGTAGACTAGTATGCGGGCCTCGAGATCCAATCTCGAGTCACATTGGCCCCTTGTGCAGGGCCCGGAAGGTGAGGGATTTTCAGCCAGAGCCCCCTCTGGCACCCAAGCGTCCTCCTACTCCAAGTAGTGCTCAACAAAGAAACCTCTCGCGATGGGTTCGGTCCACCTTCCCGGTGCGGTTAACAACCCCCTTGGTTAGGGTCAAGCAGGCAGTCGAGGGTAACTGAAGCTGCCTCTCCCTTCACGCCTTCAACTTGAAGCATTAGATATATTTTCATCCTTTAATTCTTTGAGCAAACAAAGCAAAATAGTGCTCTTAAAACTATTACAAGCACAATCATTTCCATTGGTCGTTATTTTTGGCCAACTGCTAAGGAGTGAATCCTTCTTTCCGAATGTATCCAGCACTCGATCTGGGATCAATTGCAACTTGGCAAGATCCCCAAGGGTTTATTTGTTAACCCTATATCCTGGGTTAGGGCCATACCCTATTAACCTGACTTAATCAATACCTTAAGTTCAAATAGCAGTACATATGTTATTCCAATTGACTGATTGGTCTTTTGCTTCCAAGCAAATATCTAATCCCCGTATCTTGGTCATTTTACCCAAGAAATGTACTATATTAGGACGATTATTCATCTTCTTGCAAGATAACTTGCATAAGAATCTGCCAATCTCATTCCGAGGAATTGGCCATTCCCTTGTGATCAAATCACAAGATCATGCGAATCTGCAACTTGTTGCACGTGTCGCATCAAATCTATGGGACTATTTACCCATCGAGTGGAGTTTTATAATCATGAAATCCTGATTAGATATAACAATCTGTTTTTGATTGCATTAGGCCAAATTGCCTGTCCTAAGGTTCCAAGTTCAAACCAAGTTTCATCTTTTTAGCAAGAGATCCTTAGGGTAAAAACCCTAGATCATTTATCGCAAGTATGTCCTACTATCCCTACATTCTGTGAATGTGGGAAAGTCTTTAGGGTATAGGAGTTTCAGCTTTGGCAATAAGAGCGACTAGGTCACGTCCTCAATGTGTTAAATCCTAGTGTAGCTCTTTGTGATATGTTGCATTGAATTAACCCTTCCTAAACGAGTCCTTCGCGGTTTTTAGGTGTTTAGATTTAAACCAATTTAACTTGTCTATTCTTGAAGATAATTATGCTACCATTTCCATAACCACATGATTCATTGCCTACGTATACATTGATTTACAAACCCTAACTTTTCGGGTTAAGATTAAAGCATAGGTTAAGTTATAGCATAATTCCAATTGATCCTCCTATAACATGCAAACAAGATTCATGCTACTAAGCTTTAGGATTTTATGTTTATACATGCATCCTTTTTCTACTTTCATTTCCGAATGAATTAGTCGTATGCTGAACTTACACAACCTTTCGTTGATTTAAGTTTTTAGGCCACTTGCTTAGAGTTAAATCTTCTTCATGCAGCCCTAGCAGTTTCCTACGGTTGCTAGCAACTTTCTTTAAGAATCATTTTAAAGAAAAGATGTTCAATAATGCGATACACGGTTTATTCCTTCCATGCTTAATCGAAGTCTACTATCATAATTCTGTTTTGTAAAGATGGGCATTAATTAATCTAATTTCATTACTTTGAAATGCATAAAAACCACTTACTAGAAATGCATAGAAATCTTATGCTCACTTTATTTTGTTTGTTTTATTGAAAAATACTAATGACCGAATCCCTCAATTGTGAGCTATTAGAGCCAAAGTTATTTCAATCGAAAAAACATGCATCCTCATTCCTCAAATGATCCATACATAATTGAAATATTACGATGTTAATCAAATTTAGGAAGAAGAACCTGTACTTGTGGTGAAATGTCCACATGGATGTTAGGAGACGATCCTCCTGCGGTTGCACCTTGTGCTTTCTTAGGAGCCATTGCGAATGAGGCCTTTTTGTCTTGGATGCAAATTTACGATCTTGGCCAATCTTCTTGGAACACGAAACTCCCTTTGTGACCGATTGCACCGTCTTTCAGAGTCGGCTTTATAGGTTTCCTCCTTAAATTTGGCTAATGGGAACTTGTGAGGAACCTAAGGGGGAAAAGGGTGTTTGTGAAGGCCAATAGAAAGGGGCTTCTAAGGGACCCCGATGTTAAGATGAACCTTTGAGGGACTTGCAATATAAAAGGGGGCTTAAAGGACCCTAAAGCATTTTGTGGGGGGCAAAAACCCAGGGGGAGGGTTTTAAATCCCGGGGAGGGGGGGGTTTTAAAATGCTCTTGGTGAAAATAAAAGGGGGAAAAAGGTGTAAGAATCGCCTGTGAGGGGATTAAATCTCGGGGAGTGGAAAAGAGGTTCTAAAAACTTTCGAGAGTAAGGATTAATAAAGCCAGGGGAAGGGGGGCTTAGCTCCTCCCCTTAGAAGCCTCCAAGAAGCTTCTTGGAAGCTTTTGTGGTTCATAGAAACCACGTGGAGGGAAGGGAGGGACTTAATGGCGGCGTGTTGGTGGCATCAGCGGTGTCGTGCTCGGCAGCAGATGGCGAACTTCAGCGCGGCTTCTTCCCTCCATCTCAGCGGTCTTGCTCCTTCTCAACTCCCCTCTGACTGGCGACTTCCCCTCCTATCTCACACAGTCCCTTCTCCACTACTACAGCATCAGGCAGTGTAACGGCTTCCTACTTAAACTCTCCTCCCACATGCTTTTATAGCTGAGGGGAGAGGATCCTTCCTCCCCCATGCGGCTCAAGGCATGGGGTTCACCCCCCTTTGGCATCCAACAAGGATGCTCAGTCATCCTTGCTATATCCCTCTCCTCCAACAGGACTGTTGGCTGCGGGGGAGAAGGATAATTAAAGAAAATTTTTCCATTATTCCTAAAATTTATCCTTTTGGCCTCCTAAGAGAAGGTTCCCATGTAACTAAATGGGTTTTTTTCTTTTAACTCATTTATGCAACTGGAGATCAAGCTACGTTGTGGATAATTTGAAAATCGCACCGTCAGTGTATTTTTTATGCTGGAATTCCCTTGCATGACTATCACGCGGGTTAGAAATATTATCAACAGAAACTATGGTCACTCTCCTTTAAATACACAGTTTTGCCCTGTTTATTCATCCAAGAGTGGCTTTCCATTTTCGTCAAAGCACAGGAGTAGCACTTACATGTCAAGTAGAGTTTGCTGCAGTTATCTATGGTTGCATGGCTTGAACTGCCTCTTTATGTGGTAGCTTTGGACACCTCTTCCCCTTCTTCTTTCATGATGCGTGCTCAGCCCGCAAAATGTGGCGAAATTCACGTTGCCCTTCTTGTCTTCTTCCTTGTTCATTTTGCATGCTTCATTAGTTTCATAAGTAAGACATAAGTCATATACTATGTCCTATGTTCACAAACGTGATTTTTCTTTCTAATGACCTTGTGAGTCATGTTTTTAGAGTAACTTCTTCATTGACATATGAAGTCAGGGCCTCCTCCAACCCATATGATTGTTCATGAACATACATACCATGTCATATGTAGCATGACTTACCAAACTTGTAGCAACTTCATTATTGCATTTTAAGGCAGAGTGCGCCCATCTTTGTTTCACCATGCCATATGCTGGTGGACTTAGGCTTAATGTTTTATTGCACTAGGTAAGTCTCTTGTAGTTTGTCTAGATTACAAGTGACTAAGTAATATATGTACATGTTTAAAGTTTTATGTTTTAGACCATGGGCAAAGAATCTCATGACAATGACATGTCAAAAAGTACCCATTTTGGCTAATCAATCACCTCAACTAGGCAAAATTTCATATAGAAATACAATGTTTATGGTCCATCACCTTTGCTCCATATAGAGTGATAGATCAAGTGATGCAGGATAAGATTCTTATTATTGCAATTTAATTTGAGTATGATACTAACTATTGAGTGGTTAGGAAAGAGCCAAAACACAACCATGAACCACCTCAATTGCACATCATCATCTTGATTGGGGTAAAAAGTGATAAAAAATGTTGAAGATCAACAAAGTTTGCAAGTTGCATGTAGTAGACCTCTTCCCTATATACCATGACTATTGCATAGGCTAAGAGATTGTAGAAGATTGGATTTTGGAGACACAAGAGCACCATGACTATGGTAGGAGTCACCATGATCACAACTGGGAGAATATAGGAGAAGGATTCAAGCAAATTGGGAAATCACAAACACTTTGTCGACACACAAGTCATTCACATAACATCTTTTCTATACTATACATTTTTACTAAGAACCTTGAATTGAGAGAGAAGAATTGTTTAAATTGGTTGATGCTTGTTTAAAATCCATTGCATGTGATTAAGGTTGATTACATGTGCATCTTGGTTGTTTTTGAACCACCATACAT
Source organism: Lygodium microphyllum (assembly GCF_053477565.2). Lineage (NCBI taxonomy): Eukaryota > Viridiplantae > Streptophyta > Polypodiopsida > Schizaeales > Lygodiaceae > Lygodium > Lygodium microphyllum. Next base: position 81,650 of record NW_028229554.1, on the reverse strand, counting down.
GCATTAAACATACCTTTGCTTGTTTTTCACATCATCTTGATCACAACATTCTACATCTTAAAATCAACAACCACATCAATACTGGAAAACCACTATAAAAAAGGAATCACATTGACAAGTTGTATGTTATCTATAAATTAATGCATGTTGTGATTTTTTTATTGGATTGATTTGAGATTCCTCAATCTTGCTTGCTCGATTGATAATTTGATCCTTAAACAATCTAAACCTCGATAGCAAGCTTTTAGATCTATCCATGGAGCACACACATTGATTTTGCAACCAAATCATCACCTCAATTACAAGGGCAGACATCACTTGGTTGACTCTTAGGAATAGTTGAATGCCTTGATTCAATCCATGGGGACTTGTCCAATATAGCCAAGTCATTTTATAACCAAGATACACTCTAGACATCCCACTTCAAATGAAAACAAGCGGCAAACTCTAAACACTAAAAACTTAACTTTACAATTACCCTGATTTGGTATGGAATCATCTAGATTTGTTGACATATCACCTCTAGTACCTAAAAATAACTTCTATGCTGATTTTAAAGAACTTGGAGTTTGATTGCTAGATCGAGAAACTCACTAACAAGAAGAGAACCCATTCGATAATGCTAATTTACTAAATTTCACAAGACAATTTAGGAACCACTTAATGAAGTTTCCTCTAGATTCTTACATGACCATCTGAATTCAAAGCCATCTAATCTTAGATACCTTACACTACTCCTAGTATTGTCTCAGATATTCAAATCCTATAGATGCTCCTTATCTTAGGTATAGAAGATAATTTCTTGATCACATTGAGTGATTCCATAACTCTTTGGACTTGTGAGACTTGCCATGGACCTATTGTGTGAGATGCTCTCTAAAATTTGCATCAAACATTTGATCCATGAGCTATTTAAACTTGTACAGGTTTAGATTGTAGCTAGTATGGGCTTAAAACACCATTTATAAATTCATAGCTATCTACAAAAGGCAACACCATATTGATTGGTTTTCACAACCATGTTGATTTGATAGACCCATCTTTGTAGAATTATCTCTAATATTCACAGAGAGAGTCTAAATTTGATATAGTCTACACTATTGTTCACAAGTATGCAACTCATTTATGTCTATGTGTACCCTAAACCATGATTATGAGTTTTGGGAATGTCCATGAGCATGGTCTCAATTGGCCACAAGAGGCTGTAATCCATGCATTGATTCTAGTTGTCCACAAATCTATGCTTCAAGGAGCCCCTTCATCAGCATGTAACCCACCTACATACTCCTTTCAACATTTGACAAAGATTGTCATACCATCGACAAGAAAGGAACTAGACAAAAACCTAGAAGGGGACGTTGAGGGGGGACAAGATGGTGAAAGAAAAAAGAACCACACAAAGGTACTAAGGGACAAAGGGGAATTATAGCCGTGAAGATCCCACTTCAATTCAAAATTTCTAGATTGATAAGAGACTTAGCTTCACATCCTTAACCCTAAACTCACACACATCATGTCAAATTTTGTGATAAGGCCCATTCACATACATATAATCCTATATCTCGCATATCTCCACCCATTAGGTATCATTTCACACACATAGGCATCCCCTCTTTGGCATGAGTATCCCCTTAGATGATCCTCTGAGAGTTTGGACAACCGACACAACACAACGCTCACCATACCCACATAGGGTAGCTCATGTCGAATAGGGTCTCGTTTTTAGGCACCCAAAATACACATAATTGAGAAGTGCACAATATATTATAGGCATCTCACTTTTGTCACACTAAACACACATGCACTCACCAAACCAAACTTTAGGCCACATTGTTGACAATGTGGGCCCACATTATCTTTTCAACTAACCCTAAATAAGTTTTATACACACATGCACTCACCAAACTAACCCTAGGCCCACATTGTCACCGTAGTCAACTAACCAAACCATAGGTCCACTCTTCCTTAGGATATTTCCATTAGCACTTAGGCTAGGACTACACCTTTCCTAGGTCCACACACATATACCCCATAGTCTTAGGTTAGGTTGCATACACCTACACCTTACCTTTAGGTGCATATCTCGTCCCACTTGTGGACACCTTATTTGCACCTCTTAGGAACCCCATTTGTAGGCCCATATGAACACACATTATTTCTAGGGTTGTTTCATATCATTCTCATAGACTGAGTGTCTTGTGCAATGGTATGGAAGTGCACTTCATTAGGCATTCAAATTTTAGAGCATTCCGATCTCACCTTAGGTAAGGGTTAGTTAACATCTTAGGTATTCTTAGGTCACTCATACTTCACACAGTAGAGTTTCTTACATCACATGTAGGGTACGTTAGGAGCACTAACCATAGCCACAATGACACCATAGGTCCCATAATGATTCAAACACCAAGGCATAGCCCTTAGTTGCACTATTAGTTTTGCCCCCTAACACATCCTCATATGTTCCAAAACTCACCCATTTTCTTAGACATGCTTAGATACACCTACAATAAGTTGAATTCAGGTGCAATTTACTTAGAATAGTGAATAGCAATTGTCCAAATCGTCTATCAACGAGTAGCTCACTTGGTTTCACATTGACCCAACATGATCATAGGACTAATTGCTTAGGGCTTGCCAACGAGAAGTAGAGTGCCACAAGAGCTTAGGAACAAATACATCTAAGCTTGCAAGTTTGATCAAAACTCTAGGAGTCCATAAACCATTAGGTACAAGAGTTCAAGAGAATTGACTGAGAACTTAAACCTAGCAAAGAAATGACAAGGAAAAATGCGCTTATTGCAAGATCAAAAGGGAGTATTCAAATAAAGAAGGACTTGAGAGATAAATTTGAGAGACATAAACTTTGGAAATGGTAAAAACTTGATAGACCAAGGAAAGAAGCATTGAAAATCCCTAGAGCTTCAAGAAGACAAGCATACACACAAGACCATACATCAAAGCTCATCTAGAGTGGAACTTTCTTCAAGAGTGAAAACAAGGAACACCTAGGATATAATTTGAAAATGAGCTTGCAAGAAGAGTTGAAGAGCTCCATATGACTAGTTAAAGTGAAATATTCTATTGATGCACTTGTATCGCTGAATAGACTCCAAGATCTAAAGTCCTAAACTCTTGCGAGTCAAAGAGAATTTGACTAGCTCTCACCCAACACACTAGTAGCCACAAAATCAAGGTATCCAATCATCTAAATCTATGCTTAGAGGTTTAAGCCTCACCGTGAAACCTACAAATAGACCTCTCTTATGCAAAAACACACACACAAATTACTCAAGTTACATCCACACAATCAAGAAATAAGATTAGATGGCTCCTCTTTCTGACTCATGCACCACGAATCCATAGCTATAGCAGAAGTATGAGAGAGAAGAGAGGTTGGGAACAAAGATAGTTTGAAAAAGAAGGAAGAGGGAAGTTAAAGAGGCACCACAAGCAGCCATGCTCCAACCTCCTTGACCACCTTTTCTTGAAACTCCCTTCATACCCCTTTGTATGTTTATTAAATTGAAATATATTTTGACCATGCAAAAAGCGAATGTAGGAAAGCCGTTTGTGTTGTGTATATTTTAAGCTAATATTCCTAAGGTTTAAAAAATGCAAGATTGCATATGTAATGGCCTTTATAGTTCCAAGCCAAGTATTTACAATGCACAAACAAATATGACAACAAGGTAAAACAAATACCCATTAGCATAGACATCGTGCATAAGATCATTTATTTGTGGATGAAAGAATCACAATCTTTGAGAGGGACGGAATGGTGGGATGCAAGGTAGAAGCTATAGAGTCCAAGAGGGTTGAGAGAGAGAATTATACAAGAGAGTTATGTGGATAGAAAATGAATAATTTCCTTATTCTTTGTTGTTTACACTTATATTGGTTCTACAATATGTACATATACAAGGGGTGCTTGCTTGACTGTTGGCCATTGGTCTGTACCCCAAAAACCTCCCACTTAAATGCCAATGTGCCTTTATGGGAGTATAAGAGTAAAGTGAAGATACTATTGCCTATCAATAGTTTGTAGTGTGCAAAGTGCTTAGAAAGTAAACTCTTCATAAGAAGATTTGTAGGGTTATCATTCATATGGATCTTGACAAGCTCAATGCACTTATTCTCAAGTACTTCCTTAATGAAGTGATACTTCACCTCCATATCCTTTGTGTTTGTATGAAAGACAGTGTTCTATCTCGGCTGAATAGCACTTTGGCTCTCACAATGTAATGTAGGCACCTCTCTTGCAATGCCAAAGTCTCCCACTAGACAAGCAAGCCATATAGCTTTCTTCTAGGGCTTAGTGGTTATAACATTCTCTACTTCAATGGTAGACAAAGAAGTTACAATTGAGAGACCCAAGAGACTGCACCACCAAGTGAAGACAAAATATGTAGTATATGTTGGGGGCAAACATGCATGTGCCTAGTCGCATGTGTATTAGTTACAGTGACAATACTCACATACCTACACACCTGTACACTGTAGGTGGGTGAGTGCCCATTATTGTTACTTCATTTTTTATTATTTTAGTGATATTTATTAGGTGGAAAATCTAGTGAATGATGCCAAGGATACATGCGGGATCCCCAAAACCAATGCAACCAAGCAATAATAAACTTGGAGAAAATCAAACAAAAAAAGACTAAACCTTATAGATGAAGATATGGATGTGAAGGGAGTGAGCTTGGAGTGGAAGTCCATGAGTGAATGCAAGAGCTATGGTGGAAGGAGCAAGAGAGCAAGAGTAAGAGAGACAAGATGTGGGAACTCCAATAGTCACAATGTGTCATCAGCCTTCTCTTATTTAAATGTCATTGAAAGAATAAATAATAAAGTGATAGTGATGGGTGCTCGCCACTTGCTATGTATAGGTCTCTGGATACTATTAGTGTAACTAATACATGGGCGGCTAGGTACAGGCGCCTTTACCCCCAACAACCTCCTAGTTAAAGGTGAATGTGCCCCTGGTGAGAAGAGAAGGAGAAAAAAGTGACAAAGTAGAAATGTACATAAAGTGCAATAGGATGAGGAAAGACATCATCTCATCCACTGCCCATCGACTTCCTAAGAAAGGAAAAATGCTCTGCTGAGAGACTTTTGGTGATCAAATATGTAATATTTTGGTCAGTTGAGATATTGACAAGCTCAATGGACTTGTCCTCAACAATCTCTTGGATAAAGTGGTAACCCACCTCATCATGCTTTGTCTTTGCATGGAGGACCGGATTCTTAGCTTATTGAATAGCGCTTATAGAATCCAAATGTAGTGTAGGAAACACATCAGCAATACCAAGGTTTGCTACCAGACAACCTCCATGTAAGCCTCAATAGCTACAATATAGTGGACCTCAGTAGTAGTAAAGAGGACCGTGCATTTTTGCACCCTAGATATTTAAGAAACATCACCTCTAGCAAAGGTGAAGACATATCTAGAGGTAGAATTCCTACTATCTACATGTCTTGAATAGTTTGCTATATCGCACAACTCCGATATCTTGGCAACCATAACATACGCACATATGTATTATGCCCTAAGTACCTCATGATACCCTTCATGACATCCCAATGCTGTCTGCTAGCAAGTGTAGCCATATAGTGAGCCACAACTCCCACTACAAATGTGATGTCATGATGAGTGGCTATCAAGGCATACATCATCATGCATAAGTGATCTTGGCCATCTCGGCCTTCTGCTCATCAGATTATGAAAAATCAGTCTAAATAACCTTCACATGAGAGGGTAGAGGATAACTAATAGGCTTACCATCCTACATATAAAATCACTCAAGGAATTTCTGAATATACTCCTTCTTGATAGATAAAAGAGCCCCTTAGAGTGATTGCATGTGATGCACATCCCAAGAATATGCAAGGCCAACCATTTATGGTAAATATGGAGAGTCATATTCTATGCATAGAATAAAGTTTCTATGAACAATATGAGCAAAGTCAACACGTGACCTCTCCTGTGTTGTCCGGCACCAAGTCAATATTTGTGAATATAAGAGCTGTGACAATTGGTAGCATCGAGTTGAATGATGAAACTCTCATGCCGGCTACATATCTTTAGATTTTTCCTCATTGCCATACCTAGTCATTGTTGATAGCCAATGATCTCGTTGATGAGGGATACAATTATAACACCCTACTATAGTGTTATTGGAAGAACCTAGGGCAATCCACATTGTCGCCTAGCAATGAACGGCTTAAACCGTATGGAGGAAGACCATACACCTTGTTGGGTTGACATAAGCTCGTACTCACATTTCAGACACAAACCATTCCACTCCTCTTTCATGTTTTTCCCAATACTGAGGGAGTATGTATTGAGATTCTCTTGGGATGCACCTTCAAGTATCTCACCAATTGTCACATCAACTATGTTGACAAACACATTCACCTTTAGTTGACCGATACCCATGTGATCATACGTTTGTCTCCCAAGGTAGATAGCCTAAATTCAATTTGGATAATTACCATCTTTCACCTAGCCAACCCACCAAGTCCACAATCTTGCTGACCCTACTTCTAGATGATTATACAAGGAAGAAAACGCAGCACCACAACATAGTGGCGGTGGCAACCAAAAAAATTATCACATGGTTGTCAAACACTCAAGCATTTATATGGATCTAGCCCTTTCGGAGTACAACATCTCTTGGTATGGAAAAGTGGCTGATACATTTAGTTCGGGGAGAATAGTGTTGTATTACATTTATCTACGGGAATTGGATAATAGTATGGTTTCGGGTCATGGATTTTCAGGAATTGGTAAGTCATCGAAAGATTGGGGTATCCTTTCCTTTGAAACCCATTCTTCTCATAACGCCCCAACACTTTGATTCTATCAGTGGGGATTACACAGGTCACTTTCTCATATACATATGAGTTCAGCTCGACCCTCCGACCTCGAATATGTAAAGTTGAGTTTACATGAGTCTCCACAAAAATGATCAACTTCACGATCTTCAGGTCTTCTAACCACTTGATCCTCTTTAAGTTGATTTGATAGTATGCAAACCGGTGGGCAGCTATATAGTAGATTCCTGAGGAACCCGTCCATCTTCGTTCCATGTACAAAGGCGATGGATTATAGATACACTCTAGGATATTCATCATCGCAATCCTTTGTTGATAATCCGAGGAACGCATCGCACTCATAAACATGACTTGGAACACTAAGAACTTATTCCATGCTTCGTAATTCTACAAGACAGCATCGAAAGTAAGGAAAATTTTGAAACACTAACATTTTCTTTACTTCTTCTTATTAAGATTTCTTAAAAACAAATCATTCGTTGGTTCGCTCTGATACCAATTGTGAAATGTCTACCTGTTGTCTTCAGGACACATCTTAGCAGTCCATCGGAAAGGATGTCTAGAAAGCTCTGCCCGGCACTCCCATGGAATGTTAGGGGGTTTGCAATCTAGGACTTTTCGCATCTGATACGTAGCAGAAGTATTCTTGCGGTTTCCACTTAGGACCGACCTGAATCAGGGTTTCACTAATGGTCATTTCCTAAACGGCAACTAGTGTCGTACCCCAAGCGAACTACTTTACGCAGAAACGCCAGGTCCGCAGCGGATTCACACTGCACTTGGTTCAAGTAGAATGGAAAACGAGAGGGATGCAAGGCTTGACCTCTCTGCCATAAGGCATAGTCCCATTCCGTTCCCCTAAAACAGCGTAAAACGGGATTATTGTAACTTAGATTCTAGGTCAACGCCCTTGCTGCTTGTGTCCTTTGAATGATCTTTTTGCTGTCCATCATGATTGAGAAAAGTTTCTGGCCAACTGGGACCACCCATCCGTAGGACCGACCCATGGCCACATCCACCGCACTTTCCTCAGGTTGTTTTAGTTATCTAATTACCTACCACATTTAGTTGGACACGCATCAAACAGCTTCCTTAATTAGTTCGTTAGGCACTGGTTCCTTTACGTAATCATGGCACTTGACATAGAAAAGCTGTTACAACTATATATATCATCTCTCACTTGACTTGGGTCTCACCTATATATATACTAACTCTACATCTATATGAATCATTCTTTGGGAGCATGTCTTGTGTATCTCTCTCGTACTCTCTCTCTCTCTCAACATGGTATCAGAGCACAGGAATGTGATGAAGTAGAAGTGTGGAAAGGCGAACGATGGTGTTTTCCAAGTGCACAGTACTCACATATTCCCATACGTGGATGAGATTTAAGATCCATACCTTGCACAAGACCATGATGATGAAGATCAAGAATTTTGGCAAAATCGGAGTGTGCAAATTGTTGATGCCATAATTTGCAATCTGCATCTCCAGGGGCAGTAACAACATTTGCAACTGTATCATTCAATGATAGCTCAAATAGATTACCATGTCGAGGAGCCACTGCTATAGTATGCCCGTCTTTCTCTATACGACATTGATTATGATCAAAGCCAACAAACAAACCAAGATCAACTAGACGAGCAACATAAAGAAGATTTCTTTGCAAATCTGGAACATGAAGAACTCCTCTTAATATTCTAGTGGATGAAACAGTCCCTAGATATAAATCACCCACTCCTTTGACTTGACAAGTCGTATCATCCACAAGGTAAACAAACTTCTTGACAGGAAGAGAATGATAATTGTGAAGCCACTGTGATTGGTATGTCATGTTTCCAGTGGCACCTGAATCAACGATGAATAGAGAACCATCATGAACAAGAAGTACCTTTTCTGGAGAGATATCATAATGGACGAAATTGAGCTCCTGATGAGTATGATCATCATCAGTTGTAGTTTGTTGAACAATATAAGCTCGAGAACGTTCTTCATCATATCTGCGTTTATAACAACGACGAGATGGATGATCTGTATGTGCACAATAATCACAAGGAGGAAAACTTTTGGACGAGCGAGGTTGCTTTGTAGTAACTCCATGCTCCTCATCATATTGACGTGCCCAGCAATCAGAAGCCACATGACCTTTCTTATCACAATAAGAACAATGTTTGTTAGGATAAGCAAGACGAGAAGATTTACTACCTGGATTAGGGCGTCCACCCTGCTGAAAACATGAAGCAGGACGCTTGCGAGCAACAAAAGCAGCATCAAAATTCCTTTGTTCCCGAGTGACCAAAACAGCATCAGATTTTTCCAAATGATGCTCATGTCGTTGAGAATATTCAATAAGAGATATACATGCTTTGTCAAAGTGGATATCATCCTTGTTAGACAAAATAGTGATGATATTGTCATATAAAGGATCTTTCATGGTATGAAGAAGTTGAGTAACAATCTGATTTTTAGCAACAGGAGCGCCAGCAGCACCAAGCTGATTGATAATGTCTTTAAAAGCCTCGATATGAGAGTGCATAGAGGTACCAACCTTATATTGAAGATTCTTCAAACAAGTTTGGAGATATAAAATTTCGGTGACCGATTTCTTCTCAAACGTTGAGATAAGATACTCCCAAATAGCATGAGAGGTTTCCAGATGAAAGACATCCAACATAAGTGAGTCAGGAAGTGCAGACAATATATAACGACGAGCCGCTTTGTCACGACAAATCCAATCAGTATGATCAATTTTCCATTGTTCAAATAATGGACCATCAGTAATCTCCAAAGGTACATGGATTCTTACTGAACTCCCCCCAAATCATGTTCCTATCAAATGTAAATGGGTTTATAAAACCAAGACCAAAGCTGATGGCTCATTTGATAAGTTCAAAGCACGACTTGTTGCAAAAGGTTACTCACAGATTGCAGGAGTAGATTATCAAGAAACATTTTCTCCCGTTGTGCGCTCCACAACTGTTCGTATGATTTTGGCTTTTGCAACACTATTTGATCTAGAAATTCACCAAATGGATGTTAAAACGGCTTTTCTCAATGGAGATCTTGAAGAAGAAATCTATATGGAGCAACCTGAAGGTTTTATGATTGCAGGAAAGGAGCATCTTGTATGTCAGCTTCATCGTGCATTATATGGATTGAAGCAAGCCTCTCGTGCTTGGTATATTAAGATTGATCAGTTCCTCACATCTAAAGGTTTTGTTGCATGTTTTACTGATCCAAATCTTTACATCAAAAGGGAGGACAAATATTTTATTATTCTTGCTCTATATGTTGATGATACTATTCTTGTGTCAAATAATATTGTTTTCTTAGATGCTATGAAGAAGCTTTTATCGACTGCATTTGAAATGGTGGATCTTGGTGAGATACATTCTTGTTTGGGTATTCAAGTTCAACGACACCGACAGCAAGGAATTCTTCTTCTTCGCCAGACAAAGTTTATTAATGATATTGTTAAGAAGTTTGGGTTGAAAAATGCGCACTCTGCTAACACTCCCATTCTTTCAAGCTCTACCAAGGCTAACTTTTTGGGACAGTATCTTTCTTCCCCTTCCACTATTCATTGGAGTGCTGCAAAAGGTATTCTTAAGTACCTCAAGGGTACTAAGGAATTTGGTCTTATTTATCATCGTCGAGAGGATTCTTCTTTATCTTCTTCAACTTCTCTTGACCTTATTGGATATACAGACGCTGATTGGGCAAGTTCACACTTATCCATGTGATCTACAAGTGGGAATTGTTTCTTTGTAAATGGATGTTTGGTTTCTTGGTCCAGCAAGAAACAACGATGTGTTGCGGTTTCTACAACTGAAGCCGAATATGTTGCTGCATCATTAGCAGCTCGCGAGCTAGTTTGGATTCGACAACTACTTGCAGATTTGGGACATCCTTCATCATCTAGTACACCTCTTCGATGCGATAACCAAAGTGCTATTAGTCTTACCAAAGACTATATACAACATAGTAAATCAAAGCATATTGCTATTCATTATCATTATGTTCGACATGAAGTCAAGAAAGGTTCCATTATGGTGGAGCATTGTCCCAGTGATCAAATGGTTGCAGACATCTTCACAAAAGCTCTTAGTGAAGCTTGCTTTAGCTCATTAAGACATGAACTTGGTATTGCTCCAAGTTCTTGTCTCACTGATTGAGGCATGTATCATTGTATTTAAGAAAACTTTATAGTAAATCATTTTTGTATCGTAGGTATGTGTAGGGGCTCGGGTTTTTCCCTTGTTCTCCCCAAGGGTTTTTTCACTCGTAGCCAGAGACCTTTGTTTGAGTGGGGATGTTACAACTATATATATCATCTCTCACTTGACTTGGGTCTCACCTATATATATACTAACTCTACATCAATATGAATCATTCTTTGGGAGCATGTCTTGTGTATCTCTCTCGTACTCTCTCTCTCTCTCAACAAAAGCAATGTCAAACAAGTTCCTTTTCAACAGCTTATCATATTTATCTTTGGAATACATTTATAACATCCAGCCCGTAGGCTTATCCATAATCCGCCCAAAGGCTATCTAGCAATCCACAGGGATTACTAATCCAAGATTCCGCCCGTAGACTAGTATGCGGGCCTCGAGATCCAATCCCGAGTCACGTTGGCCTCTTGTGCAGGGCCCGGAAGGCAAGGGATTTGCGACCAGAGCCCCCTCTAGCACCCAAGCATTCTCTTGCTCCAAGTAGCGCTCAATGGAGAGACCTCTCGTGGCGGGTTCGGTCCACCTTCCCGACGCAGTTAACAACCCCCTTGGTTAGGGTCAGGCATGCAGTTGGGGGTAACTGAAGCTGCCTCTCCCTTCAGGCCTTCAACCCGAAGCATTAGATATCTTTTCATCCTTTAATTATTTGAGTAAACAAAGCAAAACAATGCTCTTAAAATTGTTACAAGCACAATCATTTCCATTGGTTGTTATTTGGCCAACTGCTAAGCAGCAAATCCTTCTTTCCGAATGCATTCAGCACTTGATTCGGGATCAATTGTGACTTGCACAGATCCCCAAGGATTTGTTTGTTAACCCTATATCCTTGGGTTAGGGCCATACCCTATTAACCCGACTTAATCAATACCTTAAGTTCAATTAGTAGTAAATATGTTATTCCAATTTACTGATTGGTCTTTTGCTTCGAAGCAAATATCTAATCCCCGTATCTTGGTTACTTTACTGAAGAAAGGTACTATATCAGGATGATTATTCATTCTCTTGCAAGATAAACTTTTGTAAGAATCTGCCAATCTCATTTTGAGGAATTGGCCATTCCCTTGTGATCAACTCACAAGATCATGCTACACTGCAACTTGTTACACAGGTATCGCATCAAAACTATGGGACTATTTTACCCATTAAATGGGGCCTTCTAATCACGAAATCATGATTAGATAGGAAATAGGGTTGGGGTGTCTTCATAACAATCCGTTTTCGATTGCACTAGGCCGACATTGTCGGTCCTAATGTTCCAAATTCAAATCGAGCTTTATCCTTTTAGTGAGCGATCCTTAGGGTAAAAACCCTAGATCTTCTCTCGCAAGTACGTCCTATTGTCCCTACATTCCGTGAATGTGGGCAAGTCTTTAGGTTTAAGAGTTTCAGCTTTGGCAATAAGAGCGATTAGGTCATGTCCTCAGTGTGCTAAATCCCAGTTAGCACTTGGGATATGTTGGTTTGATTTAATCATTCCTAACGAGTCCCTCGCGATTTAGGTGTTTACGTTAAACCAATTTACTTATCTACTCTTGAAGATAATTATGCTACCATTTTCGTAACCACATGATTCATTACCTATGTATTGAGTAGATTTTACAAACCCTAACTTTTTTTCTTAAGATCAAAGCATATGCTAAGTTATGGAATAATTCTAATTGATCCTTTTGTACATGCAAATAAGATTCATGCTACTAAGATTTAGGATTTTATGTTTAACCATGCAACCTTTTTCTACTTTCAACCTTTCGTTGATTTGAGTTTTTTAGGCCACTTGCCTAGAGTTTAACCTTCTTCATGCAGCCCTAGCAATTTCCTACGATTGTTAGCAACCTTTTTTAAAGAGTCATTTCGAAGAAAAGATGTTCAATAATGCGATTTATCCCTTCCATGCCTAATTGAAGTGTACTATCATTATTTTGACTTGTAAAGATGGGCATTAGTTAATCTAAGTTCGTTACTTTGCAATGCATAAAATAAATTGCTAACAATGCATAGATGTCTTATGTTCTTTCATTCCTTCCATTGGAAAAATACAAATGACCAATTCCCTTGATCGTAAGCTATTTCCTTTTAATTTATCCAAAGTATTTCAATCGAAAAACTGCAACCTAATTTCATAAATGATCCATGCACAATCGGAATATTACGACGTTAATCAAATTTAGGAAGAAAAACCTGGACTTGTGGTGAAATGTCCACATGGATGTTAGGAGATGATCCTCCTGCGGTTGCACCTTGTGCCTTCTTAGGAGCCATCCAGACTTTGACCTTCTTGCCTTGTTCGTGGATTTATGATCTTGGCCCGTCTCCTTCGAACGTGAAACTACCTTTGTGACCGTTTGCATCGTCTTTTGGAATTGGCTTTTGAAGGCTTTATAGGCTTCCTCCTATGAAATGGTTTTAAAAGGCTTATGTGGGAATGCAAAGGCTTAAACTCTGGGGCTATGAGGTAAGAATAAAAAAACCTTAAACTTCAAGGAAAAAGGGGTGTAAAAGATTGCTTTGAGAAGGAAAATAAAAGGGGATTTTAAAAGATCCCGGGGTAACAAGGACCCGCTTGAGAGGGCAATAGGGAAGGGGGTTTAGAACCTCGGGCTAATGGGAGCTTGTGGGGAAATCCAAGGGGGGGAAAAGGGCTTAATTTCTGGGGTACATGGGCTTTTGAAGAGCTTGGATGGAATGAAAAAAAAAGGGGAAAAAGGGGGTGCTTGTGAAGGGCATAAATCCCGGGGAGTGGGGTTATAAAAACCCGCTTTGCAAAGGCAATAGAAAAGGCCCATGGGAAATGGGCTTTGGATCCCCAAGGGGGGGGGTTTTATTAAAATGGACTTGGTGGAGAAAAAGGGGGGGGGGGGGGGGGGGGGGGAAGGGGCTTATGACAGCCCCCTTAGAAGCTTCTTAGAGAAGCTTCTAACGAGCTTCAACATGTGGCGAAGGGATTGAAGATGGAAGCCAGATAATCAGACGGCGGCGTTCTGGTGGCAGCTCCGTGATCTCCTCCTTCATCTACGGCAACGATTCACTCCCTCTTCCAGCTCTACGGCAGTGTCATGATAATTATTGCCTCCTCCTCTCTACCAATTGTCCTAGCTCTCTCCCTCACAACCATACACCACACTCTTCTTCACGGCCGCAGTGTTACGACTCTCCAACCAATAGCGTGACGGCTCTTGCCTCCCTTCACTACCCCCCACAAGGCTTTTAAAGGTGGGGGGAGGGGATTCTCCCTCCCCCACGTGGCCTTCTGTCCATGGCCTTCACTCCTCCAACAAGCTCCAACAAGGAGCTAGGTCATAGCACCTTCCCTCCCTCTCCTCCCGCACGATAGTCGGCTGGGGGGGAAGGAGGAGATAATTTTTAAAAAATTATGCCATAATTTCAAATTATTATCCTCATAACCTCTTCCCAAGAGGGGATTCATGCGACATATGTAGTTTTATTAAACCATAGTCTCGGTTCTGCCAATGGAGATTATGATACATCGTTTTTAAGTTCGTACCGTCCGAGACCCAATGCCAACATTGTCTTGTGTGAGTCTCACGAGTACGTAATATTTTTCAGTAGGAAATATTACACCATCAGAGAGGCTTCTTGACTTTTTCCTTCAGAATGGCATGGATCTCTCTTTCTATGGAGTTGTTAAGAATGTCTGTAATCCTAATTGGGACCTTGATAGTGTTTTACAATATTGAAATTTTTATTTTTTTGAGGACTTTTTGGAGTTTGAAAATCTAGCATGTCCTGCTATTGAAGTTGATACAAAGGAATATGTCCATGTTCCTGTTGGGTCAACATGCAATGAAAAGTCAGTGTTTACTAGGAGGTGTGTTGCCCACTCTCTGAACAGGTTTTATGCAAGAGACATATTGTGCTCTACTCATTCCAAGAATTGCAAGATTATGTCAAAGTCTGCTACTTTTATTGTTTTCACCCTTGTCAAATATCCTATGAAAGCTTATGAGCAACAGTTGGAAGGAGCAAAGTCTGCTAGCTTTTTAGAGGAGGTTGTAGATGTAGATTTTGAAGCTTCTATTGCTGAGAAGTTGGATGTTGCTCAGCTCAAAGCTGAGACCATCATTGAGGAGAGCCAAGGAAATGCAAACCTTGCAACTGATGAGAGTTCTCACTATACTGTTCCTTCTCTACCATCTATACCTTTCAAGGAGGAGTACATATTACTGTTAGATATTCAAAAACTTTTCAATCTTAGGGAAGATTATTGTCTAGCCATTATTGCGGAGGCTTCTGATGCTACAAATGGAATAGTTGACACAGAGAATGAATCAAAGGAAGAGATACTCAAACTTGATATCGAAACTGGAGATGATAAGTTTATTGATGCTGGTGAAGCCCTCTCTCTTTGTTTTGAAAATGCAAAAGATATTGAGAAAGAGTTGAGTATTACTGATGAGGAGTTTGATCGCATCCAAAGCCATCTTGGGATTTCCAATTTTGGAAGAGAGGAGTCTGAATACATTAAAGAATTGATAAACACCAATGAGACATCATCTTCAATAAATTTATGGAATCCAGTTAAATTGGAGTACGATGAAAACCAAGTGGTAAGATTATTTTGAATTTTCTTTTACACATTGGTAGGTTTGAGTTCCATGCTCATTTGGTATGGATGTTATTTGCAGTTGGAGATTATTGATTCAGATAACTTCTTGGGATGTGGCAAAGGATCGAGAGTTGGTGGTAGTGCATTGAAAGACATTGCACTCGGCCACTACTTAGCTAGGATTGACCCTAATTCCTTTTTGGTACTTCATAGTAGTTTCTTAGAGGATGCAACATGGCCCATACTTTGTATTAAAGATCTTATAAGGCTTCTAGGTTTCTCAAGACTACAATATAATGCCCACAAAGTAATGTTTTTGGAAAAGACTGTAGCAATTAGGATTTTCGGCTACGGTCCAGGTTACTCTGCTTCTAGAGCAGGATACTTTTTTGCCTTCACATCCTACGCCTTGGCTGCAAACCGAATTGATGTAAAATCTATAGCTGGCTACAAGAGAAGAAAATTTCTAAGTTATAGAGGAAAGATCCCTGAGGAGGAAGAGAATGTGAGAGTTTTGGAAAGCTAGCTTTGTATATATTTTATCTTATATATAAAAGTGTGGCTGCTCATGTGTCATTGCCATCTTTTATCTGCATTCTTTGAAGCTATCGTCGAAAAAACCAATTGAATAGCTCCTCCAAAGCATTGCTTTTTGTAACTCCCCCCCATGCCTTGTGCTTCGAAAATAACTTATGCATGCTTGATAGTGGGATTTTTCCATGCCTTGGCTACTATAAGTTTCTAAGGGGCCATGCTCCTCCACAAAGTAAGGCCCATGAATATGAAAAATATGCTGCAATACAAAGTAACACTCATTTTATACCAATTGAAAAACCTATCAAAATAAACCCATATTAAATAATTGTTACTTTACCAGATAAAAAGTGATATCTTTTCCTCCCCATGCCTCTTTTATTGCTTGAACAAGATTTGTGATTGATCTTTTGAGCTCTTCCGCATATGTATATGCTGTCTTATGTTGCCTGAGGAGTTTCAAAAAAACATCAAGGTGTATCTAAACATCCATTCTAAGAAACGCAAGCCTCGGCGTGCTTGCAACATTTGTTGTGATCTCACATAGCTCTCTCCAACACTCCCAAGCCGTATGCACCTGCTTTCCTGAATGGTTTCCTAAGAATCGTCTAGCTTTTGAGTCTCCCATAGAGACATTAGCCAAGATATCTCTTGTGTTTTTTGAAAGTATTGGATTCTTTCTCAAGTGAGCTTGGCCTCCATGAAATCCCATTTTCGATAGTAATGCCTTGCATTTATCAATACACTCATCTGATAAAGATAATGGCTTAATGGGATATGCATAGTCAAGATGCAACCTGAGAAGCTTATGGATTATTCTAGTCTCTGCATGCAAAGCACAAATATGAACATTCTTAAGAGAGATTAAAAGAATGGGATCCCAGATGTCTTCTATGTTTTTAAATTTACTCAAATCTATAGAGTCTCTATTTGGGGCTCTTCTTACTGGTCACAAACTACTCCAATCTTTGGATCCAACACTTTCAATGCAATAAATGCAAGGATATTTTGCATTTGCACCATTACATACACTACAAGATATAGACCTTATAGCGACGTTTAAAGTGACGAAAATACAAACAACAAAATTTTCCCCCGTTGTCGCAAAAAGCATCGTTATTGACGACACCATAGAATCGTTGATATATGCGTTGCTATATGCGACGCATATAGCGATGCATATAGCGACGATTGCAGAGTATTTGCGACGCTCATAGCGACGCCAATAGCAACGCGTGCAGTAAATTTGCGACGCAAATAGCGACGGTAACAGAGAAAAAAAAATTGTGGTAGGGCAGCAAGCTGCCCTGCCACATATAGCACTGTGTGCTGTATGAGAGCCATACAAAATAGTTTCTGCACTGCTGCATACAAAGCGTTTGCAAACAAAAAGAATGTATACTGAAATCATAAAACTGATACATGAAATAAATACATGATATTGCATAAAATATGATTGGTACAATCATGAAACAATATCACTAATACATAGAAAATGTCTACATAGATCGGGTGACTAAAAACTAAAGGTGTGTGAGCTCTAAGGATCCAAGGGCGAGCTACAAATCCTCATCCCCCGAAAGCTCTTCCCGCTGCAAAGGAGCATCAAACGGATTCTGCAGAAAAAGAAACAACATATCAATCCACCATACAATAATGCATTCAAATATCTCATGGTAACTACAGACAAGAAAGATGAGTGACTTACAGGGCCGCCGCGTCTATACAATCGATTGATCAATGCCCTGAGATCGTGCCTCTCTGCATATCGAGTCTCATGGCCTTGCAGATCGTGATTTGTAATAGAGTGTTGCAAAGAAAACAAAATGCTAACTGTTAGAAACATGATTGTGGGTGGCACTCCGGGAGAGGGTACCCCTGTCGGTACACCAGATGTACAGGGGTCTCCTGGATATGTCACATCTATGGGAGACGCAGCTCCAGCTGAACGACGAGATGGAGACACCGCGTCCGTGTCTCCACAGCAGCACCCCCCTGATCCTCCTGCAGTCGCAGTCCCTCCCTTTGGCCCAAGTCGCGAGTGTCGAGATCATTTGCTCAAAGCTGAAGCATCTGATCGCGCTGAAGCTGATCTAGCTGAAGCTGATCTAGCAGAGCGCCCTGACAAAGAACGAGACAGCTCCTGATCTGCCATCTCTCTGAATCTCGCGAGCTGATCTAGAGATATGCGTGCCATCATGTCCTGAAACTCCTCATCGCTCATTCCTCGACTCATCCTGAAAATGTCGATACTTGCACATATAAAAAATGATGTTAGAATAATCAATTTAAACTATGCAAAGCACATTAATATAAATCATTTTTGAAAAATCCCTCTTAAAATGCATATCTTATCTACCTTTATGGAAGATCTAAACAACGAATTGAGTAATACAATTCTCCAAGAATTAAGTATTCTATGGTCCCATGTTAATCTCCTGACACAACTTTGCATACACTGGAAGGTCGATAGACATGTCACCACAAAAGAACGAGTCTGCCTCGTTCTCAAAAAATTCTACGACTTCTGTATTTCCATCATTGTTAGCCGATGCGGGCTCCAAGCTTGTGATGGCCTCCACCCCTTGTAATTTCGATCCCTCTATTTGCATATTTTCTTCATCTATGCCTGGAACATCGCTTTGATCATATACTCTCGCACCTCGAGGAGTTGAAGGTATAACATACCACCATCGAGGTTGTCGGGGGTTTGGATAGAAGATTACCTGTTCACAAACACTTACAAAACGACTTCAAACCATTGTGACATAAACCATGTCGTATTACAATTAGCAAGCAAATGACTATTTGTACCTGTTCACAATCGGCCGGCAACACAAAGGTGTCACGCAAATCCATCCATTTTTTTTCGGAATCTATTTCGAGAAATCCAGATGGACCTCGTCGAACTGTTGCTCCAGCTCCTCCAAGTACCACTTTGAACCACTGCACATCGAATAGTATCATGGAGAAGCTACGGTAATCCATCGTAATAATACTTTGCAAGTTCCCAAAATACTCCATCTCATCCACAACCGTGTTCGGATCCATTGCTCGTTGCCGGCTCTCTTGCTCAAACCTTCCGCCTCTGGCAACTCTGACACCTCTGACACTAACCAATGTTCCGCCATGCTACCTTCCGGATGAACTCGTTGTCCCACAAAGCCTTTCAGGGTTTTCATGAAGCGCTTCAAGAAGAACATCCATCGCGTAAGGACAGGTCTAGCAATCTCCACTTCGTCCACAAGATGCACAAGAAGGTGAACTTGTATCATGAGCATGCTAGTGGGCAGGTATTTCTCAAAGAGACAGACCGTCTCAACTGCTCCCCGCCTTGCGGATTCAATAGAGGACGTCTTAATCTCTTTCTATGAGATCAATTGCACCAAAGTCGACAACTTGTAAATGGCCCCGCGAATTTCTGGAGTTAGGCATCTTGCGATCGTGATCGGTAGGACAAACTGCCACAAATGAGAAAGCATTAAGAATAATGGTCACTTTTCAAATTTCAAAATGTCCATGCTAATTAAAATCCATTCTGTTCACAAACCTGACATATCTTATGCCAATCATGGGATTTTAGCCCAGACATTTGGTCATCTTTAGAAAATGTGGACCTGAGAGAACACATCATACCCGTCGGAGTGCGGATAGACTTGATTTCTTGCTTCACAATGCGCTCTTCTTTGGTAGACAAAACCCAAGGAACGCGAGGAAGCTGCACTCCCCCTTCAGCACTCGACTGCGGCCAAAGCGCCTCCATCTTACCTACCTCCTTTAAATCCATTCATGACCTTATAGTGTCTCTCTTTCCTGTGATGTGATTCCATAGCAAGCTGCCCACATTTTTGAAAATATGCATGCGATCCAACAAGTGGTTGACCTATAAGTGGGTCCAATATGGCAACTCATAGAAAACTGAGAACTGTCGCATTCCATTTGGATGTGATTCCGGGTTTACCATTTTCAGCTTGTACCAGCTTGCAACGTTCATACGTGCTGGAGGTCGTCCAAGAAAACCTTCCCTGAGTTCATGATCCTCCGGCAAGAAAGCGGCGTGTCCTTGATATACCATCTTCTTCATGGTTCGTGACCTTCGGGAGTCTAACTGTGGCCCACACAATGGACATGCATGATAACCTGAGGTAACGAGACCTGCAAGGCGATCCACGACCTAGTGAATACTTGATTGAATGAAATAAAATATAGATATTACTAGCGAGAACAAAGGTCTTCTCACGTGAGCACTCTCCCAATCCCGGAAAGTCATGCATTGTCCTTTGTAGCGGCCCGGGACGAGCAAGCTAAGGATGAGATGTCCTTTCTTCGTAGAAAGCCATGGAGGAATGTTATAGTTGACAAGCACTATAGGCCACACACTGTAAGAAGTCGAGCGCAGACCGAATGGGTTCACACCATCCATGGCGAGACCGAGCCGAAGATTCCTTGGCTCTCGCGCAAAGCCTGGGAAGGTAGAGTCAATGTGGCTCCATGCGCGCGAATCTGCTGATATTCGTTGAACTCCATCCGTGGACCTATTCTGCACATGCCACGTTGTCAAGCTTGCCATGGCAGACGTGCGAAACATGTGGTTTATGCGGGGGATGAGCGGAAAGTGTCTGAGAACTTTTTGAGGGATGGTCTGCCCTTGCAAGTCCTGTCGATACCTGTGAGCACCACACTTTGGACATGTCTCCATAGTCTCGTATTCATCTCGAAACAATATGCAGACATTGATACATGCATGGATGTTATTGTAGTCCATGCCAAGCTTCCGTAAAACATGTCGTGCATCATCACGAGACTCAGGCATGGTATTTGCAGGTGGTAATATATGGTATTTCAATAACCTAAAAAAAATCATAAAACACCTTGAAAAAACACAAATATTTGCAATAATACTGTTTTTTTTTTTAAAATGAAGTCTGTGTGCAAGGTACTTGAATAACTCAGTCACACTCGTATCGCTCCAACCGTATTTTGCTTGCACACTTAAGAGTGCAAGCAATGTCTTCAATCGAGATACTCGCCACCCATCATATAATGGTATGGATGCTTTCTCTCTAAGCAGGTCAGATGTCTCAACATCCATGGGAATCAATGCATCGATCATTGCCTCCATCTCAGTCTCCAAGATTGTAGGCAAGTCAGGAAGGTTGTCTGTCTCCTCTGGCATTGACGGTATAGATGGGCCTTGCAAGTGGTCGATTGGCTCCTGTAATCCATCCATCGCACGTCCACAAACTCTTCTAATTGGCTGCAAAGGGTGCACTCCCTCTTGGGTCGAGACATCACCCCCTGGATACAAAATTTGCCAACAAGACCCAATCTTATTGTGTATGGTTTTCAATTAGCTTGAGAGTACAATGCATGAAAAATGCTAACTTCAAATTACCGTTTGCTGAAAATCCGCAATTGCCTGATCAATGATCTCAGATTGAAACTCGCCAAATCGTCGTACGTGTTCTATAGACAATCAACGTTTTCGTCTAATTGCCAACTTGCATTGAGAGCAAGGACATGGGACACGCTGATTAAGATACGTCTCGCGGTCTTGAACAATAAGACCTTATTCGTTTGCCATCTTATCTACATTACAGCAAACGAGGCTTAAATGGATAGCTTTATGGAGATGTACGTCAAGTTGCAAGTTGACCATAAACCTTGCATTGTATATAGTAGTCGAGAGATTTTCCGATGTTATATCTCGGCCTTGTATCATACTCAACGATTTGTTTGTCCCGGTAGATAATTTTTTGTTATATCTCGGCTTTGAGTATAAGTAATCCATTTTAAAATTAATGCGTGCCATCTATGAAATTTTATAACTATAGTAATAAAATTTATTTCAATCAATTCTACTCATAGTCATAAGATCTGAGAGAAATTATCCTATACTCAATTTAAGGGTTTCTTCTTCTATAACAATAATTTTGGGTTCATTTTGATGAAGTACGTGGCCCATGGCAAAGCACATTGTATATCATTATCAATAAGTCTATTATCTTAAATTTCCTTCCCCTCCCTCTCCCTCTCTTTCTCTCCCTCTCCCTCTCTTTCTCTCTTTCTCTCACCCTCTCCCTCTCCCTCTCCCTCTCGTTCTCTTTCTCTCCCTCTCTCATTTCCTTCCCCTCCCTCTCCCTCTCCCTCTCCCTCTCTTTCTCTTTTTCTCCCTCTCCCTCTCTATCTCTCTTTCTCTCTCATTTCCTAAACAAGAAAAAAATAAAGTAATTCAAACATCCTCCAAGCAAAAGGGAGAGGGAGAGATACAATGCACTCTCCCTCTCTTTCTTTTTCTATCCCTCTCTCATTTCCTTCCCCTTCCTCTCCCTCTCGCTCTCTTTCTCTCTCATTTCCTCTCCTAAACAAGCAAAAAATAAAGTGATTCAAACATTAAATAGGCAAAAGGGAGAGGGAGAGAGAGAATGCACACTCCCTCCTTCTCCCTCTCTTTCTCTTTCTCTCCCTCTCTTATTTCCTCCCCCTCCCTCTCCCTCTCCCTCTATTTCTCTTTCTCTTTCTCTTTCTCTTTCTTTCCCTCTCCCTCTCCCTCTCTCTCTCCCTCTCTTTCTCTCTTACTCTCTCGTTTCCTCTCCTAAACAAGCAAAAAAGAAAGTAATTTAAACATTAAACAAGCAAAAGGGGGAGAGAGAGAGAGAATGCACTCTCCCTCTCTTTCTCTCCCTCTCCCTCTCCCTCTCTCTCTCTTTCTCCCTCTCTTTCTCTCCCTCTCTCTCCCTCTCCCTCTCCTTCTCTTCCATTTCCTCTCCTAAACAAGCAAAAGAGAACGATTTAAACCTTCAACAAGCAAAAGAAAGAGAGAGGGAGACTCATCAATGAGATATGGCGAACGTGGGCGGCTTCTCTTTGCAACGAGGGCTCCTCCTCTCCTTCGCGAACAACGGCGGCGGCGGCGGCGGCAGCGGCAGCAAGTCTCTTCCTCTTCTTCTCTCACAAAGCCTTCGCTCTCTCCCTCGCTCTCGCTCTCAAAAGGCGAAGAAAAGAAAATGAAAACAACGCTCTGGTTTCGGCTGCGCTTTTTTCCCTGTGGCGTTGCTATTTGCGTCGCAAATAGTGATGCCAATAGTGACGCCAGTTGCGCGCTAATAGCGACGCCGATATCCACCGTCGCTAATCGGCGTCGCTAATTGCCTAATTCCTTGTAGTGATATTCCAAGCATACATTTGATAGTTTTTAAATCAGCACTCATATGCCATTCCATATTAAAATTACCAACCCCATCAACGTCTACCGACATTTCGCCTTCACTTTGAGACTTAATGATATTTGGAATACTTGTATGGTTGAACAACCATTTCAACGTTTGATGATTTTCAATTGGTACCTGGGCTACACCAATCCGCCAAATCTCCGTCTCGGATTGGATCTTATGCAATGGAGCTTGGCCCTCACCATTGCTATGGTCCAATGCCATGTTCATAAGGCAAATGATAATTTTATCCATCTTCTGTCTCTTTTGAATCTGTGCTTCATCCAACTTCAAGGAAAACTTTAGAACGCCATAACTTTCTTCTAATGTGATTTTATACATGTGAACCATTGCAATTTGCACCTTTTTTAGATCAACCCATATATTGTTAAACGCATTGTAATAAAAAATTTCACTTTTTTGTTTTTCATAGGACATAGACCTTTCGATGTGAATGTAATCTCCAAAAACATGTGGAATCTTGCGATTCATGGCAATTCTTGTAGTCGAAATGTAACGTGACCACTAGCATCATCCAGGACACGTCTTAGCAGTCCATCGGAAAGGATGTCTAGAAAGCTCTGCCCGGCACTCCCATGAAATGTTACGGGTTTTGCGATCTAGGCCTTCCCGCGTATGCCACGTAGCGGAAGTATTCTGGCCGTTCCCACTTAGGATCGATCGGAATTAGGGTCTTCCTGATTAGTCAGTACCTAACAGCAACTAGCGTCAGACTTAAGTGAACTACTTTACACAGAAACGCTAGGTCCAAAGCACATTCACGCTGCCCTTGGTTTAAGGAGAATGGGAAACGAGAGGGATGGAAACCTCAACCTCCCTGCCATAAGGCATAGTCCCATTCCGTTCCCCTAAAATAGCATAAATCGGTTAGGACATAACTCTAGGTCAACACTTTTGCTGTTCGTGTCCTTTGACGATCACTGTTCTTCGAGATTTGAGAAAAGTTCCCGGCTAACTGGGACCATCCAACCGTAGGACGGACCCATGGCCCATCCTCCGCACTTTCCTCGATTTGTTTTAGTTATGTAATTATCTAACACATTAATTTTACATGTAACAATCAGCTTCTTTAATTAAACCGTTAAGCACTGGTTGCTTCACGTAATCTTATCACATGACATAGAAAAAAAATATCAAACAAGTTCTTTATTAACATATCATCATATTTATCTTTGAAATACAAGGAGTTCCGCCCGTAGGCTTGTCCATAATCTGCCCGAAGGCTATCCAGTAATCCACAGGGATCACTATTCCAAGCTTCTGCCCGTAGACTAGTATGCGGACCTCGAGATCCAATCCGGAGTCACGTTAGCCTCTTGTGCAGGACCCGGAAGGCGAGGGATTAATGGCCAGAGCCCCCCTGGCACCCAAGTGTCCTCTTGCTCCAAGTAGAGCTCAACAGAGAGACCTCTCGCGATAGGTTCGGTCCACGTTCCCAGCACGGTCAACAACCCCCTTGGTTAGGGTCAAGTAGGCAGTCGGGGGTAACTGAAGTTGCCTCTCCCTTCAGGCCTTCAACCTAAAGTATAGATATTCATTTAATTTGTAATTCATAAATCAAACAGTGCTCTAAATTCTCTAGCAAGCACAAACACTTTCATTAACCGATCTTGTTGTTGGCAAACTGCTAAGGAATGATTCTTTCCTTTTGAATGCATCAGCACTCGTTCTAGGGTGTCTTGCAACTTGGCAAGGTCCCTTATATTCTGGGTTAGGGCGTATCCTATTAACCCAACTTGGTCAACCCTAAAGTTCATTGGATACTTTAGTTTCCGGTTTTTAACTTTCCTTATTTAGAAGGATATCAAAGAATACATCCTTTTTCAAGATAACTTACGTAAGGATCCGCCATCCTTGCTGAGGGTATTTAACCTTCCTTCTTGTGAATCAATCACAAGACCATATGACTTTGTACTTGCTGCGCAAGTCCTGCATCATAATATACGATGAAACAATCCGTTTTAGTTTCTTCCAACTGACATTTAGCGGACATAGGGTCTCTTTTTAAGAACCTCAGGGACAAACCCTAGTTCTTTTACATTTACGTTTTATTGACCCTACAATCAGGGAAGGTAGGCAAGTATTTAAGGTATAAACATTTCTTGGTTTTTTTAAAATTATTCCCAAGGCATATTTCACAGCATAGGTATTTCTAAGTTTACATTAATTCGGTTATCTTTTAGAAGGTAATATTGAGATCACCTCGGCACGATTTGTTATCCTTGTGACAATTGATTTTTCATTCCTAAACTTTATTGCTTTGAGGTTAGGTAAATTCAATTAATCTTCATTTTTCCTTGCGAACGAACTCATGCCAAATAACAATCTTTTCCTTGCTAAGATATGCAATTAGCAATGATAACTTCCTAGAGTTCAAGCAACGTAAGAAACCTTTCCTGAATTTCATCTTCTATGATGATTCGTTGCAAAAAGAATAGGGGTTAATGGTGAAAAATGCAATTTTTATACCTTCAAGTTTTAACCGACATATACTACTATAGTAGGTAGATAATCTTGCTCATAATTCATTTCAATGAATGATGCTAGTTGAAGGAAAACTATGTTTTATACATTATCATTTTTGCATGTTCAATTAAACTAAACTCCTTCATCGTAAATAACTAGGACAAAATATATCTTATCCCTAACAATTCATCTTGCATGATTGAATTAAAATCGATATAAAATCAAGAAGGAAAAGCCTGGTTTTGGGGTGAGATATCCACATGGATACCGGGAGATGACCCTCCCGCAGCTACTCCTTGGACTTTCTTAGGCGGCATCGCAGATGTAATCCTTCGGATGTGAAGGAAGCTTTTACTCTCCTTTTCGGATTTCCACCGTCTCTCTTTCCAAGCAACGAGCCATTCAAAGGATTGACCACGAGAAGGGATAATAAGACCTTGAAGGTCTTAGCTTCTTCGGAGAGGGAAAGGTTTATAAAGCCTAAGAAGACCCTATAGGGTATATACACGGCAAAAAGATTATGGGTGAGTGTGGCTTCGCAACCATATGAACCTTGGAAGAACTTTGGGCTTGGGGTAAAATGTATAGGAAGGGGGATTTTTGGAGAGGTTTTGGAACACGGAGTAGTATAGGTTTTTGGGATTTTAACCCAAAGTGATAGGGGACAGGTGAAGGGTGAAGGCTTATAGCATGGGGAAGGAAAAGGGTGGGTAAGGAAAAAGGGGACACGGGGGTTAGAAAGGGCTTAGGCGGTGTGTTAAGAAAAAAGGAATATGGGGGGGGGGGGGGGGGGGTGAAACACGAGGTTTCAACACAAGAAGGGACTTATAGATTTAGGCAGGGGGGAAATTTGTGGGTTATGAGGCTAAGGGGTGGGGTTTTTAATGGCCCCACAGGAAGGGTTAAGGCCTTAAGACCGGGGCGGGGTGAAAGGATTTCTAATGGGGTAAAACCGGGAGGGGGTGAAAGGGTTCTAAGAAAAACTGGGGAGGGGGGGTTTTAGTGTAAAAAGGGATATAGGGGGTGAAAGGGTAAAAGTATAGGAAGGGGGGCTTAAGGAGCCCCTCTTAGAAGCTTCTGAGGGCTTCTATGGGCAACCACGTGGAGGGAAAAGAAAACCACTTAATGGATAAAGAAGGACGACGTCGACAGCAAATGGTCTGGGTGGCGCATTAGACATTGGTGGTTCCTCCTCAACAGCGGCGGTGTTATGGTGGCCTCCCTCTCTCACAGCGGATGTTAGGCGGCAGCATTTGAAGGCAGGGCGGTAGCGTTTTTTTTCTTTCGTCCTTCCTCCATCTCCCCTAGTACCTGCGGCCCTCCCTCTTTTATATAGGGGAGAGGAGGGAATCCTTCCCTCCTCGACGTGTCACTGGGCATGCTCGTGGAGCCGAGCAAGCTCGAGCGAGGAGCTTACTGGCTCCTCTATCCCCCCCTCTACCCCTCTAGCACGATGCGCTGCCGCGCGAGAAGGAGAAAAATCAAAATGTATATTTGATATATTACACGAAACTGGAAGGGATCGGGGCAATCCAAATACAGTTACCCTATTGCGTCTAAGATTTTTAAACCATAATCCAGAGATAGCACGATAACCTTTCTGATTTATACCCATAGCATCACGCGTCTCTACAATTTCATTTGCTTTCACCGTGCCTTTTAAGTCCTTCACTAAGTCTTTGAGAGTTGGACCTCTCAAATCTGCATTTTCGAGTGACTTAAGAATCCTCAAAATATCTTTCTTATTCATTGTTTCCTTCAAAAGTTCAATGCTTTCCTCATTCTCTCGGATATTGATGACTAATATGTTAGAGACATATTTCTTTGTAAGATTTAGTCTCCTTTTCTTTGCTCTCTCACACAAGTTAGTTATATTTTTTAATGGTCTCTTCCTCTCTCTAAATCCTACTGGAGTTTCTCTCAAGCATGTTAGCTTATCCTGCAATGACTTGTTAATATTTTTCAAAACATCAATCTGACTTGTCAACTCTAAAATATTTGTTTGTGTAGTTTCTAGTGCTTTTTTTATTTCGTGCATTTGAGCTATATATGTGTAAGATGCAGAGTATAACCTCATACAATAGCCAAGCATCCCATTGTAACCTTCTCCAACATATCTTATATATTCATGGACATTGAAAAAAGAAGGTGATTTACCTGTAGAAGGATCCCTGGGATAAATATTTCCGTCCACCCACAAATCTATATGCTTCATTCCTTGTGTTCGCAACCTGTCGGCTTCGATCTCATCTATCAATACTCAATTATGTATACTTCTCTAAGATGTGTAAATCGGATCTAGCTCAACAGTTAGTTTGTATTTACGTGTGCTTGCGCCTGTGTTATTTGAAGAGGTATTGCTAGACATTTTAGCAAATGAACTGAGCAAGAATCTCACAGTGCTAGGAAGCAAGTGCAACGAAAATAATGGCGAAAGAGAATAGTGTGTAGAAAGAAAACACGGAAGCAAACAAATACGATTTTCATGCAAAAATCTCGAAAATACAAAATCTCTCGACTTCCAAGACAAAAATGGCCGAAAAGCTGACTCCTGACCTGGATTAAAAGATGAGGGCAATTAATGTCCAACCTCTTCAATGAACAAAATATTCTCTCATTAATCACATCTGGTTTCCTTTCGAAACTCTGAAAGAGAGTTTGTTACAACTCAAGGTGAGGCAGGAGTGCCAAGGATCCAGTTAGCCAAAGTATCGCGGATCATAAAAGGGGTTAGGAAAGGATTACCTGTTTACTTGATCAAACTCAACAAGTTAGATCGGAAGCAAGAGTCTCATGAGGGACCCTCTTGGCTAAAAGAATATGCTGACGTATTCCCTGAGGAATTAACTGAACTTCCACCCCCAAGAGAAGTTGATCATGAAATAAGGCTAATACCTGGAGCTGCGCCAATTGCAAAGAGACCTTATAGAATGTCTATTCCGGAAGTTATTGAGTTGAAGGAACAACTCAAGCAACTGTTAGATCAGGGTTACATCCGGCCTAGCAACTCACCATGGGGAGCTCCAGTTCTATTCCAGAAAAAGAAAGATGGGACACTTCGACTATGTATTGATTACCGTGGGTTGAATCAATCAACAGTCAAGAACAAGTATCATATTCCTAGAATAGATGAGCTTCTCGATCGCCTTCAAGGTGCAAAGATCTTCTCCAAAATTGATCTCAGGTCAGGTTACTATCAAATCAGGATCAAGGATGAGGATATTCCAAAAACAGCCTTCAATACAAGATATGGGTACTTTGAATTCTTGGTTATGTCATTCGGGCTTACAAATGCACCTGCCACCTTCAATAGATTAATGCAGGATATTTTTAGACCATATCTTGATGATTCGTGCTTGTCTTCTTCGACGACATTTTATTCTATTCTAAACAGGAAGAAGATCATGAACCTCAACTACGGATTGTTTTGGAGACAATGAGGTCTCATAAGCTGTATGCAAAAATGAAGAAGTGTGCATTCTTCAAACGTCAGATTGAATATCTAGGATTCATAGTATCATCAGAAGGAATATCAGTAGACCCAGTCAAAGTCAGAGATGTGCTTGAATGGCCAGTACCAGTATCCCTCAAAGAAATACGCAGTTTTCTTGGCTTGACAGGATGGTATAGGGTCTTTATCAAAAACTATGCTTTGATTGCATCACCTCTTACCGACTTACTAAAAAAGCAGACTTCCATTACATGGTCAACTCCCGAGCAAAATAGCTTCGACCAATTGAAGCAATGTTTGGTATCAGCACCTATTCTGAAACTTCCCGACCTCAATAAGGAGTTCGAGGTAGTAACTGATGCCAGCATTCTTGCCTTGGGGTGTGTTCTTATGCAGGAAGGTCATCCAGTAGCATACTCTTCAAGGAAATTGAAGAGTCATGAAAAGAATTATGCCACGCATGATCTGGAGTTATTAGCTGTCATCCATGCTCTAAAGCTTTGGAGACACTACCTGTTGGGTAACAAGTTTACTCTAGTAACAGATCATAAGAGTCTCAAATGGATTTTTACCCAGAACGAGCTCAACATGAGGCAACGTCGATGGATCGAAGTATTGGAAGAGTATGATTTTGAAATCAAGTATCAACCGGGGAAAGAGAATGTAGTTGCCGATGCACTCTGTCGCAAGGCATTCCTAAATTCCCTAATCTTGCAGAATCCATCAACGGCCAGATCTCTGGCTACAAAGGTATCTATGCCAAGCAACCCTATACTCGAACTAGCTAGAGAGGAGGCATGCCATGATTTGGCCTACCAAACCATGATAAAAGAAATAGCTACCAAAGAGCAGAATCTGAAGTCACAAGCTAAGTATCGGGAATTTTCCACTGATAATGGACTTGTTTATTACAGAACAAGGTTATGTATACCAACAAGCCAGTCACTTAAGCAAAAGATATTATGGGAAGCTCATGATTCCCCTTTCGCAGGACATCCTGGCTATGCAAAAACTCTTAATGCAGTTAGGAAGAGCTATCATTGGGAGAGGCTCAAGGGTGACGTTCTCAAATATGTCACTGAATGTTTGTCTTGCCAACGTATCAAGGCGGAACATGTCTTGATGCGAGGAAAATTGCAACCACTTGACATTCCCCAAATGAAATGGGAATTCATCAGTATGGATTTTGTGGTGGGCTTACCCCAAGTCCAAGGAGGATACAACTCCATTATGGTTGTAGTTGACATGCTTACTAAGGTTGCACACCTGATTCCAGTAAAGACAAACTATAAAGCCTCCGACATTGCAAGGGTGTTTATCAAAGAGATATTCAAGCTACATGGGCTACCTAGAAGGATCGTTAGCGATCGAGACTCTCTCTTCACTTCACACTTCTGGAGAGCTATCTTTGATCGCTAACAATCCTCTAGGTCACCATGTAGCTTGAATATCTCTTTGCGTAGACACCCTTGCAATGTGGGAGGTCAAATCATTGAGGATATGCTTAGGGCTTACTGCTGTCGGGAGCCGAAGAGGTGGATTCAATACTTGCCGTTAGTAGAATTTGCTTACAATGCTTCTTACCAGCAGAGCATTCAAATGACGCCTGTTCAGGCATTGTATGGTCATGATTGTCGAAGTCCCCTAAATTTTTCTGATCCTACCCTAAGGGTGGAAGCTTCAAGACAAATGTTGGAGGACATGGATGACCAAATAAGGTCAATAAGACAAGATATACAAGCAGCCAAAGATAGACAAAAGGTATTTGCGGATTTGAAACGCCAAGAGAGGGTCTTCGGAGAAGGAGACATGGTCTTCATTTGTGTACGGCCGAAAAAGAGTTCTCTATCTCTAGGTGAATGCAAGAAGCTAAGTCCAAGGTATTGTGGACCGTATAAAATCCTCAAATGCCTGGGACCCAATGCTTATAAATTGCAACTTCCTGATAACCTAAAAGTTCACAATGTGTTCCATATTAGTCTCTTAAAAAAATATGTACCCAACCCAAATCATGTACTTGATGACCAACAAATTGTAATGCCTAGTCAAGGAGTCCTTGAACTAAGATCGGAAAAGATTTTAGATGTCAGAGAGAGACAGTTAAGATCTAGAATCTTGAAAGAATGCCTCGTCCAGTGGAAAGATTATCCTGAAGAGGATGCTACTTGGATGGATGAAAGCTCTCTCAATCTTCAATATCCCCAGTTTATCTCGAGATGAGGACATCTCGATTCTTCCAAGGGGGAGAGAATGTAATATTTCCACACACTGTGTACCGTAAATATTGACTTCCCGCACGTCGTGTAAATCCTGTGCAAGGTTATCCCCTACATCGTATTATTGGTAGCTTAATCCATACCATGCACGCTCAAAAAATGAGGCCTCCGCATTGTAAATAAGAGGCTGAGGTTGAAGACCGTAAAAGCCGCGAGGGAACACCCTTTTTGAAGGGGCAATTTGGAGATTTTTAGGCAAATTTTTTTAATTATTATTCCTTCCCCCCAGCCGATGCATGGCTGGAGGAGAGGGAGTGTGGGGAGGAATGGCCAAGGAGGAGTGAATCGGATTGCATGAGGAGGAGTCCTCCACGTGTGTGGAGGCCCTCTTTCCCCTCCCCAAGGCCTATAAAAACCCCCCCCCGAGGGAGTCAGGACGATAGGGAAGGCTAGAGGGAGGGCCGTGCAGAGAGAGGGATTCGGATTGGAGGTGGAGGTCGCCGTGCTGCAGTCCGCCAGTCCGCCATAGCCGCCGCCACGGCCGCCTTACTGACACGGTCCGCCGCCGCCTGGATCACGACCCCTTCCCCCCCCCTCGACGTTGCTGCAAGACAGAAGCTTCTTAGAAGCTTGCTAAGAAGCTTCTAAGGATTAAGGCCATAGGCCTTGATCCTACGCGACTTCGCGATTTTGAATCCGGTTAGGGAAATACCTATTCCCACGCAAGGAGAAGATAGCGATCCTCTAGCTGTCTCGAAAAGCGAGAGTAAAGGAGTCCGTAACCACGACTACAATGGCTCCCAAGAAGTTGCAAGGCGCGACCGCGGGAGGTTCATCTCCGAGCATACAAGTGGATATCTCCCCGAGCCCACAAGTCCAGGTTTTTCGAGTTTATTCTCGCATAAAGAAATGTTTAGGCACGCTTAATTCCATAAGGGAGAATGCATTTTACGCTTATTTTTAAGGCATGTGGTAGTGGTAAAAATACATTGGATAAAGTATCTCTTGAAACATTAGGCAAGGTTGAAGCATGACATGAAATTGAAACGAGTTGTCCGCCTTAGAAGACTAGCTACATGTAGCTATTTTGGTACATTATCAAAGTAATGAATCTAAACATATATTACTTAGGGCAAAGAAATGAAATTGATAAGTGCATTTTTCTTCCTAGACATGGTAGGAATAAGCGTGTGCCGCATGTTAGGCAACATCCTCCTCGTAATGATTTCATGAGGAAAAGTTAACACCCATAAGATATTATTCGAAAAGAAATAGAAGAGTACGCAAATGATCTTATGGACTTGCAAGTGGCATGTAAAATGGAATAAATTATCACTAGCTTTAGTTTTGTATAAGTTTCATTGTAGCTAGGAGAACGTTGCATAGTCATCATGCAGAAATTTCATTCATCAGGAGCCGTATTTAGAAAAGGTCGCATGGTTTATCAAAGCACGAGATTCTAAAGTGTAGACAACAAGGTTGTAGGCATGATTATTTGATGTAACTCCTAGTAGGTCCTAGGAAAGTTAGTACCCAGATTATCATGCATTTTTACGATACAAGGAAAGATAGAGTCATTGTGAACCATGTGATGCGTAGAGGCGATGAATCACATGTTTACATGTATTGTGGTAGTTGCAACTATTTTTCCTCTTTTAGATCTAGTTTATTGTCTCTAGGAAGGATTCATCCTTGTCGCGAGACAAGCATAATGAATTATCCAAATCACCTAGCCACAAAGGAATCATATGGTACGATAGACACCCCGAACACTTACTAGGTTAAGGATTCGGCCAAGTTTTCCAAATGTCGCTAAGTCGAAACCTTCAAGCCAATAGTCCTAACCACATTCCCAAAATGTTGAGCTAATTGGATGCTCATGTAAACAATAATCTAGGATTCCTACCTTAAGGACCAAGCGTTCAAGATGATGAAACTCGATTTGAGTTGGACTAAACGCTGTCGATTTAGTGAAATTAAGGATGGGTGGATAAAAGACACCCTAAACCCTCCTTCTCGACTGAAGTTAATTCCGTGACCTGAATACGCCATTCATTAAGGGAAATGATCTCTTGGAATGGAGGCGACACTTGTGCAATAAATTGCAACGTCACTTAGCCTTGCGGGCTGATCATAGGAAGTTTTACCATTCCATGGTTTAAGGTTGGCAGGTTCTTGTGTAAGTTAACTTGCAAGGGAAAAGGGTAGTCATCCTCTTACTCTATCCTCATTAGGGAAAATTTGTCAAGTTAAGGGAAGCTAGGTATTTGCTTGGACGCAAATGATTAGTCAATAAACTAAAGCGACATGGTCGCTGGAATCTACCATAACAAAACCTAAAGTATTGGTAGGGTATGACCCTAACCCAAGAATGATAGGAAGCTTGCCAAGTTGCAATTGATTCCGAATCGAATGCGGGTTGCATTCGGAGAAAAGGAGTCACTCCTTAACAGTTTGCCAGCTTAAACAACCATTGGAATTGATTGTGCTTGTAACAGTTTAGAAAGCACTGTTTGCATTGTTTGCTCAATGAACTAAAGGATGAAACGATATCTAAATACTTCAGGTTGAAGGCCTGAAGGGAGAGGCAGCTTCAGTTACCCCCGACTGCCTGCCTGACCCTAACCAAGGGGGTTGTTAACCGCGCCGGGAACGTGGACCGAACCCGCCGTGAGAGGTCTCTCCGTTGAGTTCTACTTGGAGCAGGAGGACGCTTGGGTGCCAAAGGGGGCTCTGGCCGTAAATCCCTCGCCTTCCGGGCCCTGCACAAGAGGCTAACGTGACTCGGGATTGGATCTCGAGGCCCGCATACTAGTCTATGGGCAGAAGCTTGGATTAGTGATCCCTGGTGGATTACTGGATAGCCTTCGGGCGGATTATGAACAAGCCTACGGGCGGAACTCCTTGTATTTCAAAGATAAAAGGATAAAATGATAATAAAGAAGTTGTTTGACATTGTTTTCTTTATGTCCTGTGATAAGATTACGTGAAGGAACCAGTGCTTAACAGGGTTAATCAAGGAAGCTGTTTGTTATATGTCAAATTAATGTGGTAGGTAATTACATAACTAAAACAAACCGAGGAAAGTGCGGAGGATGGACCATGGGTCCGTCCTATGGATGGGTGGTCCCGGTCAGCCGGGAACTTTTCTTAAAAATCTTCAACGAACAGAGGGATGATCCTCATCGCCGAGCAAATAACTAGAAGGATGACTTAGATTTACCTGTTACCCGATTCACGCTGTTTTAGGGGAACGGAATGGGACTATGCCTTAGGGCAGAGAGGTTGAGCATTGCATCCCTCTCGTTTCCCATTCTCCTTGAACCAAGTGCAGCGTGAATCCGCTTCGGACCTGGCATTTCTGCGTAAAGTAGTTCGCTCGGGTCTGACGCTAGTTGCTGCTAGCTAATGACCAAACTAGAAAACCTTAATTCCGATCGATCCTAAGTGGGAAATGGCCAGGACACTTCCGCTACGTGGCAGACGCGGAAGGACCTAGATTACAAAACCCGTAACATTCCATGGGAGTGCCGGGTGGAGTTCTCTAGGCAGCCTTCCGATGGACTGCCAAGGCGTGTCCTAGAGGATTCTAGTGGACACGTTACATGAGCTCCAAATCAATAGAGTGATCTATTGCTCTCTTTGTTAAAATACTGAGAATGCATGCTATGGAGGATTAGTGATGAGCAAATAGAAAATCATAATGAGGCAAAAGCATCGACAAGGAAGAACAACTGATATTATCCAAGCATAATGCAAGTACAACTGATTGATAATGACTTGATTCAATGAGTGTGGGGATGAGTGCCTTTTATATCCTTACAATAGGCGGTATTGGTAGGTGGAGATATGTGGAAAGGGACCATGGTAGTCAACAACCATGGTTTTAATAAACCGTGCATACATGACCTAGTCTAAGGCTTTATTTGCAGTTTGTTTCTTTGCCTTGTTTGTCCCATACAAAGAGGCTATGGTGGATGTGATTGCACATTTCTCAACACTCTTAGGAGGCAATGAAGTAGGTACTTCAAACAAGTTCCTGTACTCCTCAAGAAGAGATTTCAAAGCTGGATGATCTAATGAATTTTTGGATTGATATTCAATCTCTTTGTTCATGTGCAAAACAAAAATCTATGAGCGCCTCTTGTACTCCTTGAGTTGTTGAATAGTGATAAGCTAAAAATCTGATTTATTAGAGATTCCCTGTAAATGGATGAGTTGTCCATCAAAGATAAACTACGACAATGAGACATCCTTTGTATTTTTTCCCAATGTCATTAGCCAATCACACACAAGTACAATAACTATGGGTCCCATTTTTCCAAAGTAATCAGGTGGTCTACTTTTGCTTCATAATTTTCAGCCAGTTGTAAAGAAACCTGTGGACATATTTGAGTGTTTATTTATTCTTCACTATTGGCTATTTGAACTCTTATGGGTTGTTGTAAATTAGTGGAAAGACAATTCAATTTATCCACAGTAGACTTATTCACAAAACTATGTGTATTACCACTATCTATAAGGATAAACACATTCTTTCCATGAATATTACCCTTCATAAGAAGTGTATTGGGGCTCTTGGAACCTATCTAAGCATCCATGGAAATGGAGCAATTAGTGGTAGCAAGCGGCTCATCATGAATTCCTCCCGAATAAAAAGGAACACTACCACGCCGATCAAAAGGAAAAGTGTCCGCCGGATTATAAAAGTGTTCTTGCCCAACTTTCTCTTCAAAATCCTCATTTTCAATGGTAGTTACAAATGTAATGGATCTTGGCTTTTATACTTTTGTATACACACTTTTTTGCATGATCAACTATGTACATTTCTCCACATTTAAAAAATAATACTTTTTCTTTCCTTTTTTTATAGAGGTCCAAGGGGATAGACTTTAGATTCACATTAGCTAAAGCAAATCTAAACTTGTTGTCCCCTTGTTTAAGATCCACTCTTCGATTTATTGCTATCCTAAAATTATCTTTCGGTCTTGAAGCATTGAACAATGGATAAGTTGTCACTGTTAAGCTCCCATTCGGTGCATGATCGCTGGCATAAACATTGCTGATTTGTCTCTATTTTAAAACACTCCTTAGCTATCCATAACTAGGCTGAAATGAAGACTGCCTTCTATACTTTATTCCATAACATTCTTGTTTGCTGCCCTTTCTATGTAGAATGCATAAAAGAATATAGAATACTTCATGAAGCAAATATTCCATATCATGCCCAAAATTTATAAAAACTCAGAAATAATCATATGACAACATAGATCTACTCTCCTCAGCACTACAAATCAGAGAATAAGAATCATAATGCATAAAGCATGCTGTAAATAGAACATATACACTAGAAATGATGGTGCCAACTACCAAATCCTTCAATTTTCAAAGTAAATCCATCATACATTAGAAGTAGACATCATAGATCATCAGATAGATGTAATATTCCTGTTGAAAATATTACGAGGCCGTGTGAAGTCTCGGGCAAATGATAATGCCAGCATTATGTTCACGGACGGTGCGATTGTATACGATGTTGGCAGAAACGAGACTAATGGTTTAAAGAAACCTGCATATCCTCGTATGAACCTCCTCTTGGGAGGAGGTTAATAGGATAATATTGGATTTAGTGCATTTTTTTTTTCATTTTCCTCTTTCCCCCAGCCGAAGCATGGCTGAGGGAAGAGGATGGGGGCTATGTTGGGAAATAGGAGAGGTGGAGGAAGAGGAGCCATCCAAGCACCACGTGGGGGAGGGAGACCTTACCCCCCTTCCTATAAATACCCCCTCTAAGGGGTGAGAAGGGGGAGTCCTGGAGAAGCTGATGTCAAGATTGTGGGAGAGAAGGAAGGAGTCTCACTTGTAGCTTTCTTGCTTGCACAATGGGGGAATACACACAAAGGTGGAGGCTGAAAACAATTTTCCTCTTCTTAGTTGTGTAAGCCAAAAAGGAATCTCATACAAAGAAATAGAAGAACCCTATATATGGGTCTCAAACCAAACTCAACTAACTAAGGTGGCATACTAACTGAGCCACGAACTAGAGTAGATAAGGATTGCTATCATGTAGCTATTATTCATGGGCGGTGTACCAACCGCATCTATAACTGACAAGTCGGTGACACAAATGCACAACGGTCACCCTAGCATATCACGAGTGGAGCTCGATATCTCAACAGCTGAGAGGTCGTGAGGCTGTTGAAGATGGACGGGGACAAGTGGAGAGGATTGAGGAGGCTGCAAGAGACGTCGTAGTGAGAGGAGAAGGAGCTATGAAGCTGCGTGGGAAAGAGGAGCTGCGTGAGTCTGCTGCACCGTGAACAAAGGGAAGGAGGTTGCCGCGGGTCAGAGGGCCTCGCTACTGCTGTACCAATTCCGCCACTCGCTGCCAGGGGGAGCCATTTAGTTGCCCAGGACGCTGCCATTTTCACGCCATCCTCACGCCACCCTTCCTCGATTGGCCTTTCCCCTTCCACATGGTTGTTAGGACAGCTAGAGGGTATTGGAAGCTTCTTTTTTAGAAGCTTCTAAAGGGGGGGGCTTCCTTAGCACCCTTTCCCACTAGAACCTCCAAAAGCCCAATTTTCCCCCCTCGAGCTTTGAAGAGAAAGCCTATAAGGCCCTTCCTACCAAATCTCCCACAAGCCCCCGAGGCCCGGTTCTTTAAGAGAAGAAGAGGGGCTTCCTTAAACCCCCTTCTCACTTGATCCCCCAATAAGCCCATCCCTAGCCGATAGTTTGAAGAGAAGAAGGCGAAGCCTACAAGCCCCTTCCCACCAATCACCCACAAGGCTGGCCCTAGGATTTGACGGAAGGAGAAGAAGAACTCTTAAAGCCTCCATTCTTGCAAGGCCCATTCGCAAGAGCCCTTTCCGTGAACACCCTAATAAGGCCTCAATTTTTGAAACTCCATTCATAAAATCCCCATTTCCAAGAACTTTGTAGGAGCCCCATTTCCACAAACCAAGCTCCAACCCCGCAAGGCCTCCCATAAGGCCAAATTCCGCAAGCCGGTATTCTCAAGGATCCACACTTCGGAAGGGATCTCCTGCGTACGAGGGAGAAGGGCAAGATCTTGAGGCTGCGTACCAAGGCAAGTAAATTCACCGATCCGGTAAGGGTAAAGGCAAATCGGAAGTCCGTAATTATGCCTACGATGGCCCCTAAAAAGTCACAAGGTGCGCCTGCGGGAGGTTCTTCTCCTAATATTCACATGGATATCTTCCCAAGCCCACAAGTCCAGGCTTTTACTAATTTTGATTCCATGCAAAAGCATTGCATTAATCACGATAACTTCATGGATTAGGAAGCACCTATGCATGCTCAAAATCACCTAGTCAAGTTAAATGCAACTGGAAATAAATCGACTATTCGAACAATGATTAGAATTATTTCATGACATGAAATTAGATCATTGGTATTTTCCATATAAAGAAATTGTCTATCCATTTAACGTCCTTAATAGTATGTTGCCTTGTCGTGCATGTCAAAGTGACGGCCTAAAACACCTATTGCCTATCATTATAAGGTTGAAATTATTAAAGTGCACCTTTGACTAAGCATGGAAAGATTAATCGCACGTCACATTTTTAGACAAATATTTATTGAATGATTCATTAGGGAAAGTCATTAACCTCATAAGAAATAGAAGAGCATGGAAATGATTCTAGGAATTTGCGTGTTTACGTGAATTGTGAGATGTCACAACTAGCTTTCTCCTTTAAGATCAAGTTAACATCTCTAGGGATGGTTCGTCCTTGTCACAAGACAAGTAGATCAAATTATCTAAATCACCTAACCTGCAAGGGGTTCACATAGGATGGCTCAACTGATACGATAAATAATCCAAGTGCTAACTAGGGTTTAGCACGTTAAGGACTCGACCTAGTTTTGCACTTGTTGCCAAGACAAAACCCTTGAACCAAAGGTCCTACCCACATTCATGGAATGTAGGGAAAATTGGACGCTCGTGCATAAAACGATCTAAGGTTTCTACCCTAAGGATCACTCGTTCAAATGATGAAACTTAGATTGAGTTGGAATCCCTAGGACCCGAACATTGTCCACCTGGTGTAATTAGGAATGGGTTGGGTAAGAAGACACCCTAAACCCTGCTTCTTGTCTGGAGATAATTCCGTGACCAGAAAATGCTGTTTAATGAGTGAAATGATCCCATGGAATAGATGCGACACTTGTGCAACAAGTTGCAACATCGCATGGACTTGTGGTTTGTTCACAAGAGAGTTTTGCCATTCCTTAGAATGAGGTTGGTAGGTTCTTGCGCAAGTTTAACTTGCAAGAGGATGAGTAGTCATCCTGTTATATCACCTTTCTTGGGAAAAATTGCCAAGTAAAGGGAAGTTAGGTATTTGCTTGGAAGCAAATGATCAATCAATAAATTGGAGCGACATGGTCGCCAGGATTTACTGTTAATAAAACCT
This sequence comes from Lygodium microphyllum, assembly GCF_053477565.2. Lineage (NCBI taxonomy): Eukaryota > Viridiplantae > Streptophyta > Polypodiopsida > Schizaeales > Lygodiaceae > Lygodium > Lygodium microphyllum. The sequence goes on along the minus strand of NW_028229554.1, from coordinate 41,677 downwards.
AAGGTATTGGTTAAGTTGGGTTAACAGGGTATGGCCCTAACCCAAGGACAAAAGGGTGAACAAACAAACCCTTGGGGATCTTGCCAAGTCGCAATTGATCCCGGATCGAATGCTGGATGCATTCGGAGAGAAGGATTCACTCCTTAACAGTTGGCCAAATAAACGACCACTGGAATTGATTGTGCTTGTAACAGTTTAGAAAGCACTGTTTGCATTGTTTGCTCAAAGAACTAAAGGATGAAATGATATCTAATGCTTCAGGTTGAAGGCCTGAAGGGAGAGGCAGCTTCAGTTACCCCCGACTGCCTGCCTGACCCTAACCAAGGGGGTTGTTGACCGCGCCGGGAACGTGGACCGAACCCGTCGCGAGAGGTCTTTCCGTTGAGCTCTACTTGGTGCAGGAGGACGCTTGGGTGCCAGGGGGGGCTCTGGCCATAAATCCCTCGCCTTCCGAGACCTGCACAAGAGGCTAACGTGACTCGGGATTGAATCTCGAGGCCCGCATACTAGTTTACGGGCGGAAGCTTGGAATAGTGATCCCTGAAGATCACTGGATAGCCGGGCGGATTATGGACAAGCCTACGGGCGGAACTCCTTGTATTTCAAAGATAAAATGATGAAATGATAATAAAGAATTTGCTTGATATTGTTTTTCTATGTCACGTGATAAGATTACGTGAAGGAACCAGTGCTTAACAGGATTAATTAAAGAAGCTGATTGTTATATGTCAAATTAATGTGTTAGATAATTACATAACTAAAACAAATCGAGGAAAGTGCGGAGGATGGGGCCATGGGTCCGTCCTATGGTTGGGTGGTCCCAGTTAGCCGGGAACTTTTCTCAAAAATCTCGAAGGACAATGGAATAACCATCGTCAAAGAAAACGAATAACGAAAGCAATGACCCAGAGTTATGTCTTAACCGATTTACACTGTTTTAGGGAAACCGAATGGGACTATGCCTTATGGCAGAGAGGTTGAGCTTTGCATCCCCCTCGTTTCCCATTCTCCTTGAACCAAGTGCAGCATAAATCTGCTTCGGAGCTAGCGTTTCTGCGTAAAGTAGTACGCTTGAGTCCGACGCTAGTTGCTGCTAGATAATGACCAATCAGGATAACCTTGATTCAGGCCGATCCTAAGTGGGAACGGCTAGGATACTTCCGCTATGTGGCAGACACGGGAAGACCTAGATCGCAAATCCCGTAATATTCCATGGGAATGCTGGGTGGAGCTTTCTAGACATCCTTTCCGATGGACTGCTAAGACGTGTCCTGGATGATTCTAGTGGACACGTTACAATAGACAAGAAGAATACACGAAAATACCTCATCACGTCACATTTTTGCAACTACCCAAAAATGCACTTCATGAAGCAGTGAACTTCATGAGACATATAAAGCCTGCTTCACACAGGAAATAACAATGACTAAGGTAATACACCATTCTAAGGGTAAATGTAGTATCAAAGCCAATGGCTAGCACCTGGCACAGCCTGGTGGATGGCTAGCACAGCCATGACTCAAACCCTTGAATGATCCATGAAGTCAAAATGCCTTATCCAAAACTGACATACCTAATGTAAAAGATTATAACTTACCCAAAGCCTTTTCTTTTCACGAATAAATGCTTCTATATTTTCAGATACAATAGACTATTGTAAAACTGCATAATGTTGAGAAAGAGTTAAAAAAACTCATAAAATGCTTTATGAGGTAAAATTGCAGTTCCTGCTTTCTGAGGCAAAACTGCAGAAAGTTGAACCTAGCCCTCATCATGCTCATAAACAACCCTCGGCTGCTGTCACCCTCTTTTCATAGGAAGCTTTGAGATCTTTCTTTGCCTTGTCTTCACCATGGTAGCATCACCTATGACCTAATGTGAATCAGAGATGAAGAAAACGATGGAGTATGCTCGCATGAATTCACAAGAAAGTGTTGTTGTATGGGCATAGGCGTTAGCACTCAAGTCTTCTTTGCCATACTTTGCCCTTTTTTCTCTGGCCTTACTTGATAATGAGTTAAACTCCTTGAAAAAAGAGATAAGATAACATACTGAGAACTAGTTGTACTCATAGTGAGTTTGACATATGAATCTTGGCCCTTCAAATACACCTTATGCAAGTGGAATTTTGTAGCTTCATACAGTTTAAGTACCAAAGGAATTGAAGTTAAATTCAGTTGATCTTCTAGACCATCACACCCAAATCCAAGGTTAAAGAGTAAAAGTCTTTTCAATGCACAATCTCCCATAACCATGATACCACTATGGCAAGGCATAATATCATGAGAACTAGATATGAAAATAGAGTCTCCATAAGGAAAATTGCAATGACCAACTTTTAATATCATATAGTGCCACCACTTCATGAAGTTGCTTAGTACTTCTATCATCACCAAAAACAAGTCCAAAATACCCTGCACTTCATGAAGCACTATGGAAATTGGCATATTGTCTTTAGGAACTCCATAAGTAATGTATAAGATAACATCATCTCGCAATATATGACAAGAAAATAATGGTTATTTGTGTAAAGAATCAAGCCAAGAAACCCTAAAAACAATCATCAGATTCAAAGAATCAAAAACTACTTGATGGGGTAAAATCCCATTACTTGCTTCATAAGGTACTATTGTTGGAACTTGCATGAAATTCACTGCAACTGTGGATATACTATGATCTTCACAGGATGATTCATCATAATTGGTTGCACTAATCTTCTTAATCTAAACCCATTCACCAGGATTGGCTTTATTACTTCACCTTGCAAAGTAGCCAACACAGAAATTCCTTGTCCAACATCCTTTACAACTTCATAAGGTCTAGTGTACCTTAACTTGAGTTTCCCCAAATGCTTTCCAAGCCATGAATTATACATAATAACCAGATTTCCTTCTTTAATTATCTTCATTTAATGTGTTTATTAATCCATGCATGTCTTCTTAAATGAACCACTCCATGAATGTAATGTGCCGTGATCCGATCTTCCTCCACCTCTAAAGAGGGCTTCTTTTGATCTTTAACAGTTTCCAAACCAATGTCTTGACTTCCCTCACAGGTACCACTACTTTTCAAAACCAAATTACTGTCTTGATGTAGGAAATTACTATTCTGCTCCATGAAGTCAATGTTTTGCTTCATAAAGCAGTAGTTTTTCTTTACAGAATTACTCTACTGCTGCATGGAGTAACTATGTTGTTCTAGAGGTATAGCCACTTCTTATGGTAATATTGTTGGAAATAGCTTATACTGAGACAAAATATTTTAAATATCCACTTAAAAAGCAGGTACAACTAAAGGATTAGCTTCTAGAAAAAGGTCCTCCTAATCATCTTCAATCTCAGGTGGAACATTAATTGTCAGAGCAACTAAAGGACAGTACTTGGGCTTCAAAACCACTTGATTAAATGTAGACAGCTTGACTTGTTTAATTCCATGAGGAATAATTCTTGTATCTGAACCCCAATCGTGCTTCAACTTAGCAAGTCTAAACCATAGTATAAGAATCTCCTAAACCTTCCATATAGAGAACAACAAAGTTGGCCTTGAACTTCAGCCCAAGCTACTCGAATAAGCTGATTCTTTAATATTCTCAATGGCTGTAATCTTCTTTGATCTACCATTTTAACCTGAAATGGTGCTGCCACAAGCCCTTGCAATTGATATGCCAAATACATCTCTTCAAATAAAATGTTAGCTCCTGAACCTCCATCTAGAAGAACATCATCAAATGTGCTACCCAAGTAGTCAACTTGAATAGTTGAAACCTTGTAATCTACCACCTCCATTTGTGTGAAAATCACTGCTTGACATTCTGAGATCTGTTCTATGTCCATACCATAATGTTTCAACACTTTATTGTGATTTGACTTAATCTTAGTTATAAGCTTTTCCTTGAATCCTGGAATTAAATCAAGGATTTTCTCCAAAGTTAGCTGCAATGAGGACTTAGCTAGTGTAGCAAACAACTGATGAGAACCATACAATGCCTCATATGAATCCAAACTTTGAGGCTCCATACTGGACTGCATTATTGTCATGAGCATATCTTGCCAATTTTCCTCATGAAGCAATTGATTGTCTTGAACTTCATGAGGCAATTCTGCAACTTTAAACTGTTTGAAGTGCTTCTTCTGTAAATTCAAAAATTCTTTGAAGACTGCTTCGCTAGCCATTTCCTGATCTTTCTAAAAAATCCCTTACTGAGCTTTTGCCCTGGTAATGACTAAAATTGTTGTCTCATCTGGACAATCTTCCACAACTATGGAATTTGAGCAATCACAGCCCACCTCTAGATCTAAACTAGTCTTAATGACATTTAAAACACCCTTACCTAGCACTTCTTTCTGTAAAGCTTCGTGAACTTTCTGGTTCAGCTGATGGCTTACTGCTTGGCTCTCCATGACTTCTACAAGTAACTCAACAAAGACTACAACTGCCTGACGCACTACAGCCATGGCTTGCATAAAATTGAACCTCTGAATCCTTCTGCAGCTCATCATAACCAACTTGAACAATGTCCCCTTGCATTCTACCTAGAATGAAAGTGTTGACAATGGTTGAGAGGCAATGAACCATAGTTCTATACTAAAACCATTTCAATGAAAAATGCCAAGGCTGAGAACTCATCATATACAATGACATCCATAGTATATCATAGAGAATGAAGATATAGAGCCATAACAAAATAAGTATATTGCTACTCTAACTGCAAATAATAATTGCATTCACTTGAAAAGATATCAATGATGCTCTAGCATTTTCATCATAATAAATGTAGGTCAATGTACCACCCAATTTGGATCTTAAATAAGACATTGCATCTTGAAAGAAATATGTAAGATAACCCACAAGAACTGACAATTGTTGATTTTCAAGTACTTGGACCAGTAATCATCATGTGGTTGACGTATTTGTTGTTTTTGAGGGTGTTGTATTGCTTCTAACTACATTTCAGCTTGCTGTTGTACATTCTACTATTGTAGGAAGTACAAGAATTTAGCTTGCTACTATAAGTATTGCAGAAATTTAGATTGTTGCTTCATGAAGTTTGGTTACTGATGCATAAAGTCAAGATACTGTTGTAGGAATTCAGAATTCAATAGTGAGAATTGTTGAAATTTCGGTTCTTGTAAATCATTGTGAAGCTTTCTTGATTAAAAAAACTGTAACATGCACTTGCTACAAGCATCCACCTCATACAATATCATTACCTTCATGCTAAAAAACCAATCAACATGAATAACATCAACCATTCCTGCTACAATATGAATTGCATTGATATCCACTATAGGTACTTGCATACTTGCAGATACTGCAACTTAGTGATAGATTGATCAGAGTCCTCAAAGACTTTAAAAATAGTAGGTTGAATTAAAACTTCAACAACCCGATCATTCAATGCATAGAGATCCTCAAGAATAACATATTGACTTGAATTACGAGATAATACCAACTGTGTATGCAAATAAGCAATTTCATTATCCTTTTATAGAACAAATTCCTCAAGAGCATTAATGACTTCAAAAAAATGAGAAACTTGGAATTCCATTACATTCCTCAGTTGAGAAACCTCTTGTTGTAGTGATGCTTTCTCCTCTTGAAGCCAATTAATAACAAACAAAGCTTCAATTGCTGCAACATTGGCTACATTTCTCTCCTTTTCAAGCTTAATAGAAAACCAATCAATCATCTCAATTGAAGATAGAAGCATAGAGTGTATCTCATGGGGAACTTCAGAAAAACCATACAAACTGATTGCATTCTCCAATGCTTCATATTCAATTCAAGAAATTAAAGAGAACTTGACGCTTGAGTTGAATGTTTTATGGTTGTCCATCATTAATTTAGGGTTTTCAAGAGAGTGAAAGGATGAAGAATAGATAATTATCTTGATTAATATGACCTCTAGAAGTAAGTGGCAAGTAGCAGAGATTGATAAGAATGGAGCATGAAGAAGAAGTGCACCATCTGCAACAACAATCAGGCTTGAAAATCAATGCAAATTATGCCACCTATTTGCTATCCATGTTGCATCATCGGCAGCAAGAAATGGTAATGAGCATGCTCTTGCAGTATAAAGAATCATTCTCAAGCAATGGCTGATGGCCTTGATCCACATATGAAGAGAAATTTTGAGAAATCCACCATGGAAGCTTCATATAAGCCGAAAAGAAGAAGAAGAAAGCTTTGCCCCAAAAGGTAACTGAGATTTTAGTCTTCTCCAAGTCCAGTTACCCTGTTTTACCAAGTACCCCCAAAAATTGCATGAAAATTAGATGATGATCCACTATTTTGTCCATTCACTATCATATCTATCCCTTCCATCTTCAAAGATCTCTAGATTTAGTCTTCCTTTAACTATAGATGTCTTATAAGACACCACTAGTCATTGTCCATGTCTTGTACATGTAGTACTTGTTTGAAATTGTTATAATAAACATGTCTCACCTCTCAATGGGCAAGCCCTTATATTATTCTGAGATAGTTATATGGGATCATTCAAATTAAGACCATGTCCACATACCTTGGCAAATCAACATGTGATGTTCCTAAGGGTAACAAAATCAAATGTATTAAAGTTATCCCATGCAAAATGAAAGCTTTCAGTAGCATGGAACCAAAGTACTCTTGTCATATTAGTTGTGTCTTTCTGATGTTCTAATACTAGCAACGAGAAAGATAACAACTAAAAGTTGTAAAGTAGATGAAAAAGTTGTTATTTACATGTAAAAATTAAGATGCATACTATAGCTTATTTCAAAGACCAAGAACAATAGTAAGATTGCTTAAATAATTTGAAAAGCCCAAATCTAAGATGATTGATTGATTGTCCACAAGAAACTTGGATGAATCCATTTTTCCTAACATCTCTATGTAATGCAACTTCGTGTGACATTCAACAAGACCATCCTCATGAGATGATTCATTTGAACAATCTTGTGGTGCACATTCAAATAATATGCAAAGAAAAATGTCAATGCAAGATATTCTGAATGAACGATCCAAAGAAATATGCAATCTTTTGAAGCTTTAACAATTTCATTGATGTAGTTGCTAAGGTGAGCATGTAAGCTTCACACATCATGGCATCATGTTGTGTAGTCAGTACCTTATGTATAGGTTTGGTGTGTGAAATATTGATCATACTCAAGGTTATAATCATGATTCTTTATAAAAGTGTAATATTTACAGTAAGGATATAATGGAAGACTTCACTCTACAAGAGAGGAAAACAATATAGTAAAGGTTATGGGAGGATATAATGTCACCTTGTTAGGATTGTTGCTTATTCAACATATCTACTCTACTACAAAAGGACACATACATACAATATGGGTTAAAGAGCTTGTAATTAAAGTTATGTATGCAAGAAGCAAAACTAACCAAAATTTAGTGACAACTTCATACAACTGACGCATTATTTGTCACTACTTGGAGCTATAACACAAATCAATTGATGTTTGATATGTATAGATGCTATTCGAGTTAGAACATTCGGCAACATACTCATTTTGAATTGTTGGCCATCACACAATGCATCCCTTGGTGTCACTAGTTGAGCTCGCCATTTTGATTGGAGATCTTCCACATATAACTATCTCTACATGCATTTAAAATAGATGAGAATGCTGCTTCAATTCTTTTTATTGGAGTGTGATCTGATGTGTGTAACTGTCAAATGTAGAGAAAGAATCCTCTAATTGATGAACATTCAAAATAGCTAGTCGAAAACCCTATTCAAGTGGAAGGAAATAGGCACATGTAGAGCAGTCTTGACATGCTTCTTCTGCATGAAATGGAAGTGATGCAGACGTCCGACTTCGTCGCTCAGCAATACTTCCTTGTCGGTCGTACACATGCAGAGCAGTCTTGACATGCTTCTTCTGCATGAAATCGAAGTGATGCAGACGTCCGACTTCGTTGCTCAGCAATACTTCCTTGTCGGTCGTACAGATGAAATACTTTGTATTTATGGATTTCGAGTTCGTTATCAAGCTTGAAGTACAGTTGCGCGAGGTAGCTGCAATAATTCATTATCACTAATCAGTTCTTGTTTCATTGATACTCCGTTATATTATTTCGCTTGCTACTCCGATTCAGTCTTCAGTTTGCATGGCCGCCAGAGGCAATAACGACAGTAATATGGCCGAGCATAATGAGGCGCAGCAGCTCCTTCTTCATCACCTTCCCGGACCAGCGATGCTGAGTGTTGCGGAGAGCCTACTGTGGAGGACCAACATTGATCTGAGCAGATACATCAGCTGGTCGACGAGCACGAGAGACAAACAGCGTATCAAAGTATTATGCGTGGACGTTGTAGATGCAATGTGGCGATCAAGATCTAGTACAGATGTTGGAGCAGATAGTACAAGGCAACACACTGACAACGATATGCAGTTGATAATGAGCGCGAGATGCGACGACCGAGTGGAAGCAGCCTCCCGTACTGAAAGTACGCAGGAAGAAGACAAGCTGAGTCTCCTTCAGGTCTTAAGAAGGCGAGAACTAGAGGCGTACATCCGCGTAATGACTGCATGGGATCTGGTGGACGAGGTGGCCTTCACTACAATCCACGTGCATTGTGGCAAGACGCCGTCTTCACGACATGTCCGATCCGTCAACTTCCGGGACTTCGCCAGTTTTCTTCCCGCGTGCAATGGCAAGGACGTACGATTTCTGCCGCCCAAAATCATCAAGAAGCTGTAGCCAGCCTAATGCCCATATTCTGTGACGACGATGTGCCGGGGCGGCATGATCATTTGTGATGTAACATAACAGTGTATACGGACCAATAGACGTACATGTAGTTTCAATTGGAGGTTGTTTTTGCAATACATTGCTCCAACCACACCTCCCTTCGTTCCACCATCTCTTTGAATAAAGTGCTCAAATGTTTCATACCAACGTCTTGTTTTCTTGGTGTCCTTGACTGCGTTTACATTCCTAGTAGTGGAAGCATGAGCTCACAGGGACAAAAGAGATGTGGCACACCCACCCACCACAAGTTGTCTTGCCTATTTGGAAAAATGCATTAAATATTTAGGGTTTTAGAGATCCAACTACAACAAGAAATGGTCTCTAACACGCCTATGTGTGTTAGCATTGCGTTAATCATGCACACATTCAATCTATATGCATGCAAGCTAGCATAAGTTTAAGTCCTCTGTCCTTCTCAAAGAGACCTCTTGAAAGCATTGAGTAGGTAGGATTCTTGCTTCTTGGATTTTACATTTTTTGTCTCTTACTCATGTCGACTCAATTTACTCTTGTTAGGTAATCCAATGTTAAAGCTCTTCATTGCTTGCTAAAGTTGATCCTTGCTTATTCTTGGTTCTTAGTTCAATTCTTCAATTTCTTTAGCTACCTCTATGGGTAGATTCTTCACTTTTCCCTATTGTTATTCTTTGTTTTAGTAGGCTTTGAATAGGTATTTTATTAAGTGTCATTTTTAGGTATCACTAGTTAAGTGATAGCTTTTCCCCCAAGTTAGCGTTGATCATATACTTCGAGGGTCTTGCATCTTAAGAGATCTAAAATATATTTTGGCAATATTAAGATTTGATTTGAACACCACTCTTGCCTTGATATCCTCTCCAAGGCTACTTTGATCAACCCTATTCATAGGTAGAATAGAATCCACTTAAAGAAAAATTTCACTTGTAAGAAAATGATTAAGTTGCTAACTAGAAGAGGTTTTGGAGTAATAAACATTCCAAATTTGGTTGTTTAGATGTGATTAATAATGGAATCTATCATTTATTGAAGAGATTTTACATTAAATATCTCCATTCTTTAATCCATGTCATGGGTCATATTTTTAATCATTTTTCTTTCAAAACTTATAAAATTTTATGTAGTTGAGATTTTTATACCAAAACAAGTCCGCTCATTCATTAAGATTCATTTATTGTGCCATTTTGTTTTGTGCACTTATGTTTTTTTTTCTCTCTAGTATTATTGCATGGTAGATTCTATTCTACTAAAATTTGGAGAAATATACACCATTGAGCATGGTTGGACAAGGATGATGATAACAAGTTATAATTGGAAGGAAAGAAGCATATAGATTCATGATTGGATGAGAGTATTTATCCAAAACAGCATCTAGCTAGTGGGCCTCCTCTCTTTTGCAATGTTCACGACTTCATAGGGTGTGTTGAAGATTGTTGTGATGGAATGCTTGGGTATTGTATGTAGTTACGTTCTATTTCTTTTGTATATCCGAGATATATTCTTGAAATGAGGGAATCATTAACAACTATTCAAACAACTTTTTTTGGGCTAATTAACAAGGTTGACATTATGAAAAATACTAATAAATCATTGTAAAAAATTTTATCATGCTTAAAGAAAATGGGGATAGGATTTAGAGAGAGAAAAAGACAACTAAAATCATAACCCACTTGTGTAAAAGGGGTTAAAGAAGGAAGACCGAATCTTGCAAAGAGATTTGTCTCTAGTATATCAAGAATTGGTATTGAAGATAATGAGAAGAGAATCAACATTTTAAACCAAATTAATAATAGAAAAGATATTTAAGGGATTCTTTGATCACTAAAAAATGTACCTTTGAGAGGTCAAACTCTAAATGAGTTAGTGAAAGGCTTGAAATAGATTCTAACACCAAACAAAGTAGTTAAGACACTGTAGGTATTAGCCACAGAGGTTATTTTACTTTCTCTAAATTATGATCCAAAAACCTTAGAAGTCATAGGATAAGTACATTTGGTTTGCCCTCAACCTCTTGCAACTTCACTTGCTAGCATGGCCATGAATACTAGGATTTCAAAAGTTTATGAGCATATTCATATTGAAGGGTCTATGCCCTAGGACAAATAGAAAACAAAATCTATCTTTAGATACAATACATTTAATAATATTTAGGTTGATATTAAAAGAGTAAAATTTGAAATGGTTGAAATGGTCCATATGTATAAATTTACTATATATGAATGTGGTGGTATTTTAGAGTTTCTTCTAAAGCTAGATGAATCATAGATTCGAAAAGAACAAAAGAACAAAAGAGTCATCATTTGTAGCATAAATAGGATACTAGAATATAATAACAATAGGGGACATGAACAACATCCCAAGATTCAATCTAAGATGGACATTTGGTGGATTAATACAGTTGAAGTACTAGTTGAAATTCATCCAACCTTGAATTGATTATTCTCTCATACATATATTTTTAATATTGTTAAGTGTCAAGGTAATGGAGAAACATTAACAGTAGATAGGGTTAGTAGTTGGAATATTGAATGATGTCTCACTACTGACTTAAAGACTATCAAATGTATGCTTGGGATATGCAATGGAGCCAATGCAAAGTATCCTTGTATTTTTGCATGAAAAGCATAGGGTCTAAAGATTAGAGTAAAATTTTACCAATCAAAAGTGTCCCAAATAGGGAATTTATAGATACAAATAGGGACTTCAAAGACTAAAGAATAAAATAAAAATTTAGGAAATTTGAATCACCAAAGATACAAATCTTTTCATCCTCTTTCTTCTCAGTATTTTTTTTTTGTAACATAAAATTTTCTCCTCTTATAGCTAGCTATGGATTTGAAATTAGGAGCATAACAAAAAAATTGAATGGCCACTATCTTTTCTAGAAACATCGCTTTGTTGGCAATGTAGTATATTCCTCAATGCTAAGAAGCCTTGTTATAGCTCTTATACAAAGAATGGGCCATGAGGCCTCCTTTGAGAAAGTCTTATTAGTACAAGTTACAGGCCATATACCGATGTCTAAAGTGGCAAAAATATTTATCTTAAAAAATATTCCCATCGTCGTTAAAAATGTCCACATATACGTCTCTACAGATCCATCACAAACGGTACAACACCTTCAAATACATTTAATGATGCTAATAGCGACTATGTAGGTAAATTAGTGACACTAATAATGATGGTTATAGAGAATAAAAATAGGTGGTAGTCTTGCCACCTTTTAGCACTATGTGTTGAACAATGTTCCATAAAGCAATTATAAATTGAGTACAAAATCGTCATGGAGACACGTTGTCAAGCCTCTTCACAAAAATTGAAAACCCCTAGAAAAATTGTAGATCCGTTGATTTTTTGAAGCTTAACTATTTGCATGGCTGTTTTTTTTATCATTTTATAGTTGGATTTTCTATGGTTCTTTAACTTACAATTTGTATTTATCATTTTATTTGATTTTATGAGTGTGGAAACTTGATAGCCTTGGTCAAAAGTTGGGTTTTTTTTATAGGTTGGAGCTGGAGTTCGCCAATAGCTGTGGAATGTGTCAAACATGTATATTTTCTTGTCATTACTCTTGTACATCACATGGATTATGGATTCACAAGCATTTCATGTTACACTTTTTAGATACACTACACTCAAGGGTTGTCTCCTGATCTTATGAAATACTTCCATGGCATGGTTTGGGTTTATGCATGTTTAGCATCATCATTGAGAACTAGCACAGCATGAGGCCCACTACAGCTATATGCAATAAATCGTAGATGCACGCGCACTTGAGAGAGCACCTTTCATTCAACACGCACAAATTCTTGCATGCACAAGAGTTGTATTTTCATAATTCAAATAGGAATTTCTAGTTGAGTCGGAAAGGTGCTTGGGTGAGCTTGAGGGTTGTGAAGGATGTCACCAGTTGTAAGAATGATTGTTTTCTTGCTCGACATCATGAGGACCATATTTTGTTGCGATTGACTATGAGATTTTGGATGAGTGGAGCGGAGTACAAAATTTTTTCCTTGTTGAGTGATGAGAGATGAGGTTAAGGATCTTAAATAATTAAGGAACTATGTTTGCATTCTTACATGATGCACAGATACATGTAGTTAAGCAAGGCACTATTTTTTCCAATGCATCTATCCATCTTTTCATGTGAAGCATCACCTATATATTACATCATATGGAGTCCATGTTGCATCTCTTCTCAAATCATGTTTGATTAGGCATGGTGTATTTTTCTCAAAGTAGGTTCTCTAGGACACATTGCATAAATGTGATGAGGTACAAATGGAAAATATTAGTTTCCTTGAAGATTCAAGGGGAGGAATTATCATGAGCTAGAGCTACTGATCTTGAAGGAGGATTTTCATGTTTAGACTGGTGCAAGTATCTTAGAAGTTAGATCTTCCAAGTGTATAGAAGAATGAGTGTATCTATATAAACTCTCAGATCGGGGAGCTTATATAAGTTATATCATCCATATTTGGAAAACTTCATCTAATAGTCTTTCTGTTTATTTAGGTTCTCTGAGAGTTTTTTACGATATTTGGAAAAATTATGATTGGGGTTTTGTGGACCTGAAGGGTGACAGTGAAGCAGATGTGAGAAAATTTGAGTAAGGCTATGAAAAGGATTGAAAATTTGAGAGAAGAGAGATCTAAAACTCAGGTTAAATCATGATGACCATATTTTATTGAGAGTCACTATGAGATTTTAGATGGGTGGAGCGGAGTACAACAATTTTTTTCTTACTGAGTGATGAGAGGTGAGGTTAAGGATCTTAAATAATCAAGGAACTATGTTTGCATTCTTGCATGACGCACGTGCACATATAGTTAGGCTAGGCACTATTTTTTCCAGTGCATCCATCCATCTTTTCATGTGAAGCATCGCCTATTTATTGCATCACATGGATTCGATGTTGCATCTCTTCTCCAATCATGTTTGATTGAGCATAGTGTATTTCTTTCAAAGCATGTTCTCTAGGCCACATTGCATGAACGAAACTACGTACATATGGAAAATATCAATCTTTGAAGATTCAAGGGGAGGAATTATCATGAGCTAGAGCTATTGATCTTGAAGGAGGATTTTCCTATTCAGGTTGATACAAGTATTTTGGAAGTTAGATCTTCTCAAGTGTGTAGAAGAATGAGTGTATCTATATAAATTCTCAAATCGGGGAGCTTATGCAAGTTATATTATCCATATTTGATGGCTCGTGAACTTTGAAGACTATCTGAACATCTAAGAATACTAAAGAGATAGTCCAAGAGCAAGCTTTGGCTTTTGTTTGAAATCTTGTCTATGGAAGTGTTGACTTAGTGTAGCAAGTGGTTGTTATTGAAGATAGTTTATATGATGAGAAGGAACTTATGATAAAGACTAGTTGTACTTTGTAGGAAGAAGAAGAGAAGGTTGGGCATGAAGTATCTAAAAATAAGATTCATGAGCTAGGGACAAAGTTGGAAATGGAGAATTCTCCGAATACTGAATTATAAAGAGGATATCAAAGAGCTATATGAGTATGTGGAAGAAGTAATTTGGTAGTCGGAACTAATTTAAAAAATGGTTAGTTTTCTCTCAAAACAACATGGAAGGTCAAAGGTCATAGAAGGCTTCATTAATAAAGCTTTTGGTGAAAATTTGACATCATCCAAAGCTACAACACAACAATAATTTCAAAACATGAAGATAATGATAAAAAAAAGTGTGGGCAAAGGCTTGATGTCTTCAAAGTTGATCCTATTGATATCCACATTTCGAGCTATTTCAGTTGACATAGTTGGCTGCGTTATGTTCGTTATGAATTCGAGGGTCATAAGGCATTGCAGGAAATGCCCATCTCCACCATGCTAAAGGGTGAGCGTCAGATTAGGAGATCCTAGGGGCTCTTACTAGGTATATCCTGTGCCATGAGGACGAACGAGACTGGATGCACCACAAAAGAAACGAGGCATAGATGCGCATGTTACATGCGCAAAGTTGGGTGCATCTATCATTGCATCTATATGTGCGCGTAAAAGACCGTGTAAATAGACGCGAATTTTATGTCTATATATCCGCACAGATAGATGCAAATATAGACGTGTAATAACCACCTGAAATTGGACTTAATATAATAATAAAACCAAAGTTAATAATTATTTTTGCATTGCTCTCTAATGAATGGCAGTTCCTCCAGTTGACAAGCCTGATATAAGTAATTAGTGGCAAGCGACATAAACCTTATTATACAATTAGTAGCAAGCATTGCATGTATCTCGTAATCTACTTGAAGATGATAAAAAATACTTCCTTTTTATTATGGAAAATTCCATTTAGCTTTAAACTTGACTATTGATTCTTGAGTATGCACATGTGTGTATGATACTTTCCATAGAATTAAGAATACACATTGAATCATTAAGCGAATTAAGTATGTTATAGTGAATGATCCATCTCATCTTCAATGAGATCAGTCCTTACTAAATTATCTACTTCTAGGTCTAAATTACCAAGAAGTAACGAGATAAATAAGTCTATCCCACTATCAGATGTGTTGCTATATTGCTCAATAACTTCATCATCATCAATCACATTATTGTCCTCTTCTGTGTTTCCTTGAACATCCTCGCGAGGTTCATCTTGTACTATATCATGCATAACATCCATTATGGTGTCATCATGTACATCATCATTAATTGTTGGATTGTCATGTGCTATCTCTATGTCAGTAATATTACCATATATTGGTTTTGAACGATTAGATATAGGGATGACATACCACCATTGGTTATTGTTTACCATTGGATGATACACAACTTGTATTTGAAAATCAAAAGCGAGAAACTTAAATACTTATTATATTGTGTATATATATCACATGTATACATATAAAAAATTTAGCTTTTACATATATACCTGCTCGCATTGTTGAGGTAGTACTAATGTGTCATTCTTGTTTTGGTGAAATTTTGTAGCGTCAATGATTACAAAACCACTTGGATGACGTCTGATTGTGCAATGCTCACCATTTGTTACTACTTCTTTAAACCACTTCACATCCAATACATATATAAAGAATCGTCTGAAGTCAAGCTTCAGAATATCTTGGATCAAGCCACAATAATCTTCCATGGTACCATTGACATCCTCAAAGTGAGCAAGGACACCACAATCTTGGGTATTTCTCTTTTCATCTATAGGTTGAGTTCAAAGATGTTTACCCTCACACCAAATAGCATTGAATAATGTGCACTAGTAGTAAAAGATTAAGATCAAACATGTGAATTTATTATATAAAATATAACTAGAAACAAATTAATTGATAGTATGTTTCACCTTTGATAAGCAACCTCGTGCATATTCCCACTCTTCTTGAGATATATTAATTTCCTCCTCTTTTTCTATTCTCTCAATTTCCTCATGTAATCAATCTATATCAATATGACGTGGGAGCGCATTTAGATAATCTGAAAATGAGACATTACGTCCATATCTGGTGTGAAATCCTTGTCTTTCGCTTTTTCTTCTTGCCCTTGCTTCATTATATAGTGTCACCCATTTGCTCATTACATCACTATTGAGCATACAAAAACTATTTAACTTACGAAGTTCTTCTTTTGTTAGCACTTTACTCATTCCTTTTCCTTGAGATATTATAGAGGTCATCCTCAAGTCTTCATCGTCTTTCCATAGTCGTGGTTGAGAAGGGTCCACTTCAGCAAGATATTTAGAGATATAAACAAGGGATGATTGTACTAACCAACCCTCATCCATGCTTCCCTCAGGCCGTGCTTTTTGCCTCATAAAATCTTTCAAGGTTTTCATGAACAAAAAGCATCCACCTTGCATGAATTGCCCCACAAAGTGCGATCTCATCAATCAAATGTACGAGTAAATGTAATTGAGTAGTCAAAATGGAGCGATGAAAAATTTCCTCCACCAAACAAACCACCTGAGAGCGGAGTTTTGATACCAAGAAGTGCTTAAAAATAGCCAAAAATTATGAATATCGAGGGAAAAATATTCAACGTCGAAGGCGGCAGCTCCAGCTAGGACGATTTTAAGCACCAAGTGAAATATGACTCTTAAAAGGTGCCCGAGCGACACTTGTTGATTTTTGATGATTTTTTAGACTGCCGTACAGGTTTTCAGGAGTTGCCGGCCAGTGCAGGATGTCAAGCCGGACGCGCAAAATTTTACAGCACTCGATTTGGACATTGAACGGGGAAATGGCCAAGGGAACGGTCAAGATGCGAAGGGGTGGACAAAATTTGGGCAAAATGGGAGCCCAAAATTTAAATGTCACATGAAAGTTTGGGGATCAAGCATGCATCAAATCGTGGAGATGAAGACGCCTGTTTGCGCTTGAAAATTGCGCCCCATGTTGATGATGGTGATCATCAGCCTGCATACAACCTACCTAATTGACAATGGCCCTTTCCTATCCTTTGTATGTTGATTCTATCACCGCCTCTCGCTCACCCAACGATGGCCTGGGTGAAGATCTCTGATTTTAGTCTTTCTCTCTCCTCCCTCTCTCTCCCTTAAGGGGCTGTTCTCGTGTGGAAGAAGACAATGAAGAATGGTGGAGGAAAGCTTGTCCAGATGAGACCGGATTGCTTCCGGATGGATGAAGACATGAAGAGTGCTAGTTTTGAAGATGTTGAGCATTAAATGCATGTTGGAAATTAGTCCCGTAATCAAGACTAAGAAATCGAGACCTGAAAATAAGTGATAATGTTATTTTTATAAAGAAAAATGATCTTTTTATGCTATTTGCTTTATGAAATCTTATTCATATGGGATGGAAGTTCATTATAATATTTTTTGCCATGGTTTTCAACTGTTTGAAACGTGAAAATCAAAAAATATAAGGCTACATGGCCGGAATTAGTGTTAAAATGCATGAAAACACGCGTTTTAAGGGTAAAATTGAGATTTTTGTTATATAAATGAGAAATATGATATGTCACACCAACTAAATCTAAGTTTTTGCTGTCAATGAACCTAAGGGCCACAGCCCACAATCAATTTTTATTTTCACTCATTATTTATTAAAGAAAAATAGAGAAAAATGCATAAAAATAGAAAAAATAGGTTTAAAATTAGGGAAAAATGGAAAATGGGCTGAGAAAAATTAGGGAAAATTATATCTATGTTTTTGCAATCTATAAAGATGGCAAAGCATGAGGTTGGCCTCTGTTTGTCCCCATTTCTATGTTTTCTGTGTATTTATCGTTCTTTTAAAAGGGAAAAATGCATAGAAACCCTATCTAACTGATCAATGATGCAAAATGCTAAGAGTTGGATGAAAAGGGGCTGAAACACTGAAAGATAAAGAAAATATTTGATTTATGCATTGCAATTGGCATATAGGAAACGGTTTGAATAAATAGGATAGTAGCATGGGCACATGGCTCGGTGCCTCCTTTCAACGCAGCACGCGCTAGTAAAATTCATGGAAAGAATGCTTTATGCACTATGCACGATGCTGATCTTTCTTTTGTCTGAGCACATAGCCATACACGATTTGCATTAAGCATAATAATTAAAAGGAATCAGAAAAACCTCCTGGATGCATGGCACTTATCTTCCTTAGGTTGTGACCAACGATGAGCGTGAGAGGATGTCCTAAGCTGTAGGTTAGTCGTTGGGTCCTAAGGGAAAATTGTAGTGAGGAATGGTACATTCTAGAACATAAAATATTGGTACCTTGAGAGGAGTTTGTGCTCGTTTCTGTTATATGTTTAGCAGCGTGTCAAAGGGCCATTCCTTGCAATATAGGAGAGCTGCAGTGGGGCTTTGACTATTAGTCGGTGAGGTTGTCTCCATATGTGTGTGATTGTGGCATTGCCAACGTGTATGGATTCTCCCTTTGAGGAGTTTTAGGGAAACATTAGACTATAAACTATAAACGCATGAATTAAGCTTTAGGGTAGTTTGTTCTTTAGCATTAGATTAACGCTCCTGGTCCGCGAGGCCGTGAGGGTGTTTGTGTGTCATGAGCATGAGGTCCAGCTAGTGCCATAGCCAGTACCGGCCCATTTCAGGTCCCATTAGTGGTGCGTCTGCCAGGAGCCGCTTGTAAGTGGTAGTTTTCGGATCTAGGGTTTTTAGGGACCAAAAGGAAGTTGGTTTATATCCTCTGACAAGGACCGTCAAGTCGAAATCCAAAAAGCAGAACGTGTTGAGAGGGCTAGGCAGCGGTTAGAGATAGTAAGTCATTATTCTCCTCAAAGGAATAGCCCATTACGTATAAGAAGCAGTGGTCTTAGTTACCCAACTGCTCCATATATTCCGTTAGGTGCAGGAGGAAGCGTAAGTTCTTCCTCTCCTCCACCAAGTCTACCCACTTCAAGTGGGGGGTCGAATTCACACGTTCAAGCTCCTATTGTTAATCCGATTGTCACCATGGCACAACCTATTGCAATTCCTGCAGGGACGCCGGATTTACCAGCCTTAGGAGTTTCCTTGCCCATTTTTAATGGATTAGCGGAAGAGGATGCAGAATTTCACATTTGTGAAGTTCAAATATTGATGGTCAATTATCGCATCCAAGATGAGGGACATCTCATGATGTTCTTCAATATGATGTTAAAAGGAAGGGCTGCGGTATGGTATCACAGCATAGAGTTTGGAACCATAACCACCATTGATCAATTCTATGTAGCTTTCCGAGCGGAATATGCCCCTAAAAGAGGTGGCCAATATTGGTTGCGGGTCTTGAATGTAACATGTCAAGATCCTTACGAGAATGTGAATGCATATGCCAAGAAGTTGAATGAAGTATTTCGTAAGTTTCAAACTTACATTCCCATTCTGCCGTGCCCAATTGCAATACTTTTTGCATGGGTTGGATTTTAATATCCAAGTACAATTGAGCACTGTGGCCTTGGCAAATATAGACACCGCTATTACACGGGTAGAGGGAGTAGAAGCACGATTACAAACGGCCTACTCCTCTTGAATGAATGTTAATGGGGGATTAGTACCTGGAGGCAATCTACCATTGACGAATGGAAGTCAAGGGATGGCTATGACTAACCCTAATGGGAGAGGAAGCATGGTTCAGAATGTACCTTTGCTGCCAGCTCCTCCCAGTGTGACTATGCCTATGGCAAGTCAGTTGGCTCCACCAAATGTTGGAGGCCAAGTTTCAAATTCTAATGTTGTTCCTATGGGTCAACATCCAATGCCAAATTAGATTGTTAGGCCAATGGAACAATGGGTCGACGATCGAGGATATGAGTCCAGTGCATCTAATGTCCTTGGCGAAGTCAAGGATATGATGAAGCATTATACCGATATGATTTCTAAACAATATCGACAAATAGCCGTCGACGTTAATTTCTTGAAGAAGCAACAAAATCTCATAGGGAATCGATGCCCTGAAGAGGGTGGACCCTCTAGATTCAATTGTAAATGGTACGGTAGACAGCACTTCCCCAGAAACTGTCCAAATGTGAAATGTGATATTTATGGGAAGTCGGGCCATTTAGCTGCTACATGTTGAAGTAAGATTAGTTCTCTCCAACAAGGGAGTAAACAGCCAGGCCCTGTGAATCATAGAGCGCAAGGAAATAACTTGCAAGAGAATGATGCACCCAGGCAAATATTGCAGAGGAAAAAAACAACTATAGAAGAGTTGCCACAAGGCAATGGAGTCAGCCTTATTGAGGCTGTACGAGTCAATGATGCTGAAACTTCTAACTTAAGAGCCGTGACAAGAGGCCAAAAGGCTAAAGAGATTGACAAAGATAATACAAAAACGGTTGAGGGAAACCCTAAACAAGGGAATAAGGGGACGCAAGTCCAGAATCCTAGCAGAGAAGGGGGACCGCTAAGGCCGGTTGACAGAAAATACAACCCTAAAAAAGATGAGGAAGTGCCAAGAAAGAAGGCAAGAACTAAGAAAGAAGCACCAAAACCAGTCCAAAGACCAAAAGAGAGGATGGTTTGGCGAGAAAAGAGAGCTTTGGCTACTTATCATGACTTTGATTTGGCAAGTTCTCTTTGCGAGGTCAAACCAGATGTGAACCTCTTGCAATTGATTAAATTATCTCTAGGATTACGCAAGGAATTTAAGAAGATCCTACGTATTGGGTATATTATAGAACCTTTGGGCATAGCACGAGTAGGGGAAGATTGGTTTGATCATGCTGAAAAGAATTGCCCTAGGGTTCCAGCTTATGTGGATGGAATATTAGTGGAACATGCCATTGTAGACATTGGATCCTCTGTCAATATCATGAGTTCAGAATTGATGGAGAGGTTGGGTCTAGGCATCCAGAAAGACATTTCCACCCTTCTGAGATGGCTGATGATAGTCTAAGACAACCAGAAGGTTGCGTTACTAGAGTCCATGTTACAGTTGCAAGTGTAGAATGTTTCTTGGACTTTAGGGTGATCAGATTTGTAAGACGTCCTAGCTATTGAGTTTTTCTAGGGAGGCCTTGGATCTTACGAATAGACTGTCAAGTCGATATACCTACTGGTCGTGTGGTTCTACGTAGAGGTGCCAATCGAGTAATAGTCGATGCTTACCCTGAGTCTCCTCAAAGTAAGAGAGCTTCTTTATCTTCTACTCAATTAGAAACAGTAGACAATCCATATGGTAGTGAGACATCATCCAGTGATGAATCTAAAGAGGGGTGCACTACAGCGGACATCTATCAAATAACTCTAAATGAGCCGATAGAGCCGCAGGATAGGATAAAAGACGCGGATGTGATTGAGTGAGACCTTGGCACGCCGAATGATTCACGGCCAATTAAATTAGGTTCCATTCTCAGTTCAGTAGAAAGGGAGGACTATGTGTCCTTGATTGAAGAATTCCACGACATCTCTGCTTGGAGCTATGATGAGCGGAGAGGCATTCCTCCCAGCCTGGCTGTTCATACTATTCCTGTAAAAGAAGGCAGTCATCATGTGCGTTAGAAAGTAAGGCGTATGCCTTTTGAATTGAGGGACGGACTGTTTGAAGAGTTACAGAAGTTACGAAAAGCTCGTTTAATCTTCCCTGTTCAGCACACAGAATGGTGTTCACCAGTTGTTATCAGGGAGAAGAAAAATAACCAGATCCGATTATGTGTGGATTTTAGAGAGCTGAATAAGCAGACGGTTAAGGATTACTACCCGTTGCCATTTATTGAACAGATTTTGGATCAATTAGCAGGTAGGGAGATATATTCATTTATGGATTACTTTGCAGGATAAAACCAGATGGCAATTGCAGAAGAGGACAAGTTGAAAATAACTTTTACTACGGTCTTTGGTACTTTTGCCTATCATGTGATGGCCTTTGGTTTGTGGAATGCACTTGGATCATGGCAACGAATAGCAGACAAGACCTTTGGTGACATCTCCCAAGACAAGTTAAAAGTATTTATTGATGACCTAGGGGCAGCCACTGTAAGGGAAATTATGTTGATTATCTTAAGAAAGTGCTTTGAGCATTGTAGACAATTTTGTATCACTCTTAACCCAAGGAAGTGTGTCTTTGGAGTACCTTATGGGCTATTTCTAGGCCATGTGGTCAATTTACTAGGGATAGCAACTGACCCTGAAAAGATCAAGGTTATAGTCGCTATGAGTCCACCACGCACCCCAAAAGATGTTCATAGCTTTCTATCATCGATAGGGTACTATCGGAGGTTTATAAATGCCTTGGCAGAAAGAACATTGCCATTAACGAACTTATTATCCTTTAACTGTCTATTGGAATGGAGCGACCCTTGTAAGGTAGCTTTTGAGGATATGAAACAAGAGCTAGTAAAAGCACCCGTTTTAAAAGCACCTAAAAGAGGTGGGGTATTCTTTATATTTTCAGCAGCCACTATGCATAGTATAAGCTGCTATTTAGCCCAAATTTGGGAGAAAAAGTGGTATCATCTGATAGCTTTTGCTAGTCGAAAATTGGGCATTTCAGAGATTAACTATACCTACATGGAGAAGTTGTATCTTACGATGGTCTTTGGGACTAAGAAATTCAGGCACTACATCCTCTATGAAAATGTAGTATTCTATATGAAGGCGGAAGGACTTAGATTGCTTATGAACAAGCTACAACTGCCTGATCGTTTGGCAAAGTGGCTAATCACTTTGCAGGAGTTTGATTATGAGATTAAGAGTAAGCCACCAAGGTTGCAGGGTCTTGTGGAATGCCTTGTGGATTTTGGGGAGCCGAAAGAGACTTTGGCTGAAGGAAGTGATATTAAGAAAATGTTTAAAATTGATACAGCTTCCATTCCATCTTGGTATGCTGCTACTACGCATTATCTATCAACAGGAGACTGGAGCTAGTTTATCAAAGTCAGAAAAGAGGAAAATCAAACAACAGGCTTTGAAGTTTTCCTTGATCGCAGGGACGCTATATCAGCAAGGTGTTGATGATATCTATCGCCGATGTGTGATGCCTGACAAGGTTCCTTTTATCTTAGAAGAGTGTTATGACTCTGCATGTGGAGGGCACTTTGTGGGACGGTTGATAGCGCACAAATCTTTAAGAGCTGGGTATTGGTGGCCTTCCATCTTCCAAGATTCCTTTGAGTATGTTAAGAGATGTGATACCTATCAAAGACATGACAACAGAGAGAATAGGAAACGTCCACTTACACCTATCATGGCTATCCTTCCATTTGAGAAGTGGGGCATTGACTTTGTGGGTCCCATCACCTTGTCGTTTTCTACCCAGAAGAGGTATATTATCGTAGCCATTGATTATTTTACAAAATGGTCAGAAGCGCGGGTGACTAGGCAGGACAATGCAAAAGAGACTGCAAGTTTCCTTTTAGAGAAGATTATGTGCCGTTTCGGTCCCCCGAAGGAATTAGTGTCGGACCGTTGTCAAAGAGATCGTGCAAGGGCTGCTGAACACGGAGTTCAAGGTACAGCAAGGAAAGAGGCTAACAAGAAGATCTCAATATTTGATCCCAAAGTTCACTATATAGCAAGTGAAGAGTCAAAATAAATGTCAAAGTATGACAATCTGTCCTCAGCTTTACAATAATCATAAGAGCTTGGTTTTCAGGGCACCAAATAAATCAATTAGATTCTGGATTTAGTCATATCCAGCTTGTTAAAACTCCAGGACCAACAGATAAGTCTTCTGATAAGCACAATCATTAGCTTCAGACATATATACAGCACAGGTCAGCAGCTGTGACCTATTAGAGAGAGATGCTGTCTATAATAGCTTTTAGGGTATATTCTTGAATTTACTGCATCAAAATTCCATATTGAGCAAGGAAGACTTGCCATACATTATCAACTGCATCATTTCTGTCTTATGGAGTGCAATATAATGAAGTTCTGTAGGCAGCCTGCTAACTCCTCCTCTTCTCCTCCTCAAAGTTGGGCAAACTCAACCTTTGTCTGCTCCCAATATGTGTACACAAGAGGTGGTTTACCAACGGACGGATCACAAACTAAAGGTAGAACAAAGGAGACACCAGTGAAAACAGTATGCTGCCTCCCATTTAAAGATGAAAGCATCTGAAAGGCATCCTCTTCATCTTTTGGCTTCTCTAACACAATTCCATCGAGTTCAACCACGGTATCAACTCCTATGACAATGTCCACTTTGGCATCATCCCTGTGGATCTGCTGAGAGACTTCAATCGCTTTATGCAAAGCAGTTTTTGCAGCATAATCCTCTGCTGATGGAAAGGAGGACTTTTCAAGGTTTTCATCAAATGTCGATGGGATCACTTCTACATTCAGTCCAAGGCTACGCAACAGCTCGGACCTGCGAGGGGAGGCGGATGCAAGCACGATCCGTTTGGTGGCGAGAAGAGGCAGATGTCGCAATATCCTGGTTTGCAGGAGTGATAGCAAGTATAAAACAGTTTGGATTGTCAACATACGAGCGAACCATGTTTTCGATATCAGCAACTATACTTTCTGGTTGCCCTCATCATCAACCTTTGTTAGGCCAGGAAGATCAATCAATGTCAAGTTTACAACATTAGGAGAATAGATACTGAGGTGGATTGGAACTGGCGAGATCTGCTTGCTACGACCAGTCATCCTATCGGTTTCATCAGATATCTCCTTCCTCACAGCATCAAGATCTGCAAACCGTCTCTTCGGCAGATGGAGGAATTCGGCATACTCTGAACCCTTCTCCATTCTATACAGCTGCAACACAAAGGGCCTTCCATTCAAAAAGCAATCCAGACATGATATCACAACACCACATTCCCTCCTTATCTAGCTGCACTCCTCACAGAAGCGAGTCGATGGTAATTCCACGCTCACGTTCGGCCTTCAGCTTGGCCCTGAACTCCTTGATGAGAGCGACATGCTCTTCGTTGCCCTTGCTCTCTTCCTTCTGCTCGATCAAGGAAACGATGCGCCCAGAGGCCCCTTATCATTGGTGAACGTGATCTTATTCTTCTGCCCCGTCGTCTTATCCTCAGCGGAGACATTCAGAATGCCGTTGACATCGATATCGTAGCAGACAGTGATTTGAGGCACACCACGAGGAGCAGGGATTATCGATCCTACACACCATACAGCATGTGCTCCACACCACAGCTGCCAGAAATCCTGTTCCGAGCTATATTCATGTACCCAGCGTCCAGTAATAGAGTCGTAGACTTCAGTGATGCTATTAAAAACCTTGGACTCCGCTGGTCCTGTTACAATAATTTTATAGCTGTTGTTAGTTTTGTCAGTGACCATTCCGAGGATGTCAATGTGCCGGACTTGAAGTGGGCTAGGAAGAGACCTTTGGCATTTAGTTACTGGATTGCAAACCGTAAGACTTGGATGCTCTGTATTGCGACTTCTAAAGCACAGTAAACCCCCAGAAGATGCCATTAGGAGCACCTGCTGAGGGTCTAAGGAGCATCTAGCAAAAACAGGGATATTACTCCAACTATTTGAAACATGACTGTATGCTGCAATAGCATTGGAGTTGCAATAAACTAGGAACCATGAGGCACGTGGGGATACCCTGGCCCATAGAGTCAAAAACCTGTTGGAGGAAAGAACTGCCCTCCACTTTTTGCACACACACTGACACTGCAGGAGATCGGTCACTGACAAGAGAGCAAACACCTTTTCAGCAAGATCTTGATGCAGTTTATCCCACTCACTACCGTATCCTAACACCCTCTTGGTGCGCTTGCATGTATCTCTCACCAGGGTTAAGCAAAGGCTATCTTGAACTGCAGCCATTCTGGTCAAGACTATCAGTTATCAGGTTATGTTCTCTACCTCTGAAACAAAATAACTTGCCTGCTCACGAAACCTGTGATTAAATCCAAAAAAAGTGTGCAAGAATCTTCATGCACAGCTTCCCATGCTCAACTTTTGGGTGGTTTACACACTTCGAATGCGCAGCAATACGACACCGTGGAACCCATTTTTTGAATAAAGTGATCAAAAGCTTGACTGAGGCTTGGCAAATCAAGCACAATAAAATGACTGCTTATAATCCGCAAGCAAATGGGCAAGTCGAAAGTACTAATAAGTAGCTTGTGGGTATCTTGTCTAAAATAGTATTTGAGAAGAAACGAGACTGGGACAGGAAGTTGTATGTGGCAGTATGGGCGTATAATACCACATTCAAGCGCGCTACCGGCCATACTCCATTTAAACTGGTTTATGGGGAAGAGTGTGTGTTACCCCTCGAGATCGAGTTGCCAACCATACGGTTTGCAACTAACCATTCTTTGGGAAATGAGGATTCCCTTTTTGAATGTTTCACGACCCTAGCCAACCTAGATGAGCTGAAGTTGCAGAGCTTATTACACCAGGAGGTAGCTAAACGTCGGATGAAGCAGTTGCATGACCTTAGAGCAAAAAAGTATACCTTTAAAAAAGGGCAATTAGCTCTATATTATGATGCGCGTAGGGAGCTATTTCCAGGGAAGCTGGAACCTAAATGGGATGGGCCCTACAAGATTATTAGGTTAGGGAAAAATATGTCTACGACCCTATTAGTTGATCTACACGGTGTAGAGTTTAAAAATAAGGTTAATCTTAATAAGATTAAACCTTATTATTTCTAAATATGCTAATTCAAAGAAAATGCATTGCAGGTCCATGATGGGGATGATTTGAGACCTGCAAAAGAGTTTAAGGCTGGTTGATGGGTCGGTTAATCCCTTATTTGGAGCACCCATATCTGGAGCAGAGATACCATCAGGGGAAACTTATCTGGTGGAGCAAAGGATACAAAGTGATTGAGCAAGAAGATGGAACCTTTATGTGGGAGATCAAAGTCTTCTGCCATCACTGCTTACGACTGTTGACAAGTATTCCTGTTGAGTTCAATGAAGAAGGGGCAATGGAATCGTTAGTTCATCCTCTCAACATGTTAAACTTTGACTATCATAATTATGAATAGAGGAGTTCGTAATGGCGGGCTGTGTAAACCCATTATGGACTTACACATTATATTTTGATGGAGCGTCTAGGGGCCCTAATAAAAAAGGGAGTGTTGGAGTAGTAATCCGAGATCCCCGACGTAGAGTTACGATGAAGTTAGCTGCTTATCTCGGGGTAGGATTCACTAACAATATGGCCGAGTATAAAACCTTGATTATGGGATTGCATATTGCCAAACAAGGTGGTATTCGTCAGTTGTTAGTAAAAGGGGATTCCCAGTTGATCCTGAATCAACTAGATGGAACATACACAGTGCGGAATCCGATTCTTTGTATGTATCATCGAACTGCGATGACCCTACTTGAGGAGTTTGAGAGAGTGTGTTTTCAGCTGATTCCACATTACTGGAATCAGTTTGCGGATTCACTAGCAAATCTTGCTTATGAAGAAGACCTTTTCTTTAATTGTGGTCCTAGTGTGGATATTGTGATCAATGATGAAACAAGACCCAGTCGCTTGTGGGGAATGTTATCAGAGCATGCGATATATGGCAGACGATGGTTGATATGGGTGATGCAAAGAGTAGCCGAGATCAATCTACCGTTATTATCCTGGACCCATAGGTTGATTAGACAGCATGTTATGTGTACACCTCTTGCTATATATGCACGAGGGATGGGTCATAACCTTATGCATTTAGTCTACCCTAGTTTTTCCTCCTTGGAAAGGAGCTTATTATGGTATATCTGTACTCCTTCCGGGAGGGATGTGTAGGCGCTATTCTGTTTTATTTCGTTAGGCCAAGAGAGTCAGTTTTGCAAGGTTTGGAATGTTTTATTTCATTAGGCCAAGAGGGCCGATCAAGTTTTGTAGTGAAGTATTTTATTTCATTAGGCCAAGAGGGCCAGTTGTCTGTTTAGTGCAGGTGCGGTTAATGGTTTCTTGTTTTAGTTCTGTGCTAGACAAGTTCGGAAGACGAGCTTGGAAGGAGCCTTCTGTTGCGTGGAAGCTTCTCGTGGCCCTATCCAGGTGATATCTCTCCTTTATGAGTACTGTGGTTTTTATGCTATATGTGTTGGTGTACTTTTTGGGGGATTTCCGTTTCTTGTTGGGGACTGGCAAGCAAGGCATGAAGTCCCATGTATAGGTTTAGTATGTTTGAGGGAGGTCTGAGTAGTCATTGCCTCCTGTAAAGACATTGCCAGGCATTGGAAGACCTGTTTTAGACGGGAGTCCTAGTGACCCTGTTCTGCTCGCCTGCTAGGCAGCTGTTCTAGGAGCTCTTGTTAGTGGTGAGGCAATTAGAGAAGCCTGCCAGAAAAAAAATAATGATGATAGGGAAAATAAAACCCTGAATATCTTAAAGACAATAAATATATACAAAGGTGTGTAAAAAGGGGTTCTAACGCCCTATAAAAATCGAAAAGAAAAGAACGGGAAACTTATAAGCAGTTGATCATTGCCTTGCGAGGGCTTGGTACGTTCCTGGGGACGAGTCAGACCTGGGGCCGATGCCTTGTCTTCCTAGGGGTGGCATCTTGTTGGAAAAGAAGAAAGTAAGGAAGTTTGGAGTGAAAATAAAAGTGACCGTCAGAAAAGGATTAAGTGTCGCCTTGCGAGGGCTTGGTAGGTTCTTGGGTACCAAGACAGGACCTGAGGCCGATGCCATGTTCTCCTTGGGTCATTATGCTCAGCTCCCTCCTTTTTACATGCCCGAGTATGGAAAAATAAAAACCCTAAAAGAAGAAATGTGCTAAAACAAAATACTTCTTGATCAGGCTATAGGAGTCCTTGCCTAGTAGGAGCTCCTGGTTGTGTTGTCCTTAGTTAGGTAGGTAGTTCAGACCACCACTTAGGGCAATCTCTTTGATAGGAATTTTTAGTTTGGCCGTGTTGGAGCACTCGATTAGTGACTAGCTTCGGACCTTCTATCAGATTATGCTAGGCCTACTCCTTGTGGATGTCATGCCTTGGTTTTGTCAGGGGGTAGGGTGAGCATTGTGATGTGTTTTAATATGTATCTATTTTGTATCAGCTTGATGCTTCCTTTGGTTGTTTTATGCAGATCTATTGTGGGATTCGACGGGCTAAGTCGCCCTATCCCGTGGTCGCCAATGAGAGCGGAGTTTTGATGCCGAGAAGTGCTTAAAAATAGCCAAAAATTATGAATATCGAGGAAAAAATATTCAACGTCGAAGGCGGCGGCTCCAGCTAGGACGATTTTAAGCACCAAGTGAAATACGACTCTTAAAAGACGCCCGAGTGACACTTGTTGATTTTTGATAAATTTTTAGACTACCGTATGGGTTGTCAAGAGTTGCCAGCTAGTGCGGGATGTCAAGCCAGACACGCAGATATTTACAGCACACGATTTGGGCACCCAACGGGAAAATGGCCAAAGGAACGGTCAAGATGCGAAGGGGTGGACAAAATTTGGGCAAAATGGGCAAGTGACCTTTGGGAGCCCAAAATTTAAATGTCACATGAAAGTTTGGGGATCAAGCATGCATCAAATCATGGAGATGGAGGCGCCTGTTTGTGCCCGAAAATTGCGGCCCATGTTGATGATGGTGATCATCAGCCTACACACAACCTATCTAATTGACAATGGTCCTTGCCTACCCTCTATATGCTCATTTTATCACCACCCCTCGCTCGCGCAATGATGGCCTAGATTAAGATCTTTGATTTTAGT
Organism: Lygodium microphyllum; assembly: GCF_053477565.2. Lineage (NCBI taxonomy): Eukaryota > Viridiplantae > Streptophyta > Polypodiopsida > Schizaeales > Lygodiaceae > Lygodium > Lygodium microphyllum. The sequence goes on along the minus strand of NW_028229554.1, from coordinate 11,928 downwards.
CTTTCTCTCTACTCCCTCTCTCTCCCTTCAGGGGCTATTCTTGTGTGGAAGAAGACAATGAAGAATGGCGAAGGAAAGCTTGTCCGGATGAGACCCGATTGTTTCCGGATGGATGAAGACATGAAAAGTGCTGGTTTTGAGGATGCTAAGCATTAAATGCATGTTGAAAATCAGTACCGTAATCAAGACCAAGAAACCGAGACCTGAAAATAAGCGGTAATGCTATTTTTATAAAGAAAAATGATCTTTTTATGCTATTTGCTTTATGAAATCTTGTTCATATGGGATGAAAGTTCATTATAATATTTTTTGCCATGAGTTTTAACTTTTTGCAATCTGAAAATAAAAAAATATAAGGCTACATGGCCGGAATTAGTGTTAAAATGCATGAAAACACGCGTTTTAAGGGTAAATTTGGGATTTTTGTTATATAAATGAGAAATATGATATGTCACACCAACTAAATCTGAGTTTTTGCTGTCAATGGCCACAGCCCACAATCAATTTTCATTTTCACTCATTATTTATTAAAGAAAAATAGAGAAAAATGCCTAAAAATGGGAAAAATTGGTTTAAATTTAGGAAAAAATGGAAAATGGGTTGAGGAAAATTAGGAAAAATTATATCTATGTTTGTGCAATGTATAACGATGGAAAAGCATGAGGTTGGTCTCAATTTGTCTCCATTTCTATGTTTTGTGTGTATTTATTGTTCTTTTAAAAGGAAAAAATGTATAGAAACCCTATCTAACTGATCAATGATGCAAAATGCTAAGAGTTGGATGAAAAGGGACTAAAATATTGAAAGATAAAGAAAAGATTTGATTTATGCATTGCACTTGGCATATAGAAAACTGTTTGAATAAAGAGGATGGTAGCATGGGCACACGGCTCGGTGCCTCCTTTCAACGCAACACGCGCTAGTAAAAATTCATGGAAAGAATGCTTTATGCACTATGCACGATGCTGATCTTTCTTTTGTCTGAGCACATATCCATACACGATTTGCATTAAGCATAATAATGAAAAGGTATCAGAAAAACCTCCTAGATGCATGGCACTTGTCTTCCTTAGGTTGTGACCAACGATGAGCGTGAGAGGATGTCTTAAGTTGTAGGTTAGTCATTGGGTCCTAAGGGGAAATTGTAGTGAGAAATGGTACATCCTGGAATGTAAAATATTGGTACCTTGAGAGGAGTTTGTGCTCCTTTCTGTTATATGTTTAGCAACGCATCAAAGGGCCAATCCTTGCGATATAGGAGAGTTGCAGTGGGGCTCCAACTATTAGTCAATGAAGTTGCCTCCATATGTGTGTGATCGTGGCATTGCCAACGTGTATGGGTTCTCCCTTTGAGGAGTTTTAGGGAAACGTTGGACTATATACTATAAACTCATGAATTAAGCTTTAGTATAGTTTGTCCTTTAGCATTAGATTGACGCTCCTGGTCCGCGAGGCCGTGAGGGTGTTTGTGTGTCATGAGCATGAGATCCGGCTAGTGCCATAGTCAGTGCCAGCCCATTTCAGGTCCCATCACCACCTCAATAGATAATACTCGAGCATCTTGCAATGTATTTGGATCAATTTCCTTCGAGCTCACGTATCTGTCAGGATGTATTTGACAATTGTTTATTTTTGTGTAGAAATTCAAACAGGTTCACTACATGATGTATGTAATATATAATGAAAAAATAAAATGTATACACACCTTATAAGCTCTCCCATCTTGTAAATGATATCATGTACATCTTTGGATACACAATGGGATATGCTAGTAGGAAGTACGAACTAAATGTAAATAATATTCATAGATCAAATGATTAGTTTAGGAAAAAGTCATCATATCCCAAGTTTACACATACTTACTCTACTAATTACTATATTTATGGTTAGAGATACCCTTACTTGAATCATTTTGTGACAATCGTGGGACTTCACACCATATAGTTTCTCCACACCTCTTTTCTTTTTCTTTATGAAGGCTCTCTTGAGACATCTCATACATCCTGTGGGTGTTTGAAAGCTACACATCTGTTCCTTCACTATTTTTTCCTCGTTCTTTGACAACATCCAAGGTGCATGGGGTAGCTAAATCTTTCCTCTAGGTCCAATGCCTGGCCAGGCTTGTCTCATGCGACTAATGTTATGACTGAATCACGAGCCCCTATCAAGTGATTCCATAATGTAGATGCAACATTTTTGAATATGTGCATGGGGTCCAACAAGTGATTGATCTTGAGTTCAGTTCAATACGAAAGACGAAAAAATATAGAGAACCTAACAAACAAACAATATATTATATAAACAATTCATCATGCTAAATACTTTAAAGTCAATCAAGAGAAATATACTTCTTACTGACTCATGCCGAGTGGAGGGTGGCTGTCGGCATTAATCCATCTCTCCTTCCAATCTCGATGGTTAGAGATTGTGGAGTCATTCCATTAGTAGGGAGAACATATTTGGGATGGTCAATAGGAATAAATTGATTATGATTGTCATAGATAACCTCTTTAAACGTACCGGCCTAGAGGAAACTAGAGAGGGACTGCAAATAGGACATACATGATATCTTGATGTGGTTAAACCTGAACAAACAAGTGAATTAATAACATGTAATTGATTCAAGTCTTGAATTTCAAGTATCTCGAGCGACGCACGAAGAACGGAGTACGTACAACCTTCATACAACGGAGTAGATGACGCTACGTATAGTGGGTCATCTGGCTTTATAGAGTGACCTTCTCCCCAAACCGATTGTGAAAATAGATCGTGTACCATATTGTCCAAAATCTCATCCTCTACAACTTGATGGGGCATTTCATGAGGGCTACTATCATGGTCGTTAGTCTCCACTCTTCTTGAAGACTCTGCCTCCTCGCATCGACGTTTAATAGCCTCTCGATGCCCAGGAGGTAGCATTTGAGGATGTGCAACTGCATCCTGCTCAGCCACAAAAGGGACTTACATGTACGCTGATATATATTGAGTAACATAGACTAGCAATCTTAGTATTAAAAACAATGAATACCGGTGATTTTTCTCAGTCCCATTCTCCATACATGCTAAGGTGTGACATTGCAACTCGACGCGCTCGAAAAATACACCCTCAACAAAGATCACACATGCATTTAATTTTTCGTTGTAGCCATGCATCTCGATTATGAAGACGTAATGTTACATTATCACTTGACGATGTGCTCATTGACTCATCGGCATGACATGATTAAACCTTATTTATGACAACATCAAATTTGTTATTAATTTGTTTACATAATAACTTCAAGGCATATTAATTATTCTAAGATATTCAATTTTAAATACACAAAACTTATCATAAATACATATAAACTTATGATAAGAACTTACTATCAAAACTTAGCTTAAATACAAAAACTTATCATGATAAAAACGTAAGCACGCTAAATGCGCGTCTATACTTGCGTCTAACTGTGCGTCTACATCTGCATCTATCTACACGTCTAACTTCGCGTCTATTATCGCATCTAAGTAAACTTAGACATGCATATACACGCAAAAATAGACACAAACGTCAAAATTCAAAAGACACAAGCGATTTCTTTTCAAACTGTGCCTTTCCTACATTTTTTGCACGTTTTGAAGCTCGAGTTCAGCCGACATGCAGTCTACCTCCACTAGTCTCTTCATCACTCACCTCTTCTTTCACTTCAAAGAGACAAGAAGGGAAAGAAGATAACTAAAGAGAAGAAAGCCAAGGAGAGGAAGAAAGAGAGAACAAAAGAGAGAAGAACAAGAGGAACAAGAGACAAAGAGAGGAGACAAGCAACAAGCATCAAGGGAGAACAACTCACCAAGGAGAGGAAGAAGAGGAAGGAAGCACCGCGTGTAGATTCCAGTGCAGATGCAGCCATAGATACACAACTATGTTTGCTATCATCGCGTCTGCAGGCACGTGTATTCTGCATCTCAGATGTGAGAATACACGCGCTCTGCCTAGAAGCTTTGACTTTAGAGACGTGTCTATTCTACATCTTAGACACAAATATACACGCGCTCCTCCTAGAAGCTTTGACTTCTAGGAAGCATCTGAGAGCGCGTCTATTTTGCGTCTCAGATGCGAATATACACGTGCTCTGACCAGAAGGTTTGACTTCAGGGAAGCGTCTGAAAGCATGTCTATTCTGCATCTCAAACGCCAATATACACATGCCAGCTCTGATAAAAAATAATTTTTTATTTTTGGAATTGTACGAACATATTACACAATAGTACAGTTTACACAATATTACAGTTTAGCAAATTTGTCTTATTCTTGTGTTTTGTTTGTTGATGTCGCATCCTGGTTCATCTAGTAGTGACCCAGATTTGGAGCGCATGAATGATACATTGGGCTTGTTCAGGTCAATGCTTTTTTTGGAGGTTTTCTTAGTAAGGAAGACTTCATGGGAGAGATGACTAGACACCTTGGCCGCTCTCCCACAACAGACGAGGTGTTCAGTGTCATGTCTGGAACGTCTGTGACATCTTTGCCTGGCATTGCTTCCCAAACACCAAATGTCCAAACTCCAATTGCAGGTACTCTACGTGCAGCGCCTGTACATGCATTGGCTGAAGCACAAGCATTAGCCGACACACGTGCATTTGTGGAAACATGTGCATCCAGTGAGGCAGAGAGTAGTCGATAGAGAGGGAGGAGGGAGAGTCAGAGGGGAGGACGAGGCTTATGTGGGGGTTGCCTAGGAGGTGGCGAGCGATCACCCTCACTAGAAGATCACGTAGAGGAGCCAGTACGCCAATACTATAGAGTTATAGATACTGGTGGCATCTTCCACGATGATGAAGGAAGGGATGTAATGGTGTACATTAGGAGCGTCGTGCATGCGACGTATAAAGATTATTTCCTTTACTCCAAGAATCAGAAAAGCGGCTTATGGCAGGAGGTGTTGAGGGTAGTCCATAGGAGGTACCCAAATCCTGAGGGTTAGCAATTCTCGGATGATTGGGGAAGCACAAAAGTGAGGGATTTGCTTCACAACAAAAGATTCCACCTCATGACACACGCTAGAGAGTCCTTGCGGAGAAAAGAGGAGGGGCGTGGAGCCTATAGCCAACCACCTATGTACCACCACATAGAGTGAAAGAAAGACAAGAAGAAAGCAGCAGAGAAAGTGAAGAGTCACCAGCACATAGAGGCACGACGCATCCAAATGGAGACCATGGGATCGTCGCATTACGGATCGGGTGGCATAGAGTCGTGGGAGACAAAGTTTGTAAGTATATTTTGATTTCTAGTTTTTTAAAATTTATATTTTTTTCAATTCTTTATATAATTTGTTCTAATACATTGCGTCTCATAATTGTTTTGCAGACTACTATCCTTGGTAGGATACCTACTCCTAGAGAGGTAGGTTACCATTGAGGCCATAACCGCGCAGCCACATGGCTTCACTTCTATGAGGAGGGTCTCATCACTAACGAGCAATACAACCGGGCTATGAGGATTTGACAGCCAGAGGAGGTATTTTTTTCTTACTTTCTTATTAAAAGTATAGCTAATTATAACTTTTTCTTTGCAATTGTACATAAGCAACCTTGATCTTTTGTGTGTGTAGGCGAACCCCGATGTGGAGCATAGCGAGGAGGGGGATAGCGACGCTAGTAGCGATGGTGGTGCTAGCGAAGATGTTTCTTCTTTAGATTCGTAAAGGAGCACCATACCTCCTCTATGGCCTTGTTTCCTTGTATATCTATTATCCATCTTTGAGCCTACATCTTGCGGCCACACTTTAGGTCGCAAGCACTTAAACTCCCCATATAAATGCATTTTATATATAATGAATACATAGATTTTTATTTTCAATTATCATGCCTTCAGATCCATTGTGTTTTTTCCAAATGCACAATTTGATGTATGGGAGGAAAAAAAAAACCAGAGAGCACATGCTCTTTGGTTTTTTTTTTCCAATTCCATGCTTTGCGTCTATTTGCGCGTCTAAATTACAAAAAAACGCGTCTATAGTCGTGTTTAGAATGCAGAGTACATGCGCTTATACACGCGCTATATAATTTGAATTAATAAAAGGAAATTAAATATCTTTTTAAAAAAATGATATTTTTGGTTTTGCGTGTGCGTCTATTGGCGTATGTAAAAGCATGTCTATGCATGTGTGCATGTTCCCGTCTAATCTTCCATGTAGACGTGCTTGTAGATGCACAAAAGAAATTAAATAAATGATAATTTTTGTTTTCATATGCGCGTTTATTGATGCATGTATATGCGCATCTAAAGCACGTCTGGTGCATGTGGATTTCCTTATACATGCGACTATAGATGCGAAATGGTACACACACAAATAGATGGGCTTATAGATGCGGCCGTAAGATTTTCTCTCAATTCAAAAATAGCCTCTAAAAGTGTGTCTAAGAGGACTTTTTGTTGTATTGATGCATGTTCTTGCTACCATTCGACTTGCCATTCTTGAACACGGAGGAGTATGAACAAGCCATCAAGGCAACTGGCGAGCCCGAGGACACACCCTCAATGTCACTCTGCATGATGACTAGAAGCCTACATGGAGGACCTAACCCTCTCACATTCCAAGTACCCAACAATAGATGAGAGCTCCATCCCTTTAGGAATACTACATTATGTTTCTCTATATTAATCTCATATATACCTCTCGATCGTACTCGAAAACTTTGCTAGAGAGACATCGTAACTATAACATGCGTCCATTTAGAATATTACTCTCTCGAGATGCCATTATTATGTGCATTAATTACATAATAAATTAATTAACAATGAAGATGTTTTCAGATTGAAAGATCAAAGGAGTTTCAAGAAAGTGAAGGCTTCAAGATGATGAGGAGGCAATGTATGATAGCTCAAGCATAAATTCCAAAACAAGGAAGGAAAATACAATCATCCTGGAAGTGGCCGCCACTGAAGATAGCCTTCCATGAACATATGTATTTAATGGCAAAAATGAAAAGCTTCAAACTAAAGCTTGATTTTCTAGCCTTAAAGGCTATTCAATTTCAAATGATATAAATATTATATCATTTTTACAAAGCATGAAACTTCTAAAGCTAAAAGTTGTAGTTTCAAAAGCACAACGTGTGAGAGGAGATCCTATAAAAGGAGGGTGTAAGATAAATTAGGGGCTAGCCCTTCCTTTGTAATCCAAAACATAACTTCTGAGAAAAGAGTGGAGGGTTACACACAAGCAAAGAAGACTTATCATATTGGACTATGGGTTCAAAGAAGCAAAGATTTTCCATATGTTGTGTAACAACCTTTGGCAAGGTATGAAAATTATTCGCAATTGTTTTGATGTTTGTGTTGGATGCTCTACCCACAGTGCATTGTCAATGATTTTTTGAGCTACAAGAGGCATATTTTTTTTGTTTGTGTTCATCGAATCGTGTTCGAGAATAAATGAAAATATTTGTTCATGTGTTGTATGTCAACAAAGTTAATTTCTTATTAGCACTCCTTAACATCTCATTATTAGCGGGTAGTGAGTGAGGCTTGTTCTCAATCATCGCTTTCTTAACAACATGTATCATTAGATGCTAGAAAAAAAGAGTTGTTGATTCAATATTCAAATAAGTACAAGGCCAATGATGACAACTCATAAAACTACATGGAACAATAGAGAGAAGAGTCCAAAATACATAAGCAAATGTATCTATAGATATCGCAATATACAAGCCCATATAAAGGATAAGAAATATATCCAAGGAATGATACATGGAAAGAGTGAGAATGGATCATAGGGCTAAAAAAGGAAAGCATGTGCACTCAACAAATTCAAGCAAGTGCTATAGCTCCTTGCCATCTGAGAGCTCCTCCTGATGCAACGGAGTGTCAAACAAACTTTGCAATATAAATAACCAGAGATTAATCAACAATACATAATACATTACAAAAAACTTAAGAGAAAAAGGGTCTATAGGATATAATCATGGTGGAAAAAGTTATGTGTGAATGTGGCCTCACAACATCTATGAAAGCCCTGGGGAGATCTTTCGCACTGGAGTGAAAGGAGTTAGGGGTTTTTCAAACCCAAAGGAAAATTTGAAAGATAATATAATGGTTTACAGTATGGGGGAAAAGGCGTATAAGTAGAGAGGGGACACGGTGTTTTAAAAAAAGCTTAGGGGTGTATGAAGTAAAAAAATATGAGGGGTAAAACACGGGGTTTCAAAGAAAGATGGGACTTATGGATTTCGGCACGGGGATTAAGGGTTTTTGGAGGTCAAGGGAATCTGGGCTAAGGTGGCTTTCGAGGGATGCTAGGGGACAAAGGGTTTCTAAAGGTTAGAACCGGGAGGGAATGAAAGGGTAAGGAAGGGTATAGGAAGGGGAACTTGAGGGTTTTAAAAACCTGGGGGAGGGGGAATGAAAAAGCATGGGAAGGGGGGCTTGAGGTGGTCCCCCTTAGAAGCTTCAAGAAGCTTCTTGAAGCTTCTCTGGAATATCTGAAGCCACGTGGGGAGATAACGTCGAATGTTTGATGGAGTTGGTGCTGTGGGCTGTTGATTGGATGTAGGGCAATTCCTCCTCAGCGGCGGTGGCGATATGGCAGACCCCCCCTCTTCTCACAGCAGACGTCGACGGCAGTAGCAAGAGCATTAATTTCCTCGCCTCCGCTCTCCTCCCCTAGTACGTGCGGCCCTTCCTCTTTATATAGGGGAGGGGAGGGAATCCTCCTTCCCTTGCCTGTCAGCTTGCATGGCGAGGGGCCTGAGCAAGCTCGAGCGAGGAGCTTGCTTGCCCCCCCTCTATCCCCCCCTCAATGCTCCAGCGATGTGCCACCATGAAGGAGTAAATTTTTTTGTTTTCATATATTTAATATATTACATTCTCTCCCCCTTAGAAGAATCGAGATGTCCTCATCTCGAGGAAAACTAGGGATATTGATGGTTGAGAGTGCCTTCATCTACCCAGGTGGCATTCTCTTTGGGATAATCTTTCCACTGGATGAGGCATTCTCTCAAGGTTCTGGATCTTAACTGTCTCTCCCTAACATCTAAGATCCTATCTGGCCTTAGTTCAAGGACTCCTTGACTAGGCATTACAATTTTTTGGTCATCAAGTACATGGTTAGGGTTGGGTACATATTTTTTCAATAGGCTAATATGGAATACATTGTGAACCTTTAGGCTCTCAAGGAGTTGAAATCTATAAGTATTGGGTCCTAGGCATTTGAGGATTTTGTATGGCCCACAATACCTTGGACTTAGCTTCTTGCAATCTCCTAGGGATAGAGAACTCTTTTTAGGGCGTACGCGAATGGAGACCATGTCTCCTTCTTCGAAGACTCTTTCTTGACGCTTCAAATTTGTGTATGCCTTTTGTCTATCCTTGGCCACTTGTATGTCTTGTCTTATTGACTTTATTTGATCATCCATGTCTTCCAACATCTGTCTTGACGCTTCAACCCTTAGGGTTGGATCAGAAAAGTTTAGGGGACTTTGACAACCGTGACCATACAATGCTTGGAAGGGGGTCATCTGAATGCTTTGTTGGTAAGAAGCATTGTAGGCAAACTCTACCAAAGGCAAGCATTGAATCCACTTCTTGGGTTCTCGAGAGCAGTATGCCCTAAGCATATCCTCGATGACTTGATTTACTCGCTCTATTTGACCATCCGTTTGGGGATGGTAGGTGGTGCTAAAACAGAGTTGAGTCCCAATAGCTTCAAAGATAGCTCTCCAGAAGTGTGATGTGAAGAGAGAATCTCGATCACTAATGATACTTCTGGGTAAACCACGTAGCTTGAATATCTCTTTGATAAACAATCTTGCAATGTGGGAGGCTTTATAGTTTGTCTTTACTGGAATCAGGTGTGCAACCTTGGTAAGTATGTCAACCAAAACCATAATGGAATTGTATCCTCCTTGGACTTGGGGTAAGCCTACAACAAAATCTATACTGATGAATTCCCATTTCATTTGGGGAATGTCAAGCGGCTGCAATTTCCCTGGCATCATGACATGTTCGGTTTTGATACGTTGGCAAGACAAACACTCAGTGACATATTTGAGAACGTCACCTTTAAGCCTCTCCCAATGGTAGCTCTTCCTAATTGCATTAAGAGTCTTAGCATAGCCAGGATGTCCTGCAAAAGGGGAATCATGAGCTTCCCATTATCTTCTGCTTAAGTGACTGGCTTGCTGGTATACACAGCCTGGTTCTGTAGTAGACAAGTCCATTATCAATGGAAAATTCCTGATACTTAGGTTGCAACTTTTGATTCTACTCCTTGGTAGATATTTCCTTTAGCATTGTTTGGTAGGCCAAATCATGGCATGCTTCCTCTCTAGCTAGTTCAAGTATAGGGTTGTTTGGCATAGATACTTTTGTAGCTAGAGATCTGGCCGTTGATGGATTCTGCAATATTAGGGAATTTAGGAATGCCTTGCGACTGAGTGCATCGGGAACTACATTCTCTTTCCCTCGTTGGTCCCATCTTTCTTTGAAACCCTAGCATCCCCTAGCATCCCCGTGCCGAAATCCATAAGTCCCAAGGAGTTGAAATTTAGGCTCTCAAGGAGTTGAAATCTCCTTACCCTTTCATTCCCTTCCTATACCCTTCCTTACCCTTTCATTCCCTCCCGGTTCTAACCTTTAGGGCGTACGCGAATGGAGACCATGTCTCCTTCTTCGAAGACTCTTTCTTGACGCTTCAAATTTGTGTATGCCTTTTGTCTATCCTTGGCCACTTGTATGTCTTGTCTTATTGACTTTATTTGATCATCCATGTCTTCAAACATCTGTCTTGACGCTTCAACCCTTAGGGTTGGATCAGAAAAGTTTAGGGGACTTTGACAACCGTGACCATACAATGCTTGGAAGGGGGTCATCTGAATGCTTTGTTGGTAAGAAGCATTGTAGGAAAACTCTACCAAAGTCAAGCATTGAATCCACTTCTTGGGTTCTCGAGAGTAGTATGCCCTAAGAATATCCTCGATGACTTGATTTACTCGCTCTGTTTGACCATCCGTTTGGGGATGGTAGGTGGTGCTAAAACAGAGTTGAGTCCCAATAGCTTCAAAGATAGCTCTCCAGAAGTGTGATGTGAAGAGAGAATCTCGATCACTAGTGATACTTCTGGGTAAACCATGTAGCTTGAATATCTCTTTGATAAACAATCTTGCAATGTCGGAGGCTTTATAGTTTGTCTTTACTGGAATCAGGTGTGCAACCTTGGTAAGTATGTCAACCAAAACCATAATGGAATTGTATCCTCCTTGGACTTGGGGTAAGCCTACAACAAAATCTATACTGATGAATTCCCATTTCATTTGGGGAATGTCAAGCGGTTGCAGTTTCCCTGGCATCATGACATGTTCGGTTTTGATACGTTGGCAAGACAAACACTCAGTGACATATTTGAGAACGTCACCTTTAAGCCTCTCCCAATGGTAGCTCTTCCTAATTGCATTAAGAGTCTTAGCATAGCCAGGATGTCCTGCAAAAGGGGAATCATGAGCTTCCCACATTATCTTCTGCTTAAGTGACTGGCTTGCTGGTATACACAGCCTGGTTCTGTAGTAGACAAGTCCATTATCAATGGAAAATTCCTGATACTTAGGTTGCAACTTTTGATTCTACTCCTTGGTAGATATTTCCTTTAGCATTGTTTGGTAGGCCAAATCATGGCATGCTTCCTCTCTAGCTAGTTCAAGTATAGGGTTGTTTGGCATAGATACTTTTGTAGCTAGAGATCTGGCCGTTGATGGATTCTGCAATATTAGGGAATTTAGGAATGCCTTGCGACTGAGTGCATCGGGAACTACATTCTCTTTCCCTGGTTGGTCCCATCTTTCTTTGAAACCCTAGCATCCCCTAGCATCCCCGTGCCGAAATCCATAAGTCCCAAGGAGTTGAAATTTAGGCTCTCAAGGAGTTTAAAAGGATGAAATGAACGAAGGCTACAC